>NC_142796.1:77663715-77983715 GCF_049724085.1 Artemia sp. Qi Xiang Cuo | reverse complement strand
TCACGCTTGCAATCTTGTTCGCAGAAAACCCGCATTCACAACACCTAATTAATAAATACACAGTACAGATTAAACAAGTAAATAGACGTTAAAGCAAAAGCACCATTACAATAAATGCCAGTCAATGAAGACAACCATTCATATATTTAAAAAAACAAATGAACCCTTTAAAATATTCCAAGGAACAAAGTCAAGGTATTTGTCCTTTCTTTTATTTCTCAATTCAATTGTTTTTTGTTTTCTAACTGTCAGCTTATGAGCTCTCAGCAAATCCCAAAATCAACTTCTAAATATACCCTTCCAAAAAAAAACATAGATTCCAACCGACAAAAAAAAATGAAGAAATTCCAATGTTTTATTCTATAAAAAAAAAATCTGTTTAAAAATCCCATTACTATCTCTACCAAATTATATTTCCTAATGTTCTTTGTAAAATCCTCTTAAATTCATTGGTCTACTTACCTTTCTATGTATACTAGATCTAGAAGGTCCTACGGCAATTGGCTCCCTAACTTCGAAACTACCTATATTTCTTTGCTCTAACCTCAATTGAGTCATAATTGGTTCATCAAGCTGCTGAATAGTTGGTATCTGTAGCAAATTAATTTCTGGTTGTCCAGAATTTTTGTCCAACTCTGAGTTACCTACCTCGGATTCAGACCCCGTAAAATTTATTTCAGTTTCCAATGTTCTTAGATCCAGTCCATCTTCTCTCGCTTCTATACTGGTCTCTGTTGCAGAATTAGATGTTTGGGTAGAATCAACTAGAGGAATTTGGGACTCAGATTGTCCCAATAGTGTTACAAGCCCTGGTCTTTTCCGTAAACTATAGCTTTGGGTAACCTTAGCCTCAACAATCTTTTTTTCCTTTCCCTTACTCTCATTAATGTTATTATAGTCCTTAATTTTCTCAATTACTTGTCTGAACACCGGGTTAAAAGACAAGAAGGTTTCTGTATCCCTAACCGGTTTCACTAAACGAGCATTAACAGTTCTCCTTAAATAAGACCCAGACAACGCTTGGACTAGAAACAACGAATCGTTCAAATCCTTCAAAATAATATATGAACCTCGGAATTTCAACTTTAAGCGTTTGATTTCATGAGAATTCTGTGCGCGATCTTGAACATGCGCCAAGTCTCCTTCCGTCAGAACTGGTAAATCAACAGCTTTCGTGTTATATTTTAAACTCTGAGCCTTAATTCCTTTCTTACCTCGTCACAAATCCTGTAAATTCCGAACAAATTACTCACCAAGTTAATCATATAATCTTTGTAAGAATCAAAATAATCAACAGTAGGTACTGAAAGCAGAATATCTAAAAAGGTAAGAGGTTGTCGACCAAACACTATTTGATGTGGTGAATATTTAGTTGTTGAAGAAACGGTGGAGTTCAAAACGTTCTGTACCAAGGGTAAATAGTTATCCCACGGATTGGGGTACTCCTGACAATAAGCTTTCAGAATACACTTTTTAACTTTCACACGATTCTCACATAACCCATTAGACTGTAGGTTATAACTAGAGGAGAAATGGTGGTTTATTTTCAATTTACGACACAACTCAGAAATCACCTTCGATCGGAAAGACTGATGAGAATCCGAGATTAATACCTCAAAAAGACCAAAATAAGATTTAACTGACTCACAAAGGAATTTACGCATTGTCTCAGCAGTGCTTTGAAAAACGCAGAACTTTGAAAAATGATCAACACCTACCAAAATATGTGAATTCCCTTCCTCCGTAGGCCCACCAAACGTACCTCCCATTGGACCTGCAGAATCCAATGAAAAGATTCGAAAGGGGTACCTCGGATTTTCATTTTGACCTAAAGTTGGTTTTACTGTTCGATGAAGCTTGTTTTTACGCAGACACATGTTACAATTCTCACAAAATTCTCTGACATTAAAATTTATTTTATCAAAAACGAAAATTCGACTAACTCGCTCTAATGTCTTCTCAACTGACATATTTCCATCAATAAGTAAATGATCATGCGATAGCTTTATTGTGGAATCTACTAGGACGCTTAGCAAGACAATTCTAAATGTTCTAGGGTACCCTTTTTCATTGCCAACGCCTCCTACCGGATAGCAATAAAGAACGTCATCACTTACAAGTAAACTATCAAAAAATCGAGCTAACTGCAGCACTATGTCTCTCTCTCTCTCTCTCTTTGAACACATGACGTCATCTCTCTTCACACATGAAATATTCTCTTTGTCGCCCAAATTTGCATTACTCTCTCTCGGCAAAGTTGCATCTCTCTCACTAGGCGCGCTACCTGCTGGATTTCTGAGGTTCGGTGATCCACCGCCTACCCCATTCCGCGCCAAGTCCAGGCCTTCCTGATCCAGGATCCCCTGAACTACACTCCTTCCAGGTTCCTCCTTATAACCTGGAAGCTGGTCCCTCGGTCGACTTACGTCCGCCCCTTCACCAGTCCCTGCATCACGTATCCCAACGTGAAAACAGTAGGCTCTATCTCTATACTGAACTTCCCTAGATTGTTTTGAACAAAACTTAGCCACATGTCTTCCTTTCTTACAGTTATTGCAGATTATATTTGGGCGATCTGTCTTTAGATGACTTGTACTATGACATATGTAGCACTCTCTGGTAGCGGGAATATTACTATCACTTCCCTGGGACATGTAACCAAATCTTTCGTTTCCACTATCTACACTATAACTTCTATCCTGACTTCTTCCTCTAACTCTGTATCCCCTACAAATTCACCTACCTCTTATTCCCTGACCTCGTTTTACGTCGTGCCAGCCTCGACGGAGTTCCTCATCTTGCCCTGTCGTTCTCATGCCAAATTCTACGGCAGCCGATAAAAATTCCTGTTTCTGTTCTAAAACTGCATTTTGTATGGATTCATAGCGTTTTGCAACCTTATACGCTTCTTTCAAAGTACTATACTCCTCCTCATGCTCTAATAGATACCTCTTTATATGCACCCTTGAGCTCGCAACAAAACAATGCAAAGCTATCCCTTCGGGAAAAACAGCTGGAGTTCCAAATTCAAATCTGTAAGCTTTCGCTGCACTCTCAACTCTCATATAAAACTGATATACTGTTTCATTAGCTGACTACTTGAGCTCAGCTAATTCCTTAATTTTTTTTTCCAGCGGTTTTTCCCGGCAAATACGCCTCGGTCAATTCTATTTCCAATTCCTCTAGACTTACAATATTCATAAAATCCCTGTCCTCTCAACAACGGTCCTCTGACCCTCAACAGAATTGCATTGATCATTTGATTATCAGACCAATTGATCAAGGCTTTCACCCTTTTCAATTGGCTGAAAAATGGCTTAATAAACTTTGGATTATCTAAAACTGGAATATTTGCTAAGGGGTCCATAATAGGTCCAATTACACCCCGACCTTCACTGCCAACATGACTCTCATCTCTCAATAATCCATTTATTGCATCCTGCCCAGAACTCCCTCCCTCACTATCGGTTTTTTGTTTGGCCAAAAGGTCTCCAACTTCCATTAAAAATTTTACAACTAGACCAGGCTCATAGTCTTCACTTTCAGAATCAAAATTTTCTGGGACATTAATGCCTTTCCTTTCAACTTCCCTCAAAATAAGAGCGCAATTGCTTTATTATACCCACTATCAGAGCTCAGAAGGGTCAAGAATAGGTATTTGACTCATTTTATTCAAGCAAACAACGAGCAGAAAACGGTTAAAATCTGGTAGTTAATAATGTGCGATAAATTCAAACTTTTAACAATGAACATCACTCCTAGCAAGGTTCTTATATTCGCGGTGCGAACTGAATGCGTGACTTACCGATTCACTTTTCTTTGATTTCTAGTAATTTACTCAGGTCACAGTTTACTGATGTAGGGACTTAGTTTATGGTAACGGTAAACGGCAGAATGGAAAACGGCGACAGCAACAAACGGCAACGACGACAAATCGCAACAGCGACAAATGGCTACGGTGATAATAGCAAATCTTAGGTTTATATTTGAGAATAAATTCCTCGCCTCAGAAAATAAGTCACTTAAGCCAGATGGCTTTCGGCGGAAATTGGCCTCGCCGATGGCGGAAATGTCCCTTCGCCACTGACCCAACACAAGTAAGCAGGCTTAGCTTTCAGGCAGTGAAGATGAAAAACAGGCGCAAAATTGTGGCGCTAGTGACGGTAGAAATTGCTTGAATACAGCAGACGTATTTAGCACAAAAGTTGAAATAACTTCACAGACAGTGTAAGGGGTACAGGCATAGGTGCAAACGTAAGGTGCGAAATTCACCAAATTTCAAGTCCAATTGAAGTTGGTGAAGATAAAGCTTATGTACAGTCCACAAATCACTACCTGTAAGTACACTGCTAGCACTGCTGACAAATCCTCCCCCACGGAAAGTCGCACCAGCGAATTTGTAGACCTTTCTTTCTGCTGATAAAGGGTTTACTTTGATAAGCGTTTTGGTAACGTAGCCGAATCATTCAGCTATGGGTTCTCGTGGAGGAGGTAGAAGAGTCATAGTTTTTCACTATAAACTATGTGTTTATTGTATTAAAATTATGTATAGTACTTTGAAATAGATGCAGGTAAACGATCAATAAAACAAGGACGTGATTTGGACACGGCTAGAGAAGAACTAAAGAAACACGTAGAAACTCACTCCCATACTCCATGGTAACCAGCCCGCTTAGAAACCCCATAAACCCATCACATAAATTTCCTGTTCACGGCAGTTCCATACACTCCACTGAGACTAGTCATGCCATAAATTATTCAAAATTATCAAGAATTTGCTGACCGAAACCCCGTTGAAAAAGACAATAAATAACCCTCAAAGTTTACAATTTTTTTGTGTTTTCTGAAAGCTACTCTAGTTTTGCTTTACAGCCTGAGAAAATTAGGTGACGAGTTAACTGGGGTAGCCATGCATGGGTCAAATGAAAAAAAAAGAAACAGAAGAAAAACAGGAATAAGGAATCATGGAAGACCGCCCAAACCAAATACTTAATAAAAAAAAGAGCGAGGCTAGGAATTTGCTTAATCGGAAAGTCAAAAATAGAACAAATCTGGCCATTATAAAGCAATTAAAAAATTTATAACCAGACACAATTGCACGATTTTAAGTTTTTTTTATTATTATTATTATTGTTATTATTTAATGATAGCCCAAACCAAACAGAAAAATAAAGTCAAGCGCCGAGTGGACTACGGAGCTTAACCTTACCTTAAGCCTTAGTTCCTCCGGCACCATTAGTGGTGCATAGAGCGACGACGAAGCCTCTCCACGCGTCCCGGAGCGATGCTGCAGCGGTGACATCTTCCCATTCAGGTACTAACGAAGTCTCAGCCATCCTCAGATCCCGATCAATTGTTCGTCATGAAGTGTTCCCTGGACAACTAATGTAGAAGTTTTCCCTCGTCTTCTTCGATCGCCTGGTTTCCAGTCGTAGGCCGTCCGAGTAAGGTGGCCTTCTTTCATGCGGAGTACATGTCCTAAATATGTTCACTTCCTCTTCCTTAGAATAGCAGTAATGAGAGGCAGAGGCTGGTCAGTTCTATTATGAATTTCAGAGTTACTAACTCTCTGTTGCCAGCTTATATTGAAAATTCTCCTTAGGCACATAATTCTTTCATATAATTAATTAAAAAAAAACTTTTCGAAAAATAAGTTTTTTAAAGAAAAGTAAAGGCCATTTTAAACTTAAGCTCAGTTGATACGAATACATGTTAAAATTCAAACTCAAAACGACCAGAAATTACTATTAAAGAATAAATGAAACCCAAAACGAACAGAAATTAAATAAACAATCATAGCAAAAAACATACAACAAGTAATAATATAAATGAATAGATAGATCTTAAAGCGAGTAATGCTTAGATTGAATATGAAAATCAAGCTTAAAACGAAAACAAATGTTTTGCTATTAAAGTATAAATGAAACTTAAAACGAACAGAAATTAAATAAACAATCAAATGCGAACAAACATACAATATATATTAATGTAAATGAATAAATAAATCTTAAAACGAGTGAAACTTAAATTGAATATGCAAATAAAGTTTGAATCGAATAAAAATAACTACAAACAAGAGTTTGGGTATCGCCTCACTGCAGGAGCCTAAAACCTACTGTGTCATTGGCGCTAAAGGCCATTTTTAAAATGGCCTTTACTTTTCTTTGAAAAACTTATTTTTCGGAAAGTTTTTTTTAATTAATTTTTGTTCGTTTTTGATTGCAAAAAGTTTAACATTTTTATGGCATGGAGGGGGGGGGTACTTACTGTCCGATTATTCTTGACTTTAAAAAACAGATCTAGAACTGTCAATTTAAATCGAATGAGGCTTTTTTCAAAGTCTATACGATTACCTCTTTGATAAAAAACCTTATGTATGAACAATAGACAGCTTGCATAACTTGTGGACAGCGATTGACAACAATGAAGTGGTTGAAAAAATTGCTCCAATAAGGGGGTTTAGACCATTTCACTTGCTGACACAAAGGGATCACGACTGTTTGGAATTTACCTTAATAGGATTTTGTATGCCGAAGCAATTTTGCATCTATCACAGAGTATGTTTTTTAACCTTATAGTTGGATAATTATAATAGATTTCCCATGTGTTCTTCCAATACAAAACCCCTTCCCATAAGCTATAAACCCCCCTTAATAAGTTATGCCCCAGGGCATAACTTAAAACGCCTACCCCCGGGCCCTGGTGGGCTGTGTCGACACTGGAATTTTTTGTTATCAGAACTTTGAACTATTTTAACAAAATGTCTATCTCAAAATGTTTATCTGGTGCATTTATGGCTTGGAGGAGGGGGGGACTAGTTACCCTCCAATCTCTTTTGACTCTTAAAAAGTGAACAAGAACTTTCAATTTTCAGTCAAATGAGCCCTCTCTAAAGTTTATATGAACATCCCTTCCATAAGAAATAATGGGAAGGATTCGGAGAATCCTTAAATTACAACCCTTGCCCTGAGGGCAAAACATATTTTCTATGTGAAAATCAAATACGCTGAACAAAATGGCTATCTCAAAATTTTGATTAGATGTGTTTGGGGGAATGATGGGCGAAGGGGGGAACTTGTTGCCCTCCAAACACTTTCGACTATTAAAAAGGGCACTGGCCCTTTGAATTTCCAATCGAATGAGCTTTTTTTGAAGTTTTTATGACAACACCTTCTATAAAAACCTTATATACCCCCAGGGCATAACTTAAAACCCTTCTCCAAAGGGTTGTGTGAGATTATCCTCCTCAAAAACCTATTTTCTATCTGGAAATCAACTACGCTGAACAAAATGGCTATCTCAAAATTTTGATTCAATGTGTTTGGGGGAAAGATGGGCGTGGGGGGGGGTTAGTTGCCCTCCAATAACTTTTGACTATTAAAAATGGCACTAGTCCTTTGAATTTCTAATCGAATGAACCTTTTTTGAAGTTTCTACGACAACGCCTTCTATAAACACCTTATATGCCCCCATGGCATAACTTAAAACCCTTGTCCTGAGGGTTGTGGGGGAGTGTCCTCCTCAAAAACATATTTTCTATCTGGAAATCAACTACGCTGAACAAAATGACTATCGCAAATTTTGATTGGATGTGTTTGGGGGAATGATCGGCGGGGGGGGGGGCTAGTTGCCCTACAATCACTTTCGACTATTAAAAAGGGCACTAGCCCTTGGAATTTCCAATTGAACGAGCCTGTTTTGAAGTTTCTACGACAAGGCCTCCTATAAAAGCCTCATATGCCCCAAGGGCATAACTTAAAAATCTTGCCCTGAGGGTCGTGGGGGAGTTTCTTCCTCAAACATACATTTTGTATCTTGAAAACAACTACGCTGAAGAAAATCGCCCAACTAACATCAATTTTGACTATTAAAATGCACACTAGCCCTTTCACTTTCCCATTGAAAGAGTCTGTTTTGAAGTTTTTGCGACAATACCTTCTGTAAGAACCTTATATGACCCCAGGGCATAACCCTTGCCCCGAGGGTTGTGGGGGAGTATCCTCCTCAAAAACATGTTTTCTATTTGGAAATCAACTACGCTGAACAAAATCGCTATCTCAAAATTTTGATTTGATGAGTTTGGGGGAATGATGGGCGTGAGGGGAGGGGGGCTAGTAGCCCACCAATCACTTTTGACTCTTAAAAATGGCACTATCCCTTTGAATTTCCAATCGAATGAGCCTTTTTTGAAGTTTCTATGACAACGCCTTCTATAAAAACATTATATGCCCCCAGGGCATAACTTAAAACCCTTGCCCTGGTGGTTGGGGGGGATTGTCCTCCTCCGAAACATGTTTTCTATGTGAATATCAACTACGCTTAACAAAATGGCTATCTAAAAAATTATATTGGATTTGTTTGGGGGAATGATGGGCGTGGGGGGGGGGGGCTAGCTGCCCTCCAATCACTTTCGACTATTAAAAAGGGCGCTAGCCCTTTGAATTTCAAAACAAATGAGCCTTTTTTGAAGTTTCTACGACCACGCCTTCCATAAAAACCTTATATGCCCCCAGGGCATACCTTAAAACCCTTGCCCTGAGGGTTGTGGGGGAGTATCCTCCTCAAAACATATTTTCTATCTGGAAATTAACTACGCTGAACAAAATGGCTATCTCAAAATTTTGATTGGATGTGTCTGGGGGAATGATGGGAGTGGGGGGGGGGTTGCCCTCCAATCATTTTCTACTATTAAAAAGGGCACTAGCCCTTTAATTTCCAATCAATTGAGCCTGTTTTGAAGTTTCTACGACAACGCCTTCTATAAAAAACCTTATATGCCCCCAGGGCTTAACTTAAAACCCTTGCCCTGAGGGTTGTGGGGGATTTTCCTCCTCAAAAACATGTTTTCTATGTGAAAATCAACTACGCTGAACAAAATGGCTATCTCAAAATTTTGATTGGATGTGTTTGGGGGAATAATGGGGGTGGGGGGAGGGGAGGGGAGCTAGTTACACTTCAATCACTTTCGACTATTAAAAAGGGCACTAGCTTTTTGAATTTCCAATCGAATGAGCATGTGTGGAGATTTCTAAAGCACAACCGTCTATTAAAACCTTAAATGCCCCCAAGTCATAACTTAAAACCCTTGTTCAGAGATTTGCCGGAGATTGTCCTCCTCAAAAACTTATGTTTTGTTTGTAACTTAGCTGCGCTGAACTACAGTACTATCTGAAAAATTTGATTGAATGTGTTTGGGGGAATGATGGGCTTGGGGGCGGCTAGTTGCCCTCCAATCATTTTCGACTATTAAAAAGGGCACTAGAACTCTCGATTTCCAATTGAATGATCCCCCTTTGAAGTTTCTACGACAACCCCTTCCATATGATGTGCCTCTGGGAAAAAAATAATAAATAAATAATAATAATAAAACATTGGAGCCGTATGGCCTTTACTATAGGCAACGCTACAGCGTTGCCTCTGTAATGAAAGAATTCTCTTTTCGAACTGTTGATTTATTTTCCAGCACTCACTAGCGTAATGAATAGCACATTGCTACTGTAGAGACGTAACTTCAGTCACAAAGAATATCTGCTGCTCCTCCAAATGGGATTTAATCTATAAAAAGCTCCGGTTGATTGATTAATTCTGCGTTTAATCTTGGTCATTATTTCACCATCACAATCGATCCAGATACCCAGGTATTTGAAATCCTTCATCTGTTCTAGATTTGTATTCTTGTGATGCAGAACAAGCGGTGAGCTTGTGATAGACATGCTGTTTGATTTGTCAACGTTAATGGTTAGCCCGACTTTTTCTGAATTTCCTATAGCTGCGTCAAGTAGCTGATGTAATCTATGTTTAGAATCTTCTAGAAAGACTACGTCATCCGCGAAATCCAAATCAGAGAATTGCTTACTGCATACTTTAAGCCATATCCAGAGTCTCGTCTTAATATGTAGTCCATTATAGCTACAAAGAAATGGGGAAAGTACACGTCCCTGACGCCTGCTCGTTTTGAGTTTGAATCTGTTATTTATTGTAATTTCTGTTGGTTTTGGGTTTCATTCATTTATCAATGCTGATTTGCGGTAGTTTCACGCTTGGTAGATTATTTTATTTTATTTTAGCTAATTTTTGGTTTAATAAAGTTCTTTACTTTTCTTTGAAAAGCTTATTTTATGGAAAAGGTTTTTTTTTTAAATTAATTTCTGTTCGTTTTATATTGACATAGTCTTTTCAGGGAATAAGAAAATCATACTTTAAATCTTTTCGTTTTTTTAAGACTTTATAGTTTGCCCTGCTAATTGTATGCTGGAGAAAAAATTTTAATAGTTTTTAACAACATACACCCTTTTAAAAATCTGGACTCAAATAGTAGTGTTTAATTTAGTTTCATATCTCCTCTAGTTGACCTGAAATAGAAAACTTGATACCATTCACAAAAAAAATCTGTTTACTTTCTTTGATAACTTGGATACACTTACGCTATTTTGATTTGGTTAAATTTTTAGAGCAGAAGTAGCCCCGAAAGTTTGAACATAATACCCTTAGTCGTTCTTGGGATATCGCTGAGATGCCTTATTGGGAATTAGCATTAACACAGTGCATTTTGATTTAATTTCAAGGCAACCTTTAGTTTTTAACCATAATGGGCAAATGGGAGGGTGGGCGTTGGAGGGAGACTAATTGCCCTCCAATCACTCCCGACTATTAAACGGAGCATTAGCCCTTTCTATTTTCAATCGAATGAGCCCTTATCGAAATTCCTACGACAATTCCTTCGATACGAAGTGCCCTGGTCTAAAAAAAAAAAAATAATAATAATACATTGTACCCACATCGATCTTTACTATAAAAACATCAGGCCTTCCAATCACTTTCGACAATTAAAAAGGGCACTAGTCTTTTCAATTTCCAATCGAATGAGCCTTTTTTGAGTTTCTACGACAACGCTTTCTATAAACACCTTATATGCCCCCAGGGCATTCCACCAGAAGTGCTCAACGCATGACTGCTTAACGGTTCAGCACCAGGAGTGGATCGAGCTTCTAGGAAAAGGATACAATATGAGGTTATTGTCATTTGACATTAATAAAGCTTTCGACAGAATACGGCATCGGAGCCTACTGAAAAAACTTTACACTTATGGTGTCAGAGGATATCTGTCAAAGTTGACTGAAAGCTTTCTTTCTAATAGTTAACTACGGATTGTTCGTGACGGTTTCATCTCTCTCAAATATTCAATAAAAACAGGCGTACCCCAGGGTAATATATTGGAACCTACACTTCTCTTTTTTTATATATAAATGACATGAGAGATAACATTGTGAGCCCTCTGCATTATTTTGCCGATGACACCACAACACATTTATTCACAACGAAACATGAAGATCCAACAAAAGCCTCCCCGCCATTACAGACAGATCTTTCGGAAATTAAGAAGTGGTCTCATACATAGTCAGATTAAATAAATCGAAAACAAAAGAGCTGATGATCTCCCCATTATAAGTACCACGCTTACACCTCAGCTTCATCTTCTTGAACGAAGCTATAAAGAAAGTCGATGAGCTTCGTCTCCTTGGAAACCGTTTCTCCACAGATCTCTCTTGGAACACCCATCTTGATCGGGTAAGAACATCCTGCACAAGAAAACTGGGGATAATCCTTCTCTGCAAAAACCTTCTACCGCTCAGGTCGATCATTCCACTTTATAAGTCTTGCATCAGATCCATTTCTGAGTCTGGATGCCCGCTGTATGGTGATGCTCCAAAAAAAGTTTCTAGCACCACTCGAGAAGATCCAAAATAGGGCTAATAGGGCAGGTTTAGTTGTTCCTCGTGACTCTCTCCAGTCTGTTAGGGAGTGGTTTGATGCAGCCTCATCCGACGTTGCACTTTGATCTGGAATGATTTTCAAGGGGAAGGTATCCCCAAAAGTTTCTTTGTCGACTCTTTAAAAAAAAAGGTTCAAGATTCATCTAAAACCTCGATAAAAGACCAGCGGCAAATTAGATATTTAATTGCACCTAGTGCCGAGAATTTTTGAATAAAAAGGCTACATTTCTAACTGCTTTGTATACATGCTACGCATCTCACAAATTCACCTTAACACCCTTAGTCTTTACATCCCCTCAACACCCCCTGGAAGTTTAACCCTTATAACCTTATTCTTAGCAGTAGTAGTAGTAGTAGTAGTAGTAGTAGTAGTAGTAGTAGTAGTAGTAGTAGTAGTAGTAGTAGTAGTAGTAGCAGTAGTAGTAGTAGTAGTAGTAGTAGTAGCAGTAGAACTAGACCACATTTAACTTAGCATCTGGGGCCAAATCCAAAAGCAGGTTGAGTGGGATGGGTAGATGTAACAAGAAAGGATATAAATGAAACCGGAACTTTACGGGAAGGGTGAAGCGTGGAATTTGTATGGGATCAGGGCATTTGAGGAGTGTTTGCATCTTTGTTAGCCTATGGTAGCCTGTTGATGTAGTGAGTTGATACTTAGTAGCTCTCTGTAGTAGTAACCTAGGTACGTTTTTTCCCAATGATTAGTGTTGTCTGTCTTTAATAGCATGAATATGAACATCTAAAGATAGTTTTATAGCACAAGCATGGTTTGATAATATGATATTGTAAAATTTCTTATGTAACAATGCACAAGATTAAAAGAATATATTTTCGATTGGCTACTAAATATATATGTTTCCAAATCCCTTATTTCCTAATTTTGATTTGTCTTAATTTCATTGTACAACTTCTGCGCTAATGGTAGAGGCAAAATAAATGTTAAATTTTGTTATCTCAAAGATAACAAAATAAATATTGTTATCTCAAAGAGAGTATGTTAAAAAAGCTTTCATGTTCTAATTTTGTTGGCAAAAAGTTGTATTATTCTCCTGAGATATCTTTTTTTTTTGGGGGGGGGTTTACTTGAGAATTTTGATCATTGATTAAGGAAAGAAAAATATTTGTCTCAGAGAACCAACCTTGTAAAGCTTCCATTTTCAGCAGGGGAGTCAGGGCTAGTTGCTCTTGAGTCTGACCTCAGATACCTAGCAAAAAAATCATCAGGTGATCCACCGAAGAATCTTCGACAAATGAAACGGGGTTCTTTTTTTGATGTTCCACCATCTCCCTAAAAAAAGAACCGGTGATAACAATGGGTTACATTTGAAGCATAAACAGTTTCTTGGATTAAGATTCTTGCCTTTTTTTTGTTTTCTTCCTGCCTATAAAAGAGTAGATAATATAAAAAAATTACTATATAGCTTTTCATGGGGGCGTTCTCACTTTGTAGATTAGAATTTTTTACACGACGATTTCTAAATGAAAATTAAAGATCATTAAAAATGAAAAAAAATTAGGGATTAGCTAATAAAATAATTAGCCTTTAGGGTCGTTGAAAACTGATAAAAAGAGTCCAGGGGTTTTCTGAGACATGATATGGACGAGTTGTATATATATGAAATTCACAAGCAGTGGAACTTTACCGATGCGTCTTTTGCACGCAGTAGAACATCCCTCAATTCAGGATCTCTTGGATGATTACAGAAAGGGGAGCATCCATACGGATAAGGGTTCGGCAAATCTGACCAGGGTCTCTTCAAAGAAGGAGCAGGTACACCAACTGCCAATAATCCACTTTCAAGGTTCAAGCCAATTTTCTTTTGACATTTCTGAACTTTCTTCCTTTGATGTCGTGACTTCCTTTCTGGAAAAAAAAAATTAAAATCGCTCGATCATAATGTATTCTAGCTAAAAGCAATTTTGGCTTCTATAAAGAAATTCCACATAACCCTAGTGTTGATTTTAGACGTCCCCCTCCCCCTTTGCTCCCATAAAAGAGTTCCCTTATAGGAGCAAACTTAAGAAACACCCCTAGCAAAGCAAGGAAATGTGTCTAAATTTTCCTTATCCCTTTGTAGCTACTAGTCTATTATTTTTATTAATCAAATGATTTTGCCGACTAAGACAATGCAAATGCCCCTTAAACCTGCTCAAAGCCAAAAGTTTATGCATATTCCCCATTCTATTATCCAACTGAACCTATGCTAATTACCTACCCCGCCTCCATCAGTCCTAGGGAAGCACTTGGATAAAACACATTATTGCTTTTATTTAACCTATTATTCTTTTTCTTTTACCATGCAGTTTTTCATGCTGAACCAGTGGGTTTCCAGGTCTTTATTTTAATCCTTATATCCAAGCCTAACCACAGTCACACTTATTGATATAATTTATGAAGAGTATATGTTTTTCTTTGATTTTAACGTCACTCACTTGTTCTAGGTTTATGGAAATACAAATATGGAATAGCAACAAGTTAATTTGAATATGTTGTATCAACATTTAACGTGATCCCTTTTTTAAGATTAATTAAAAAAAACTTTCCGAAAAATAAGTTTTTCAAAGAAAAGTAAAGGCCATTTTAAACTTAAGCTCATCAGATAAAAATACCTTTTAAAATTCCAACTCAAAATGACCAGAAGTTACTATTAAAGAATAAATGAAACCCAATACGAATAGAAATTAAATAAACAATCATAGCAAAAACATACAACAAGTAATAATATAAATGAATAAATAGATTTTAAAGCGAGTAATGCTTAGATTGAATATGAAAATCAAGCTTAAAACAAAACAAAAATATATTCCTATTGAAGTATAAATGGAACTTTAAACGAACAGAAATTAAATAAACAATCAATGCAAACAAACATACATTAGATACTAATGTAAATTAATAAATAAATCTTAAAACGCGTGAAACTTAAATTGAACATGCAAATCAAGCTTGAAATGTACAAAATCACTACAAACAAGAGTTTGAGTATCGCCTCCTTCTGTCACTTTAAAATTCTACAACCTACTGCGTCATTGGCGCTTTACTGAAAACCAATTTTATGACAAATATTTTCTTTTATATTTAACATTGAAAATAAACATTAAAATTATAGTAACATTTTGAACTGATGAGCTTTCAGCAATTAATATCATTATACACCGAATATTCAGTTTAATTTATTAGCTCTTTTTAAAGTTGAAAGACGAATATTGTTTCACTACAAACAAGCGTTTGGGTACTGCCTCCTTTCCTAACTGTAAGTAAAAACCAAAAGCCTACTGCGTAATTGGCGCTTAACTGAAAACAAATTATATTACAATATTTTCTTTTCCAGTTCTTATAGCATCGAAAACAAAAATACAATTGCAGTGAAATAAATTCTTGAACTTCTGGATCTTTCAACAATAAATATCATTATACATCAAATATTCAATTTGATGTTGTTATACTTTCCAAGACTGTTCAAGACGCATATATTTTTCAGTAAAGTGCCAATAACGCAGTAGGTTTTAGACTTTTGCAGTGAGAGAAGGAGGTTACCCAAACTCTTGTTTGTGGTGATTTTTGTTCGTTTCAAGCTTGATTTGCTTATTCAATTTAAGTTTCACTCGTTTTAAAATTTATCTATTAATTTACATTAATATCTACTGTATGTTTGTTTGCATTGATTGTTTATTTAATTTCTGTTCGTTTTAAGTTTCATTTATACTTCAACAGGAAAAATATTTTTTTCCTTTTAAGCTTGATTTTCATATTCAATCTAAGCATTACTCGCTTTAAGATCTATTTAATCATTTATATTATTACTTGTTGTATGTTTTTTGCTCTGATTGTTTATTTAATTTCTGTTCGTTTTGGGTTTCATTTATTCTTTAATAGTAATTTCTGGCCATTTTGAGTTTGAATTTTAACATGTATTTGTATCTGCTGAGCTCAAGTTTAAAATGGCATTTACTTTGCTTTGAAAAACTTATTCTTCGGAAAGTTTTTTTTTAATTAGTTTCTGTTCGTTTTCGATTGCAAAAAGTTTAAAGTTTTGAAAACTTCCTTATTTCAAAATCACACTTAAAAAAAATAATCATATGTTCATCAAAGTGTCAAAACTGGTATCAAAGTAAAAATATCAAAGTGAAAAAATGGGTTTGTGTCAACCTCGGAGTTTTTATTATCTATTGTTTGAACTATTATTAACAAAATTACTATCTCAAAATATTTATCAGATGGGTTCTGGGAAAAATGGCGTGGGGGGACTAATTAAGCTTTGGTCTCTTTTAACTCTTTAAAAGTGAACTAGAACATTCTATTTTCAATCAAATGAGCCCTCTCTGAAGTTTATACGAGTATTCCTTCTATAAGAACCATATATATCCCCAGAGTATAACTTATAACGCCTGTCCCTGGGCCCTGGGGGTTGTGTCGACCCTGGAGTTTTAATATCTGATGGTTGAACTATTTTTAACAAAATTGTCACTTCAAATTTTTCTCGGATGGGTTTATCCATCCTATAAACCCAAAGGCGTGGAGGACGGGATGGGCTAGTTGCCCTCCGATATTTTTCACTCTGAAAAAATGAACTACAACTTTTAATTTCCATTCAAATGAACCCTCTCTGAAGCTTATACGAGCATCCCTTTCATTAGAACCACATACGGCCCCAGGACATAGCTTACACTGCCTCCCCCGGGCCCTGGGGGGATGTGTCGGCACCGGAGTTTTTGTTATCTGACCTTTGAAATATTTTGAAAAAATAGCTCTTTCAAAGTTATTATCGGATATGTTTGAGGAAAATAGGGTGTGGAGAGGAGGTCTTGTTGCCCTACGATCTCTTTTGACTCTTAAAAAGTGAACGAGAACTTTCAATTTTCAATCATTTGAGCCCTCCGAAGTTTATACAAGCATACCTTCCACAAGAACCATAAATACCCCCAGAGCAATACTTACAATGTCTTCCTGGGCCCTGGGGGGTTGTGTTGACACAAGAGTTTTTCTTATCTGACCTTTAAACTATTTTTAACGAAATGGCCATACATAAAGGAGTTTTTATTATATGATCTTTGAACTATTTTTAACAAAATGGTTACCTCAAATTTTTTATCAGATGTATTTGGGGAAAAAGGGCTTTGAGGGAAATAGTTGCCCTCCTATCACTTTTGACTCTTAAAAAGGGCACTAGAATTCTCGATTTGCAATCGAATGAGCCCCCTTTGAAGTTTGTACGACGGCCCCTTCTATATGAAGTGCCTCTGGGAAAAAAATAAATGGAGTGTTGGGGAGACTGGCTGCCCTCCAATCACTTTTGACTCTTAAAAAGTGAATTACAACTTTCAATTTCCAATCAAATGAGCCCTCTAGAAAGTTTATACGAGAATCCCTTCCATAACAACCATATATGCACAGAAGGCATAACTTACAATGCCTGCCCCCGGCCCTTGGGGGAGGGGGGTTGTGTCGAAACCGGAGTTTTTGTTATCAGACCTTTGAACTATTTTGAAAAAATCGCCCTCTCCAAGTTCTTATCGGATGGGTTTGAGGAAAAGAGGGCGTGGAGAGGGGGGCTAGTTGCCCTCTGATCTCTTTTGACTCTTACAAAATGAACAAGAGCTTTCAGTTTCCAATCATATGAGCCCTCCGAAGTTTATACAAGCATACGTTGCATAAGAGCCATATATACTCCCAGAGCAATACTTACAACGTCTTCCCCGGGACCTGGGGGGGGGGGGGTTGTGTCGACAGAGGAGTTTTTCTTATCCGACCTTTGAACTATTTTTAACGAAATGGCCATACGTAAAGGAGCTTTTGTTATATGATCTTTGAACTATTTTTAACAAAATGGCTACCTTAAAACTTTTTATCAGATGTATTTGGGAAAAAGGGCTTGGGGGGGCCAGTTGCTCTCTGATAATTTTTACTCTTAAAAATGGCACTAGTACTTTCGATTTCCAATCGAATGAGCCCCCTATGAAGTGTACACGACGACCCCTTCTATATGAAATGCCTCTGGGAAAAAAGAAAATAGAGTGTGAGGGTGTAGGCAATATGCCCTCCAATCACTTTTGACTCTTAAAAAGTGAATTACAACTTTCAATTTCCAATCAAATGAGCCCTCTAGGAAGTTTATACGAGCATCTCTTTCATAACAACCATATACCCCCCGGGCATACCTTACAACGCCTGCCCCTGGGCTCTGGGGGGCTGTGTCGACACCGGAGTTTTTTGTTATCAGGACTTTGAACTATTTTTAACAAAATTTTTATTTCAAAATTTTTCTCTGATGCATTTAGGGCGTGGAGGAGGGGAGCTAGTTGCCCTCCATCTCTTTTGACTCTTAAAAAGTGAACAAGAACTGTCAATTTACAACTAAATGAGCCCTCTCCGAAGTTTATACGAGCATCCCTTCCATAAGAACTGTATATGCCCCTAGAGCATTACTCATAACGCCTGTCTCAGGGCCCTGGCGGGTTCCGTCGACACAGGAATTTTTCTTATCTGACATTTTAACTATTTTTAATGAAATCACTTTTATAAAAAATTTATCGGATGGGCTTGGGGAAAAAAGGGTGTGTGGGGGGGGGGGGCTAGTTGCCCTCGGATATCTTTTGAATTTTAAAAATTGAACTAGAACTTTTAATTTCCAATGAAATGGGCCTCCTCTAAGTTTATACGAGCATCCCTTTCATTAGAATCATATACGCCCCCAGGACAACACTTGCAACGCCTATCCCCCGGCCCTGGGGAGAGTTTTTAATATCTAATTTTTGAACCATTTCCAAAAAACTGGTTATCTCAAAATTTGTAGCAGATGGGTTTTGGGGAAAAAGAGCGTGGGGGGGGCTAGTTGCCCTTAACTCTCTTGACTCTTAAAAGGTGAACTAAAACTTTCAATTTCCAATTAAATGAGCCCTCTATGAAGTTTATACGAGCATCCTATTCATTAGAACCATACAGGTCCTTAGGGCATATCTTAGAACGGGCTCTCCTGGGCCCTGGGGGGTTGTATTGACACCAAATTTTTTCTTATCCGACCTTTGAACTATTTTTAACAAAATGACTATCTCAAAATTTTCATCAGATGGGTCTGGAAAAAGACGGGGTGGGGGGGGCTAGCTACCCTCGGATCTCTTTGGACTATTAAAAAGTGAGCTCGAACTTTCAATTTCCAACCAAATGAGCCTAATCTGAAGTTTATAAGAGCATCTCTTTCATACGATCCATATATGCCCCAGGGCATAACTTACAACGCCTGCCCCCGAGCCCTGGGGAGTTGTGATGACACCTGAATTTTCGTTATCTGACTTTTGAGCAATTTTTAACTTAATGGCTATCTCAAAATTTTTGTTGGATGCATTTGGGGGAAAAGGGGCGTGGGGGAGGGAGGCTAGTTGCCCTCCAATCCCTTTTGACTCTAAAAAACTGAACTATAAATTTCAATTTCCAATCAAACGAGCCATCTCTGAAGTTTTTACGAGCATCCATTCAACAAGAACCGTAAATTCCCCAAGGGCATAACTTACAACCCCTGCCCTCGGGCCCTGGGGTGCTGTGTCAACCCCGGAGTTCTTGTTATATGGTCTTTGGACTATTAAAAAAAATATATATTTTTCATAGTTCTTATCCGATGGATTTGAGGAAAAAAGGCGTGGAGGGGGGGGACTAGGTGCCCTCCAATCTCTCTTGACTCTTAAACAGTGAACTAGATCTTTCAATTTCCGATCAAATGAGCCCTCTTTGAAGTTAATTAATTAAAAAAAAACTTTATCCACAAAAAAAGTTTTTCAAATAAAAGTAAAGAGCTCCATTAAACAAAAAATAAGCAAAAATAAAATCAAATAATCTACCAAGCTTGAAACTACCACAAATCAGCATCGATAAATAAATGAAACTCAAAACGAACAGAAATTACAATAAATAACCGAGTCAAAATCAAAACGAGCATAAATTAACATAAGTTGGCGCAAAACCCCTATGCCTTCCCAAGGCCAGATTAAAATTTGCACTTTACTGAAAAAAAAATAAATGTTTTTACTTTTATAACTTTAATAAATCAAATAATTTTAACATTTTGATTACTAAATATAAGTAAATGTATATTAAACTGAAAATGCAAATTCATTTGTATTTTTTCAGTAAAGTGCAAATTTTGTTCTGGCCTTGGGAAGGCATAGGAGTTTTGCACCCAACTTATGTTATTTTCTGCTCCTTTTGAGTTTGGTTATTTATCGTAATTTCTGTTCGTTTTGGGTTTCATTTATTTATCGATGCTGATTTGTGGTAGTTTCAAGTTTGGTAGATTATTTGATTTTATTTTTGCTCATTTTTTGTTTAAAGGAGTTTTCTTTACTTTTCTTTGAAAAACTTATTCTGTGGAAAAAGTTTTTTTAATTAATTTCTGTTCGTTTTATATTGACATAGTCTTTTCAGGGAAAAAGAAAATAACACTTTAAATCTTTTCGTTTTTTAAGACTTTGTAGTTTGGCCTGCTATTTGTATGCTGGAGAAAAATTTTTAGCATTTTTTAACAACATACACCATTTTAAAAATTTGGACACAAATAGTACTGTTTAACTTAGTTTCATACCTCCTCTAGTTGACCTGAAATGGAAAACTTGATACCATTCGGAAGAAAATCTGTTTACTTTCTTTGATAGCTTGGATACTCTTACACTATTTTGATTTGGTTAAATTTTAAGAGCAGAAGTAGCCTCGAAAGTTTGAACATAATACCCTCAGTCGTTCTTGGGATACTACTGAGATGCCTTACTGGGAATTAGCATTATCACAATGCATTTTGATTTAATCTTAAGGCAACATTTAGTTTTTAAACATAATGGGCCAATGGGAGGGTGGGGTGGAAGGGGGATTTGTTGCCCTCCAATCACTTTCGACTATTAAAAAGGGCATCAACCCTTTCTATTTTCAATCGAATGAGACTCTTTCGAAGTTCCCACGACAACTCCTTCGATACGAAGTGCCATGGTCTAAAGAACAACAACAGCAAAAATATTACTAATCCCTTTCGACTGTTAAAAAGGGCACTAGCCTTTGAATTTCCAATCGAATTAGCCTTTTTTGAAGTTTCTACGACAACACCTTCTATAAAAACCGTATATGCGCCCAGGGCATAACTTAAAACCCTTGCCCTGAGAGTTGTGGGGGAGTTTCCTTCTCAAAGACATATTTTCTATCTGGAAATGAACTAGTCTACGCTAGACAAAATGGCTATCTAAACATTTTGATTGGATGTGTTTGGGTGAATGATGGACGTGGAGGGGGGGGCTAGTTGCCCTCCAATCAGTTTTGACTATCAAAAAGGGCACTAGCCCTTTGAATTTCCAATCAGATGAGTCCCTTTTGAAGTTTCTACGACAACGCCTTCTATAAAAACCTTATATACCCCAGGACATAACTTAAAACCCTTGCCCTGAGGGTTGTTGAGGAGTGTCCTCCTCAAAGACATATTTTCTATCTGGAAATCAACTACGCTGAAAACAATGGCTATATCAAAATTTTGATTGGATGTGTTTGGGGAAAGATGGGCGTGGGGGAGGGGCTACTTCCCCTCCAACCACTTTCGACTATTAAGAAGAGGATTAGCCCTTTGAATTTCCAATTGAATGAGCATGTTTGAAGTTTCTACGACACCGCCTTCTTATAAATCCTTATATGCCACCAGGGCATAACTTAAAACCCTTGTCCTGAGGGCTGTGGGGGAGTGTCCCCTGGGGAAGTGTCCTCCTAAAAAACATATTTTATATCTGGAAATGAACTAGCCTACTCTGAACAAATAGCTATCTCAAAATTCTTATTGGATGTGTTTGGGGGAATGATGGGCGTGGGGGGCTAGTTGCCCTCCAATCACTTTCGACTATTAAAAAGTGCACTAGCCCTTTGAATTTCCAATTGAATGAGCCTGCTTTGAAGTTTCTACGACAACGCCTTCTATACAAACCTTATATACCCCCAGGGCATTACTTAAAACCTTTGCCCTGAGGAAAGTGGGGGAGTGTCCTCATCAATAACACATTTTCTATCTTAAAATCAACTACGCTGAACAAAATGGCTATCTCAAAATTTTGATTGAATGTGTTTGGGGGAATGATGGGTGTGGGGGGGGGCTCGTTTTCTTACAATTACTTTTGACTATTAAAAAGGGTACTAGCCCTTTGAATTTCCAATCGAATGAGCCTGTTTTGAAGTTTCTACGACAACACTTTCTATAAAAACCTTGGATGCCCCCAGGGCATAACTTAAACCCTTGCCCTGAGGGCTGTGGGGGAGTGTCCTTCTCAAAAACATATTTTCTATCTGGAAATCAACTACGCTGAACAAAATGGCTATCTCAAAATTTTGAGTGGATGTGTTTGGGGGAATGATGGGCGTGGGGGGATAATTGCCCTCCAATAACTTTCGACTATTAAACAGGACACTAGCCCTTTGAATTTCCAATCGAATGAGCCTGTTTTGAAGTTTCTACGACAACGCCTTCTATAAAAACCTTATATGCCCACAAGGCATAACTTAAAACCCTTGCCCTGAGGGTTGTGGGGGAGTGTCCTCCTCAAAAACATAGTTTATATCTGGAAATCAACTACGCTGAACAAAATGGCTATCTCAAAATTTTGATTGAATGTGTTTGGGGGAAAGATGGGTGTGGGGGGGGGGGGGCTAGTTGCCCTCCAATCACTTTCGACTATTAAAAAGGTTACTAGCCCTTTGAATTTCAAAACGAATGAGGCTGTTTTGAAGTTTCTACGACAACACTTTCTATAAAAACATTATATGCCCCCAGGGCATAACTTAAACCCTTGCCCTGAGGGTTGTGGGGGAGTGTCCTTCTCAAAAACATATTTTTATCTGAAAATCAACTACGCTGAACAAAATGGCTATCTCAAAATTTTGATTGGATGTGTGTGGGGGAATGATGGGCGTGGGGGGCTAGTTGCCCTCCAATCAATTTCGACTGTTAAACAGGACACTAGCCCTTTGATTTTCCAATCAAATGAGCCTGTTTTGAAGTTTCTACGACAACACCTTCTATAAAAACCTTATATGTCCCCAAGGGCATAACTTAAAACACTTGCCCTGAGGGTTGTGGGGGAGTGTCCTCCTCAAAAACATAGTTTATATCTGGAAATCAACTACGCTGAACAAAATGGCTATCTCGAAATTTTGATTGGATGTATTGGGGGGAAGGATGGGCGTGGGGAGGGGGGGATTAGATGCCCTCCAATCACTTTCGACTATGAAAAGGGGTACTAGCCCTTTGAATTTCCAATCAAATGAGCTTGTTTTATAGTTTCTACGACAACGCCTTCTATAAAAACCTTATATGCCCCCAGGGCATAACTTAAAACCCTTGCCCTGAGGGTTGTGGGGGGGGGTGTACTCCTCAAAACATATTTTCTATTTGAAAATCAACTACGCTGAACAAAATAGCTATCTCAAAATTTTGATCGAATGTATTCGGGGGAAAGATGGGCGTGGGGGGGGGGGGCTAGTTGCCCTCCAATCACTTTTGACTATTAAAAGGGGTACTAGCCCTTTGAATATTCCAATCGAATTAGCCTGTTTTGAAGTTTCTACGACAATTCCTTCTATAGAAACCTTAGGGGCTTATTTGATTGGAATTGATATGCCCCCGGGCATAGCTTAAAACCCTTGCCCTGAGGGTTGTGGGGGAGTGTCCTCCTCAAAAATATATTTTCTATTTTGAAATCCACTACGCTGAACAAAATGGCTATCTCAAAATTTTGATTGGATGTATTTGGGGGAATGATGGGCGTGGGGGGGGGCTAGTTGCCCTCCAATCACTTTCGACTATTAAAAAGGGTACTAGCCCTTTTAGTTTCCAATCTAATGAGCCTGTTTTGAAGTTTCTACGACAACACCTTCTATAAAAACCTTATATGCCCCCGGGCATAACTTAAAACCCTTGCCCTGAGGATTTTGGGGAGTGTCCTCCTCAATAACATATTTTCTATCTTGAAATCAACTACGCTGAGCAAAATGGCTATCTCAAAATTTTGACTGGATGGGTTTCGGGAAATGGTAGGCGTGGAAGGGGTGTTAGTTGCCTTCCAATCACTTTCGACTATTATAAAGGGCACAAGCTACTCCAATTTCCAATTGAATGAGCCCTTTTTGAAGTTTCTAGGACTTCTTCAACATGCAGTACCCTTCTCTAAAGGAAAAAAATAATAAATAATACATTGTGCCAAAATCGTTCTTATATGGCGCCCGGGCATAACTTAAAACCCTTGCCCTGCGGGTCGTGGGGGAGTGTCCTCCTCAAAAGCATATTTTCTGTCTGGAAATCCATTACGCTGAACAAAATTACTATCTAAAAAAAAATTGCTATATCCTCCTAAGAAACATATTTTATATCCGGAAATCAACTAGCCTACACTGAACAAAATGGCTGTCTCAAAATTCTTATTGGATGTGTTTGGGAGAATGATGGGCGTGGGGAGTTGGGGGGGGAATAGTTGCCCTCCTATCACTTTCAATCCTTAAAAAGGGAATTATAAATCTTGATTTCCATTCGAATGAGCCCCCTTCGAAGTTTCTAAGACGACCACTTCCATATGAAGTGCCTCTGGGAAAAAAAATAATAATAAAACATTGGAGCCATATGGCCATAGGTAACGCTATAGCGTTGCCTCTGATTTGTCTCATAGGTGGAAAAACTGCTGTTGTTTTCTACTTCCTAAGAATCATAATTCTTTCTATTATTTGTTGCACAGATGTTAATATTATTCGACTAGAGAAATTGTATACGTTCGTAATTTTGATTTTTCGAGAATTTTGACTGATTTTCGACCTAGAAATAAGACCGCTAAAATTCAGGCTGGGCATCCAGTATTAAATGATCTTTCCCACACTTTAACTGTATTTTGTCGTTACTGTTGAAAAACCACCAACTCTAAATCATAAAGTTTCGTTATCTGGTGAACTAAGTTACTCATTCGACATTAACTCATTCAACGGCACCATAGCAAGGTTGTATTGACAGCTATAACCTAGTAAACAGTAAACCACGGTCCATTACAACCGAAAGTCGAAAACACGTTTTTAAAAGAACTATCTAGTGATATTAATATCCATAAATTCAGCAATTACAATTAATCGCAAAAAACTTAAATTTCTTTAAAAAAGTTAAAGGTTTCATTATCGATCATTCAGATTAAAATAACGCGTGGAAGAAGTCTAGCCTGATGTCTCACTCTTAGATTTTCCCGATGTTTTGTGATGTTAATGAAGATGAAAATGAATTGTGGATCCCAAGAGCTTTTGCTTGGAAGAAAGAAGGGATATTGATAAGAACGGATGCATATTTATTTTTATTGACATTTTTAAGCATAACTGAAGAAGAACTAAAAATTGAGTAAACGCTAATCGATTGGTGGCACACAATAAAATGAAATAAAATTCTGGCACCGCAGCGCATAATTAAGTCTACCACCATCGAATTAAAATTTGGAGCAGCTTCGGGGACTCCACCACAGTCGTTGAACCCAAAATTTGTTGGCATGGCGCTGGATTTTAAGTCGTTGTAGGATTTCGACATTTGAGTGGTTCTGTCAAGGAACGCCATTCTGGTGATTCAGTAAAGACATCTAGGTTTAAATATGGTGATTCAGTCCTACTCATCAACCTTCAGCTTCAAAGTTTTACAAGAGAAGATTGCAATGGGGATGGTCAAGCTATTCAAAAGGCATGTCTTAAGCCGTAGGGGTAGATTATTTTTACGCCACATGAAATGTAGCCTTTGAAACTAGAAATCGTAAAGGTAAGCAACTGTATACTTTTTGAATTGTTGTTGTCACTGGTGGTCTGACTGCCAAGATAGTCGAACCATTGAATACTTCCTCCAGCTATAACTTAATAGCATCCCATGGCTTTCGTGACCAGCATATTGACTCTGTTTTGATAGGTTTATGATCATTCCTAAAGAACTAGTCTACTTGAGAATCTCGGTGGTAGCGGCTTTCCGATTATCAGGCGTTTCAACCATTTTGTGAACGCTTTTGGCAGAAGCTGGCTCGAGTTGTTTCGATCACGGAAAGAAGAAAAAGGAAGGAAATTGGAAGGAAAAGGTTAAAAAGCTTTAGAAAAAAAACCATCCTATGTGTCGGCTGTTATAGAAGGATACTTGGAACTTTTTCTAAAAATATGATTTAAATTACTAAGCAGGATTATTATAAGTAACAATTGTTGGGATTGTCATTTTTTCGGACAGCAGGATACTTTTTCGAGCATAAATCTCATCTTTGTGTTTTTGCCTCTGGCCTATGGTATCAGATGGTGGCAAAAGTGAGATGAATGAATTCATCGCATAAATGAACCAATACTGAAAAAAAATATTTTGCCTGCATCTTGAAAGATTTATTTGTTTATTTCTTCATCTAGAACAAACAGGGAGATATCTAATGCTACGGAGGCTTATAGAAAGTAAATTCCAGACCCAAATATCCTTGATTCATTGCAATTAAAAGTTTGTTCCCAACAACTTACTGGATTCCTTTTGCCAATTCCTGCGATAATTTCTTATGTTTTGCCTCTCTGTGCAGAAATGCATGTCATTTCTTTTGCATTTAGTGTCAATTTGTGTAAACTCCACCGATACACGAAAGGTATGGAGGCAGGAAAAGAGTAAGACCCTTCCCTTGTGGCCTTTTTTCTATTTCAACTGACCCCTGTTTCCTTAAAAAGACTAGAGTAATATGATTATTTTACTGATAAATTCCTTGAAATAAAAGATTTAATTAATTGGTTCTTGCATAAACTTGTAAGAAACACACTTAAAAAGATGAAAACAGACTCACTGAAAATCTTTTGAAATATTAAAAATTACCTGTCAAAGATTTTTCTGTTATAGATTAATCATCTCAAATTTCGTCTATGCGATTTATGGTCAAAACTGTAAAACTTCTTGTTAAATTTAGATAATGCGGTTACCTTTGCCTCAAGTTTCGAATAAATCATGCTTGATGCTTAAAAACGAATATGGAAATATCCTGCTTAATACTTTACTGCAGCTCTGGAAGTGGTAAAACTTTAGTCATAAAATTTAAATGTATTTAAACACTTGCTGTGGTGTATTTGTTAAAAAACTTAAAGAAAACACATATCTAAAATTTTAAATGACAATAAAATGAATCATAGACAGAATTGAAATTTTTTTAAACTCTAAATCAAAGAAACAATATATTTTAATGACAAAAGTAGTATCATTGAAACTTAAATGTGCAGCCAGTTTTTTTATGGTGTTTACTCCAATATGGTGTTCCTTTTACTCCTTGAGCGTTATAAAGATTTCCCAAGATGCAAAG
The DNA here is from genome assembly GCF_049724085.1 of Artemia sp. Qi Xiang Cuo. Classification (NCBI taxonomy): domain Eukaryota; kingdom Metazoa; phylum Arthropoda; class Branchiopoda; order Anostraca; family Artemiidae; genus Artemia; species Artemia sp. Qi Xiang Cuo. Next base: position 77,956,614 of record NC_142796.1, on the reverse strand, counting down.
AATCTGAATCAAAATTTTATAAGATATTAGTAAAGCATAATTTTAACAGAAAAGACGGATAAGACATACCCATTTGACGATGTTCTGTTGCTATGGGTAATAAATAAACAATTTTGGATACAAGAGTAGAAATACAGAAAAAAACATCATTTTGGTCCTAGTGAATTTAGTGGCGAAACGAAATGGAAATCAAAACTGAATCTACTTATTTGTACACGTTAACTTATATTTTATTTTTATCGAAAGCCACAGATTTTTGTTTGTGTCAACAGATTGTTTTCTTATTCCTGTCCATTTTCCCAAGTAATAAAAATAGGTGACTCTAGTTGAAAATGTCAAAATTCTCGACATAGCAGCAACAAATTTTTGTTTACATATATTTGGATTTCATTTAGGCCTGTAGGCTATAAAAATTGGAAACCTAATAGACCTATGATATTGTAACGCCAAGGTAATGTAAATAAATGACATATAAAGAGAAGCATGTCTTTCAGCTAGTTGAAACACTCCTGGTAAAATTCTACTTTAGCTCCTACTTTTGGCTATCTTGGAAAGGGGTTAGGTTAGGAAAATGGAACTTTCAGGGATGGGTCTACAGGCTAAAGTATGTCCCTGGAAAGTATTTTGAAGTACTTACCTCCACTCCTTCTCCCCCTAGAGTCCTGACCTTTGTTGACATTTAAAAATTTGTATGTTAGATAAAAGTGAAACCTTGCAAAATAGATCTTCTGCTTAAATGAAAAACAACAAAATTGTTTACAGCTTCACAATTTGGTCAATATCTACCAAATTATATTTTTGAGTTATCCTAGGAATAAAGTGAATAGGGCCTACACCATTTGATGCCTTTTTTTATGCTGATTACAAATATAGCCTAATAATCATTTCTATCGGAAATGAATTTCAGCCCCTCCCCCTATATATAGGCTTTACCTAACCTAACCCTGAATTGGCATACATAGAGGAGAGGGGACTGAAATTCATTTCAGATAGAAATGATTATTATATTTGTAATCAGCATACAAAAAGGCATTGAATGGTGTTTTCACTTTATTCTTAACTCAATAATATGATTTGGTAGATATTTACCCACAATTTTGCTCAATCTCAATTTATAAGGTTTTAAAGATATGCAAATACATTTCCTAAATTTTTTGGGAAAAAAAACATTGATAGCCCATGACTTAAAAATTCTGCTCAAATAGCCTAACAAGAATGGCATTTTCAGAACTAAAGCCAGAGAAGAAGGAACTGATAAATGAAAATTAAGGTAAAATGTTGTTTTGTGAAATTTCAGTAAATATTTGTTAGCCTATTCATATTATTGACTTACAAATATAGTAAACATACCACTTAATGCCTTTTTTTATGCTCTTTCCAAATATAATAATCATTTTTGTCAGAAATTAATTTTACCCCCACCCCTATATATACCAAACCAGGGTATATATTTGCACATTTGGGGGGGGGTGGGTAGGGCTAAATTTTATTTCTGATGTAGCCTAAATGAGAGTTAAGTTTAAACTTTACCCCCCCCTTCATGTGCAAATAGGCTATATCCTGAACTGGTATATATAAGGGTGGGGGTGAATGACCTGATATAAGGGTGGGGGTCTAATTGACCTGAAATGGAAAACTTGATACCATTCACAAAAAATCTGTTTACTTTCTTTGATAGCTTAGATACAATTATGCTATTTTGATTTGGTTAAATATTAAGAGCAGAAAAGGGAGGGTAGGAGTTGAAGGGGGATTAGTTGCTCTCAAATCACTTTTGACTATTAAAAAGGGCATCAACCCTCTTCTATTTTCAATCAAATGATCCCTTTTCAAAGTTCCCACAACAAGTCCTTTGATACAAAGTGCCCTGGTCTAAACAACAGCAACAACAACAAAAAATAATACATTATACCCACTTTGATCTTTACTATAAAAATGTCAAGCCTTCCAATCACTTTTGACTATTAAAAAGGGCACTAGGCCTTTCAATTTCCAATTAAATAAGCTCTTTTGGAAATGATAATGCTTTCTATAAACACCTTATATGGTCCCTGGGCATAAATTACAACCCTTACTCTAAGGTCTGTTTAGGTGGTTGTTATCCTCTAAGACCAAATTTCCAGAACTTTCAACTACTTTAAACAACATGGCTCTCAAAATTTTGATTGGATGTGTTTGGTGATTTGGTGGGCATGAGAGGGGTGTTAGTCGCCTTCCATTCACTTTTGACTATTAAAAAGGGCACAAGCCACTCCAATTTCCAATTGAATGAGTGCTTTTTGAAGTTTCTACAACAACTTATTTGATATGAAGCGCCCTTCTCTAAAGGAAAAAATGAATAAATAATACATTGTGCCAACATTGTTCTTATATGCCCCCAAGGCATAACTTAAAATCCTTGCCCTGAGGGTTTGTGGGGGAGTGTCCTCCTCTTTACTTAGTCCCTGTTTCTTGTCTTGTGCTCAAGTGTCCCCGGTCTTTACTTAGGCAGCACAATTGTGCTGCCTATGATTTATACAACAACCTTCTGTATAAACCTTATATGCCCCCAGGGCATAACTTACAACCCTTGCACTGAGTGCTCTGAGGGGGTTATCATCCTAAAAGACCTAGTTTCCAGATTGTTCAACTAAGTTGAACAAAATGGATATCTCTAAATTTTGATTGGTTGTGTTTTGGAAAATGGTGGGTATGAGGGGCATTAGTTGCTATCCAATCTTTTTCAAATATTAAAAAAGGCACTATCCCTTTCAATTTTGAATGAGCCCTTTTGAAGTTTCTATGACAATGCTTTCAATAAAAACTTTATATAAACATAACTTACAACCCTTGCCTTGAGGGCTGTGGGGGGGGGGGGTGGGAGGGATTGTCATCCTTAAAGACCTAATTTCCAAAACTTTCAACTACATTGAACAAAATCGCAAACTAAAAATTTTGATTGGATGTGTTTGGGGATTAGGTGGGCATGATAGGGGGGGGGGTTAGGTGCCCTCAAATCACTTTTGACTATTAAAAAGGGTACTATCCCTTTGAATTTCAAATCAAATCAGCCCTTTTTTAAGTTTCTATGGCAAGGATTTCAATAAAAACCTTATATGCCCCCAGGACATAACTTATAATCCTTGCCCTGAGGGTTGTGGGGGAGTGTCCTCCTCAAAAATATATTTTCTATCTGGAAATCAACTATGCTGAACAAAATAGCTATCTAAAAAATTTTATTGGATGTGTTTTTTTTTTGGGAATGATGGGCTTGGGGGGGGGGCTATTTGCTTTCCAATCACTTTCAACTATTAAAATGGGCACTAGCTCTTTGAATTTCCCATCGAATGAGCTTTTTTTGAATTTTCTACAACAACACCTTCTTTAAAAACCTTGTATTGGAAATCAACTACACTGAACAAAATGGCTATCTAAAAATTTTTATTGGATGTGTTTTTTGAGGGAATGATGGGCTTGGGCGGGGGGCTAGTTGCTTTCTAATCACTTTCAACTATTAAAATGGGCAGTAGCCCTTTGAATTTCCCATTGAATGATCTTTTTTTGAAGTTTCTACAACAACACCTTATATGCCCCCAGGGTATAACTTAAAACCCTTGCCCTGAGGGCTCCATGGGAGTGTCCTCCTCAAAAACATATTTTTTATCTGGAAATCAACTATGCTGAACAAAATGGCTATCTCAAAATTTTGATTGGATGTGTTTGGGGAAATGATTGGCATGGGGGGGGGGGGCTAATGCCCTCCAATCACTTTCGGCTATTAAAATGGGCACTAGCCCTTTGAATTTCCCATTGAATGATTGTTTTTTGAAGTTTCTACAACAACACCTTATATGCCCCCAGGGCATAACTTAAAACCCTTGCCCTGAGGGTTGTGGGGGAGTGTCCTCCTCAAAAACATATTTTCTATCTGGAAATCAACTATGCTGAACAAAATGGCTATCTCAAAATTTTGATTGGATGTGTTTGGGGAAATGATGGGCGTGGGGGGGGGGCTAATGCCCTCCAATCACTTTTGGCTATTAAAAAGGGCACTAGCCCTTTGAATTTCCAATCAAATGAGCCTTTTTTGAAGTTTCTACAACAACGCCTTCTATAAAAACCTTATATGCACCCAGGTCCTAACTTACAACCCTTGCTCTGAGGCTCGTGGGGGATTTTTCTCGTCAAAAACATAATTTGTAGCCTATATGGAAATCAACTAGTCTGAACAAAATGGCTATCTCAAAATTTTGATCGGATGTGTTTTGGGAAATGATGGGTGTGGGGGGGGCTAGTGCCCTCCAATCACTTTTGGCTATTAAAAGGGCACTAGCCCTTTGAATTTCCAATTGAATGATCCTTTTTTGAAGTTTCTACAACAAGGCCTTCTATAAAAACCTTATATGCCCCCAAGGCATAACGTAGAATCCTTGCCCTGTGGGTTGCAGGGGAGTGTCATCCTCAAAAACATATTTTCTATCTGGAAAACAACTACGAAGAACAAAATGGCTATCTCAAAATTTTGATTGGATGTGTTTGGGGGAATGGTGGGCATGGGGGGGGGGGGGCTAGTTACTCTCCAATCACTTTTGACTATTAAAAAGGGAACTAGAACTCTCAGTTTCCAATCAAATGAGCCCATTTTGAAGTTTCTACAATGACCCCTTCCATATGAAGTGCCCAGCTCCAAAGGAAAAAAAAAATAGTACATTGTGCCAACATTGTTCTTAGATGCCCTCAGGGCATAACTTAAAACCCTTGCCCCAAGGGTTGTGGGGGAGTGTCCTCATCAAAAACATATTTTCTATCTGGAAATCAAATATGCTAAACAAAACACATCCAATCAAAATTTAAAGATATCCATGTTGTTCAACATGGTTGAACATTCTGGAAATTAGGTCTTTTAGGATGATAACCCCCTCAGAGCCCTCTGTGTTGTATAAATCATAGTTGTTGTATAAATAATAGGCAGCACAATCGTGCTGCCTAAGTAAAGAACGGGGGCACTCAAAAACAAGACAAGAAATGGGGACTAAATAAAGAGGAGGACAATCCCCCACAACCCTCAGGGCAAGGATTTTAAGTTATGCCCTCAGGGCATATAAGAACAATGTTGGCACAATGTATTATTTATTAATTTTTTCTTTAGAGCAGGGCACTTCATATCAAAGAAGTTGTCATAGAAACTTTGAAAAGTGCTCATTCAATTGGAAATTGGAGTGGCTTGTGCCCTTTTTCATAGTCAAAAGTGATTGGAAGGCAACTAACACCCCTCTCATACCCACCAAATCCCCAAAAACGCCCAATCAAAATTTTGAGAGAGCCATGTTGTTTAACATAGTTGAAAGTTCTGGAAATTCAGTCTTAGAGGATGACAACCATCCTAACAGACCTTAGGGTAAGGATTGTTATTTATGCCCAGGGGCCATATAAGGTGTTTATAGAAAGCGTTATCATTTCCAAAAGAGCTCATTTGATTGGAAATCAAAAGGCCTAGTGCCCTTTTTAATAGTCAAAAGTGATTTTAGGGCAGACATTTTTATAGTAAAGATCAAAGTGGGTATAATGTATTATTTTTTGTTGTTGTTGTTGTGTTGTTCAACTATTAAAAAAGGCACTAGCCTTTTCAATTTCCAATTGAATGAGCCCTTTTGAAGTTTCTATGACAATGCTTTCAATAAAAACTTTATATACCCAGGGCATAACTTACAACCCTTGCCTTAAGGGCTGTGGGAGGAGGGGTCGTCATCCTTAAAGACCTAATTTCCAAAACTTTCAACTACATTGAACAAAATGGCTATCTAAAAATTTTGAATGGATGTGTTTCGGGATTAGGTGGGCGTGAGAGGGGGGTTAGTTGCCCTCAAATCACTTTTGACTATTAAAAAGGGTACTATCCCTTTGAATTTCAAATCGAATGAGGCCTTTTTTAAGTTTCTATAAACAATGTGTTCTATAAAAACCTTATATGCCCCAAGGGCATAACTTACAACACTTACCCTGAGGGCTGTGGAGGTTTGTCATCCTCAAAGATCTAATTTTTAGACCGTTTAACTACGCTAAACAAAACGACCATCTTAATATTTTGATCGGATTTGATTGGGGAAATGGTGGGTATGAGAGGGGGGTTAGTTGCCCTTTAATCACTTTCTACTATTAAAAAGGGCACTATCCCTTTGAATTTCTAATCGAATAAGCCTTTTTTGAAGTTTCTACAACAATGTTTTCTATAAAAACCTTATATGCCCCCAGGGCATAACTTATAATCCTTGCCCTGAGGGTTGTGGGGGAGTGTCCTCCTCAAAATATAATTTCTATCTGGAAATCAACTATGCTGAACAAAATGGCTATCTAAAAATTTTTATTGAATGTGTTTTTTGAGGGAATGATGGGCTTAGGGGGGGCTAGTTGTCCTCCAATCCCTTTCAACTATTAAAATGGGCCCTAGCCCTTTGAATTTCCCATCAAATGAGCTTTTTTTGAAGTTTCTACAACAACACCTTCTTTAAAAACATTATATGCTCCCAGGGAATAACTAAAAACCCTGCCCTGAGGGCTGTGGGTGAGTGTCCTCCTAAAAAACATATTTTCTATCTGGAAATCAGCTATGCTAAACAAAATGGATATCTCAATATTTTGATTGGATGTGTTTGGAGAAATGATGGGCGTGGGGGGGGGGCTAGTGCCCTCCAATCACTTTCGGTTATTAAAAAGGGCACTAGCCCTTTGAATTTCCAATCAAATGAACCTTTTTTGAAGTTTCTACGACAAGGCCTTCTATAAAAACCTTATATGGCCCAAGGGCATAACTTAAAACCCTTGCCCAGAGGATTGTGGGGGAGTGTCCTCCTCAAAAACATATTTTTGATCTGGAAATCAACTATGCTGAACAAAACGGCTATCTCAAAATTTTGATTGGATGTGTTTTGGGTAATGATGGGCATGGGGGGGGGCTAGTTACTCTCCAATCACTTTTGAATATTAAAAAGGGCACTAGAACCCTCAATTTCCAATCGAATGAGCCCCTTTTGAAGTTTCTACGACGACCCCTTCCATATGAAGTGCCCAGCTCTAAAGGAAAACAAATAATGATAAATAGTACATTGTGCCAACATTGTTCTTAGATGCCCTCAGGGCATAAATTAAAACCCTTGCCCCAAGGGTTGTGGGGGAGTGTCCTCCTCAAAAACATATTTTCTATCTGGAAATCAACTATGCTGAACAAAATGGCTATATTAAAATTTTGATTGGATGTGTTTGGGGGAATGATGGGCATGTGGGGGGCTAGTTCCCCTCCAATCACGTTCGACTATTAAAAAGGGCACTAGCCCTTTGTTTTTCCAGTCAAATGAGCCTGTTTTGAAGTTTCTACGACAACGCTTTCTATAAAAACCTAATGTGGCCCCAGGGTATAACGTACAAGCCGGGCTCTGAGGATTGTGGGGGAGTGTCCTCCTCAGAAACGTATTTTCTATCTGGAAATCAACTATGCTGAACAAAATGGCTATCTCCAAATTTTGATTGTATGTGTTTGGGGGAATGATGGGAATTGAGGGGGGCTAGTTGCCCTCCAATCACTTTTGACTATTAAAAAGGATATTAGCCCTTCAAATTTCCAATTGATTGAGCCTGTTTTGAAGTTTCTACGACAACGCCTTCTATAAAAACTTCATATGCCCCCAAGGCATAAATTAAAACCCTTGCCCTGAGGGTTGTGGGGGAGTGCCCTCCTCAAAAACACATTTATATCTGGAAATCAACTATGCTGAACAAAGTGGCTATCTCAAAATTTTTATTGGATGTGTTTGGGGGGAATTATGGGCATGGGGGGGCTAGTTGCCCTCCAATCCCTTTTGACTATTAAAAGGGCCCTAGAACTCTGAATTTCCTATTGAATGAGCCCTTTTGAAGTTTCTACAACGACCCCTTCCATATGAAGTGCCCTGCTCCAAAGGAAAAAAAAAATAATACATGGTATATTGTGCCAACATTGTTCCTCTATGCCCTCAGGGCATAACTTAAAACCCCTTGCCCCAAGGGTTGTGGGGGAGTGTCCTCCTCATAAATATATTTTCTATCTGGAAATCAACTACACTGAATGAAATGGCTATCTCAAAATTTTGATTGGTTGTATTTGGGGGAATGATGGGGGTGGGGGGGGGGGCTAGTTGCCCTCCAATCACTGTCGACTATTAAAAAGGGCATTAGCCACTCCAATTTCCAATCGAATGAGCCCTTTTCGAAGTTTCTACGACAACTCTTTTGATATGAAGTGCCCGGGTGAAGAAGAAAAAAACACATTGTGCCCACATTGTTCTTTACTTAGGCAGCGCTAGCGCACTGTCTATGATAAATCCTGCATCTAAAAAAGTGCAATTTGTATAATTTACAATCTTTGTCCTGGGGGGGGGCATTGCCACCTCAGAGGCATAGCTACTAGACCTTTTTAGGGTTTGAACAAAATTGCTTTTTTCAGAATTTTGATCAGTGATGAGGGGAAGGAGCATCTCAAAAGGAAAAGGGGGGTGGTTGTCCTCCAGTAGCTCTTCAGCATCCTCTGAAGTTTCCAGCTTAATACCCTCAGCTTTTATTTAGATATTGATGATATGTCTTTCTGACAACCAGCATGCACACAGTGTTTTTTATTGCGTTCTGCATCCCTCTCCAAAGCTGTAGAGGTTTTGTCATCCTCATAGGCATAGTTGTTTGAGCTTTTGACTTTTAAACAAGATATCTATTTCAGAATTTTTGTCAAAAATTTTTGCAAGGAGGGCAGCTAAAAAGGGTTTAGGTGGCCCTGGAGACCACCAACCACTGGGCTGGTGGCCCTCCAACCATTTTTTAACACCTCCTTCAACTTCAGCATGCCCTGAAAGTTTAAACCTAATATCCTCTGCCATTTTTAAAACATTGCAGATCTTCCCTTTTGATAAACAGGGTGCAGATTGTGCATTTTGATTTAGTTTAACACACCCCTCAAACATTCTTCAAAGTTTCCCCTTAATGCCCTTAGCCTTTCCACATACACCCTAAATCAAATATTTCTCCTTTTCCTAACAATGGGCAAATTGCAGAATTTACAATCTGCAATTCTTGCTCTAGGGCTAAGCATGGCATCCCTGGAAATTAAGTGTTGAGCAGAGAAGGTACCTAAAAAGGGCAAGGGGGGACCTGTTGCCCTCCAATCCCTCTGACATTTCCTCAACATACCTTGAAAGTTTCAACTTAAAACCCTCAGCTGTTCTATGAATATTGCTGATATTCCCTTTTTTTTTAGAACCTGCAAGCACATATGTTCAGCATCCCTTCCAACATTTATTTAAAGTTTCATCTTAATAACCTAAGCTTTTTTGGTGAACCTGGTCCAAACATGCCCTCTTTTTCAATAAAAATTCTCATATGTTAACGATGTGCAATTTGCATAACTAATAGCCCTTACCCTGGAGACCTGGGGGAAGGGTTGTCAACCCTGGATATTGCTGATATTCCCTTTTTTTAGAACCTGCAAGCACATATGTTCAGCATCCCTTCCAACATTTACTTAAAGTTTCATCTTAATACCCTAAGCTTTTTTGGAGGTCCTGGTTCAATCATGCCCTCTTTTCCAATAAAAATCCTCATATGTTAACAATGGGCAATTTGCATAACTAATAGCCCTTACCCTGGAGACCAGGGGGAAGGGACTGGAGGCATAGTTATTTGACCTTTGAACTTTTTCAAATACAACTGCCATCTTAAAATTTTGATCAGATGCATTTGGGGAAAAAAGGGAATTGTGGAGGGGATGGGGAAGGGCTGGTTGCCCCTTGATCACTTTTGACTCTTAAAAAAGGCACTAAAACTTTCGTTTTCCAATCAAATAAGCCTCCTTCAAAGTCTGTACAACCACCCCTTCCATAAAACCTTATGTGTTAACAATAAGCAACTGTCATAACTTTTAACCCTTGCCCCAAGGGCTTGGAAGAAGGGTTTCAACCCTGGAGGCATAACTATTGTGCCTTCAGACTTCTGAACAAAATGGCTTGCTCAAAATTTTGATCAGATGTATTTGGGGATAAAAGGGCTTGGGGGACTGATTGTCCATCAATCACTTTGGACTCTAAAAAAGGGAACTAAAACTTTCAATTTTCAAATTGACCTCCCCTCCCATGAAAACCTTGTATATTATCAATGGGCAACTGGCATAACTTACAGCCCTTGCCTCAGGGGCTCTGGGGAAGTTAGTCAACCCTAAGGATGGGGCATAGTTATTTTCAGTTTGAACTATTTTGGGTCTGCAATAGCCAAGAAAATGCATTTATACATTGTTTTCCACTAACCCCCTCCCCTCCCCCCTGTTTCAACCTCAGACTTTCCAGTGGTAACATTGTTTAAGGTTTTTTGAGAATTGCTCACCTTAACCCCCCCCCCCCACTTTATGTATTGCTAGAGAAACATGCCTTGTTGCTCAATTTCATTGCTAATAAGGATTTGGAAGCTCAGCCCCTCCCCCGCTCTGACAAGAAATCTTAGCTTTTGAAGTGCAAACCTTGTGGTTCAACAGTTGCTATATAAGTATATCATAGTTGGACACCTCTATCCCACTCTCTGCTCCCTATTTAGGTGTTCCTGTCCTCTCCAAATGTAATTGTGGCTATTCCAATCTCATTTGTCTAAGATTTTTGGCTAATTCTTATGTAATGTTATGGTTATTAGTTTGGAGCAGAACTCAAACAATGAGTTTACTAGATTAAAATTTGCATTAAAATAAAGGAAAAACCACAACAGGATGAGGTTTGTAGATAATAAATGCAACATTTAGGCATTTTATTGTTAAGAAAGCCACATGTAAGTAATCGATTCTTTTGTTCAGAAAGAGGTTTATAGGTAATAAAGGTAAAGATTTTTTTTGTATTTTCTTGCTAAGAAAATTGTTGCTAAAATTGAAAATTGTTGTGAAAATGCTTACTAAGAAATAAGAAAATTGAAGGTAATGCTCGAGCTTCTTTTTATGCAGAAATTAACATGGCATCTCACACTGTCTTGCATATATTTTACTGCTATTTCATTCACATATGTGAATATTGTTTTTTCTTCCTAAGTTAAATTCCAATTGTGCTGAGAATCCCAGTAATTGAGATTGAACAGGTGATTTGGATGTTGGTGGGGGAAGTTGAGATTGATTATTATTTTGTCCTGATGAACACTATTTAAACTGAGGACAATATTGAAAGTGTAATATTGAAACTTAAAACCAACTATTATTGGTTCTAGGCCTAGGCAACACATATGGTATCTAAAAAGTTAGCACAAATAAACTGACTGCCTATATTTCCCTATATTTTTAGAATTGTGTAAAAATAGCACTTAACTGAATAAACAAAAAAATATGGATTTTTATATAGTTGAAACAAAAATGCTTTAGGTGGTTTTATATTGTAGAAAAATAAACCTTTTTTTGCATTTTAAGCAGTATTAAAATTCGTCATTAAGTAATATATATATATATATATATATATATATATATATATATATATATATATATATATATATATATATATATATATATATATATATATATATATATATATATATATATATATATATATATATATATATATATATATATATATATATATATATATATATATATATATAAATATATATATATATATATATATATATATATATAAATAAATATATATATATATATATATATATATATATATATATAAAAAAAAATATATATATATATATATATATATATATATATATATATATATATATATATATATATATATATATATATATATATATATATATATATATATATATATATATATGTGTGTGTGTGTGTGTGTGTGTCGCATATAGCTTAGGAAAAGCAATATGTTGAATGGCTTCATAAAGAAATGGAGAGATAATGACCAAGATTAGCAGCGTGTTTTTGGTGCTGCAATTCTTGATACTCCAAATAGAACAACAGGAAGAATACAGTTTTGCACTATAAATGACTAAAAATCTGTATGACTACATATAACACTGTTTGCAATTTTAATGGGTATCATGTAAACTGTTTAATTCCTCAGAAAAGGCTGTTATTTGCATCAGTGGCGTCCATTCACGAGAATTAGGAAGGGGAAGTTTTTTTTTTCAATGAAAATGCTGACAAAGGAATTTTTTCAAAATCTGTCCAACTGCCACCACTGATTTCGATCGTTTCAAAACCAAAGGGAAGGGGTTTCACCAAGTGTATTTCTTTGGGGTATTTCAGCCCTCAATGCTGCTTCTTTGATAATAATTCGAAAATAAACGATAGCTTTTAGTAAATTCTGAACAAAAAACCCAATTTATTAAGGAAGGGGAGTCACTTCTGCCTCTCCCTCTTCAAAACATCCTCGTGACAGAGATGAGAAAAAGCCATTGCAAAATCAAAGAAAAGAAACTGAGCACCACACCCCTCCAACAGAAACTATATTCAATCATGGCACTGAACAATCAAATTGTCTAATATTAAGTGCTATCCCTTGAACCCATATTATCTTGTATGATGATAGAAATGATGATTTACAGTATTACCTTGATAATACCTTGTATGATGATAGAAATTCATAGAATGGGTTAGTCAGGATGCATACAAGAAAACTAATGGGTCCAACAGTAGTAATCTCACCAGGACCAATCTTTGTGACATGTCTTGGGAGCAAGCCAATGGCTAAGTCCTTGAAAGTGGCCTGCATGCTCATGGTATTAATCCCTAATTTAACAAAACTGTACTTGTATGATATACCCTCGCAATCTCAAGAAGTGAAGTTAGGTTAATCCCAATAAAATATACTTAAGTATGATAAGAACATAATAGTATAGAAATAAAATTGGGCCATATATTTGCACGTTAGGGGAAGGGGGGGGGGTAAAGTACAGCGGGTCAGCATGCATAATGTATTAGCTACAATTATTCTGATATTATGAAGTAAGAATTGTTTTCTGACTTCACACTTTCCAAATACTTTACTTGTCTGTCCTTGTATTGTCCCTTAGTGATGTCATTGTTCTTTTTTTTTCTTTTTTTTTGTTATTATTATTCTAGGATACAGATTATTACTCGTGTACAACAAACTTCAGCCTTAGTAACCAATAGTCGAAAAAATTATTTTTCTGAAATATAACTAAAAGTCTAAGAAATAATTTTGTTGATAGCATAGGCTGGATTCATCCTTTTAAATGGGGGGGGGGGGCTGTAGGAATATTTCCCAGTTTTGGGGCTTGACATTGATGTTAATCCTGACATTCGGACTTAGCTTTTCCCTTAAGATGATGTTCTAGGAATTGATAGTATTAAAGGAACTATTTGCAAAACACTAATATATTTAAAATCCACTGATTAAGAATGCAAGATCTCTCTTTCTGCTGTTTTAGCTTATTCTACTTTTTTTCTTTTTTCTTCTTTGTTTTTGAGCTTATTAGAAGTTCCGAGTTTTTGATAGCGCTGAAGATCCTTTGAGTTATTGCTTTCTAATCCATTTTTAATTCAAGCTTTCCTTCTAAGTCCAAATTCTTTACTACTTGTACAAAATTCTGATTTTTTGGGAATGAGCACATAAATTTTTCATAAATTGATATTTAAGTGTATAGTTGTAAAAAAGCTTCCTCATATTGTGATATTAAATTTATTCTTAAATCGGTCACGATTTTACCGGAAAATGCAACGTGTCGCTAGAACATTAGATAAATTTCAATGATTTGGGGTATTTCTGAGGAATCATCATCATTCAGAAGAAGTTTTTATAATTGTTTAAAGTTATTAGGTGGTCTCCCTAAGAAAAAGGAACTCAAGGCTTTCCAAGAAAGTAATGTTTTTTCACTTGGCCAAAGTGATGACTATCTAGAAGGTACATGCTGAAAATTCTCTCTTTATTCTGTCTCCATAAATGAATGAAAGTCTGAAAATATCCAATCTTTTTGAAAATTCTGGAAAGTATGTCCAAATATATTCAAGATAATATTTCTAAACCTATATTCAAATTTCCCTCACATAACTCTTCTCTGAATTATGTAAAACGTGCACATTATAATTAGCCTTAGCATTGCTATCATTTAGGCTGAAAATGTCTTTGTGCAATGAGTGCATTTCTCCAAAACTATAATTTCAGCTGTCCGCACTAAAATCTGTCACTTTTTCCCTGTCAATTTACAAAGTATTCGCAGGTCTTTCTCAAACTAAACATTCAATCTGCGCTTTCATTAGCTCTCTTAAAAAGTCAATAATGTTATTCACTGCGTCGTATTCAATATTTAAATACTGAACAGACATGTAGAATATTTGTCCTGTTTTTATGGTTAGAAGCATCAATTTGACGTCAAAAATACAGAGGAGGACCATGCTGTTTCCAATCTTTCAATGTTACTGTAATGAATTTTTACCTGGCGTATTTGCAACTATGATCTGGGATTTCATGTAAAAAAGGATGTTTTTCCAGCTACTTTGGAATCCTGGGGAAGTTTTGAATTTACTTTCAAGCTACAGTTGTGGGGGTTGTAGTGATGATTGTATTGAGCTACAGGACACACTTGAGCCACTACTGAATCAAGCAAAGGATGCTGAATCATTGCAGTGATTTTTACTTCCTTCAGAATTTCTAACGTTGTCTGACAGCTACAACACCTATTTTAGCCTACCTTGTATGTGTAGGAATGCATATGCTATGTATTATGTGCATGTATATGTCAGACAACCTGTTGTCGGAAAGATGTTTCATTAACAAAGATATGCACCAAACATTGGCCTGCCAATTGGGGGGGGGAGCATGCCCCCCCCTAGATTTTACAATTATCTTGCTATTTCTGTTTCGTATCTATTTCCTATGTTAGCTATGTTCTATTTTAAACCCGAGAGACTGGCTAGCGGACTGTTTGTATTTGTCAGCCGTGTGCTTTGTTCTTTGACAGCTGTTAAATAGCAGTGTTACTTTTTGATTAGCCTTGTTTTAGAATGTCCTGTTGTTCCTATTGTTGTAAAACCTTGGTTTTGAAATATCTAAGAACGTTCCTCGCTGCTGTTTAATAAAACTCTTTGATTTCCCTATTCTCGAATGGAAATGTTAACTCTGAGTAGGGGAGTGGAGTAATGGAGCGACCAATCGGTTGATTTCACCATACAAAATTAGATGCTGAATGCTTAATCTCCTCGATTTCTGAAACTTAAGAAAATCTTGATGTAGATTTGATATTGTGTATTGCCCAATGTTATGACGGCACGTCTGTTATAATTGGGGAAATTAATGGAGTTCAAGCAAAGTCTAGGGAGAAAATGCTTTGAGTAGTTTATGTACATTTTCACACCCACAGACAAGTCTGGGTTTTCACTCACTGGCTAAGAAACATCACCGAATTTTCGAAATTTTTGATGTGGTGCAAAGGCTTTACGTATTTATTGTCTTTCGGCAACGCTTGGCATGATCTTTCTTTGGAATTCGAGCGTATTAGCGGGCAAAAAGTCTTGGAGCTTGAGAGGACCTTCTTGACTCTCTGGTTTTACGTAGTTCATTCTATTTCCAAGACGAAGGCCCGATTTGAATATATTGTTGCGTGGCTAGCCACAGTCTCTGATAGTTCCAAACGGCATGGCAGCGTTGAATCAAAAGGACTAGTAGGCAAAATCAAATCGGCCTCTGTTGTCTCAATTTTACATGTATATGGTAAACGTGTTAGTCATAGTAAATCGTTTTTTTCCGAGTAGCTTCAGTAAAAAAATATTCTGATTTATAAGGCACTTGCACTGATTTCTGGGACATAGAGACACTCCAAAAGCTGAGATATGTTAACGAATGGAACAGTTTTAAGAAAAACATACATGAATTTTTGCTTTCCGCGATATTGAGAAATCGAAATATCTATAATCTAAAAACCATGCCGGAACCAAGAGAAGTCAAGCCATTTCCATTCGTTTTAAATACTTTCTTTCAAACTCGAAAACCAGTAAACGCAATAACAGTCAGCCAATTCAATCAGGCTCCGGTAAACTTTTGTACATCGAGGTAATAAACCGTTTCACGATCGAGATGGTTAAACGTTTCATGAAAAATTTACCTCTGCTCAACGCTTTTTCTGCCTTTGACCCCTCAAGTTCCGATTTTGTGGAATCCTCGAAAGTGGAAATGGTGGTGTGTATCTCTTGGCTAAAGCAGCGTTCACATGCTTGTCTAGCTAGAATCCCATGTCTAGACGCGTGTCTTGCCAGACTTCAATGTCTAGGCAACGACGGTTCACAAGTAAAATTCGGTGCTTAGCTAAAACTACAAATTTAGTTTGAAATAGATTACACAGTTGTCATTTCTAGCCAATTAAGAGAGCTTATGCCCAGCAAAACTTTCAAAATTGTAATCCCTATTGTTACTGTCACAAGATAATGGATGAGATAAGCCAAACCATTGCCTTAGTGCGCTTGTCTATTATGTCTGGTGTTGCATATTTGCCTAAAATGAAAAAAACAATTAATGAGAAAACAAAAATTAAATTTCAGTTTAAAAATGTAAACATAGATAATGAAAACAGGGGAGCTTGAAACATTCTGATTGTCTGTAATCGAAAATCCTAGACATTGTCTGTAATCGAAAATCCTAGACATTGTCTGTAATCGAAAATCCTAGACGTTGAGTTCTAGTCAAGCGCAGACATTGACATTGAGTTCAAAGTCTAGCCGAGCGTCTTGTCTAGCGTGTCTAGCTAAGCACCGAATTTTACTTGTTGACAGTCGTTGCCTAGACAATGAAGTCTGGCTAGACACGTGTCTAGACATGTGATTCTAGCTAGACACGCATGTGAACGCCGCTTAAGTGGACGTGTGTTGGGTTGAGAATTATTTGTCCAAGGGGCACGGGTTCGTTCCCTGGCTTGGCCAGTTATTTGGTTTGGGACGAGGGTCAGTTTTTGTCCTATTTTTGTGGTTAGAAGCATCAGTTTGACGGCAAAAATACAGAGGAGGGCCATGCTGTTTCCAATCTTTCAATGCTACTTCTAATGAATTTTTACCTAGCGTATTTGCAACTATGATCTGGGATTTCATGTAACAAAGTATGTTTTCCCAGCTACTTTGAAATCCTGGGAAATTTTTGAATTCACTTTCAAGCTACAGTTGTGGGAGCTGTAGTGACGATTGTATTGAACTGCAGGACACACTTGAGCCACTACTGAATCAAGCACAAGGATGCTGGATCTTTGCAGTGATTTTTACTTCCTTCAGAAGTTCTGACGTTGTCTGACAGCTACAACACCTATTTTAGCCTACCTTGTATGTGTAGGAATGCATATGCTATGTATTATGTGCATGTATATGTCAGACAACCTGTTGTCGGAAAGATGTTTCATTAACAAAGATATGCACCAAACATTGGCCTGCCAATTGGGGGGGGGGAGCATGCCCCCCCCCTAGATTTTAAAATTATCTTGCTATTTCTGTTTCGTAGCTATTTCCTATGTAAGCTATGTTCTATTTTAAACCCGAGAGACTGGCTAGCGGACTGTTTGTATTTGTCAGCCGTGTGCTTTGTTCTTTGACAGCTGTTAAATAGCAGTGTTACTTTTTGATTAGCCTTGTTTTAGAATGTCCTGTTGTTCCTATTGTTGTAAAACCTTGGTTTTGAAATATCTAAGAACGTTCCTCGCTGCTGTTTAATAAAACACTTATTTCCCTATTCTCGAATGGAAATATTAACTCTGAGTAGGGAAGTGGAGTAGTGGAGCGACGAATCGGCTGATTTCACCATACAAAATTAGACGCTGAATGCTTAATCTCCTCGATTTCTGAAACTTAACAAAGTCTTGGTGTAGATTTGATATTTTGTGTTGCCCAATATTGTGACAGCACGTCTGTAATGAGCGGGAAAATTAATGGAGTCCAAGCAAAGTCTAGGGAGAAAATGCTTTGAGTAGTTTATGTACATTTTCACACCCACAGACAAGTCTGGGTTTTCACTGACTGGCTAAGAAACATCACCGAACTTTCAAAATTTTTTATGTGGTGCAAAGGTTTTACGTATTTATTGTCTTTCGGCAACACTGGGCATGATCTTTCTTTGGAATTCTAGCGTATTAGTGGGCAAAAAGTCTGGGAGCTTGAGAGGACTGTCTTGACTCTCTGGTCATACGTAGTTCACTCTATTTCCAAGACGAAGGCCAGATTTGAATATATTGTTGCGTGGCTATCCATAGCCTCTAATAGTTCCAAACGGCAAGGCAGCGTTGAATCAAAAGGACTACTAGGCAAAATCAATCGGCCTATGTTGTCTCAATTTTACATGTATATGGTAAACTTGTTAGTCATAGTAAATCGTTTTTTCAGAGTAGCTTCAGTAAAAAAAAAATTCTGATTTATAAGGCACTTGCACTGATTTCTGGGACATAGAGACACTCCAAAAGCTGAGAAATGTTAACGAATGTAACAGTTTTAAGAAAATATACATGAATTTTTTGCTTTCCGTGATATCAAGAAATGGAAATATCTATAATCTAAAAACAATGCCTGAAGCAAGAGAAGTCGAGCCATTTCAATTCGTTTTAAATACTTTCTTTCAAACTCGAAAACCAGTAAACGCAATAACAGTCAGCCAATTCAATCAGGCTCCAGTAAACTTTTGTACATCTAGGTAATAAACCGTTTCACGATCGAGACGGTTAAACGTTTCATGAAAAATGTACCTCTGCTCAACGCTTTTTCTGCCTTTGACCCCTCAGGTTCCAATTTTATGGAATCCTCGAAAGTGGAAATGGTGGTGTGTTATTATCAAAAGATTATCTCTTGGCTAAAGCAGCGTTCACATGCTTGTCTAGCTAGAATCCCATGTCTAGACGCGTGTCTAGCCAGACTTCAGTATCTAGGCAACGACGGTTCACAAGCAAAATTTGGTGCCTAGCTAAAACTACAAATTTAGTTTGAAATAGATTACACAGTTGTCATTTCTAGCCAATTAAGAGAGCTTATGCCCGGCAAAACTTTCAAAATTGTAATCTGCCTGGTGCCTTCACCTCTGCTTACCTGTTATTAGACCCTTTTTATAATTGCTTGTGCCAGCCAGAAGATCCCTTGCCTTTTGCTGTTAGCTTGTAGCTTGATTAGCCTAGTTTGGAGTTCATTTTAGCCTACATTATGGGTGACAATTTAAAAAAGAGCTATAGACCACCTAGTCACAGAGAGATGAGATCAGACTGCTCCATCCAGTACAGTGGAGCTGAATCTATTAATGAGCAGATTACTATGCTCACCTCACACATTAACACCCTTAAGAACAAGCAGAAGCTAATTGCAGATTCACTTAATGACCAAAACCTTAAATCTACTAAGGTAGAAGTTGTCAGTGAGGCACTGCCTAATGAGGTTGGTTCTTTGGTTGAGGCCTCTGTTAAAAAACTTGCCTCTAGTCATGTGCCTGCTGCTTTTGATGCTAACAAAATGGAAATTATTAAACAAGAGGTATACAATAGTCTTAAAATGGATTTTGATGTGCTTGTTGAAAAATCACTAAAACAATATGATTTGAGGATGTAAAAGCTTGAATCATCTCTTCAGTTGCTTGACTCAGGTTTGTCAGAGCTGCAAAAATCTCTGAAACCAATTCAACTCAATGTGGATCGTCTGAGCTATCAGTTTGACCAAATGAAAATTTCAAATCAGCTGATCCTATTTGGTTTCAAAGAAGACCCTTATCCAGAAGCTTCTGAAAGCAAATTCCTTGGATTTTGCAGTACTAGATTTTCTTGGCATTCCTGTGAATAAGAATGACATAGTTTCTGTTAGAAGGATTAGAAAACAAGGCTCAGGTTTGAAATTTCGCCCACTGGTTGTGGAATTTTGTAGTCCAAGAATGCAGCAGCTTATTCTTAGAGAAAAGAAAAGTTTGCAAGGCAGTGGTGTCTTTATTTCTGAGTCACTTACAAAGCCTAGACTTCAGCTACTTAACTATGCTAAATCAAAGCTGGGGAAGAGGTCTACATGGTTTAGTGGATGAGAAATACTTACCAAGCTTTCTAATGGTAAAGTGATTACTGTTAAAGAGGCATCTCAAGATGATGTTCTCCATCAGTCAACTACAGCCCATCCAAGCCCCTCCCAGGACTGAAATAAACCATTTTTCCCCTTTTGTTTTTTTCCCCTTTTTGTTTTTTTCCCCTTTGTCCTTGTAATTGTTTGTTATTATTTTATTTTTTTGAGCTTTGTAGCTTGTTATTGTTCTTTGGCTTGCAGGGTTTTTTTTTTTATTTCTTTTCTTTATTGCCTATAAGTTTCACCTTTTTAGTTTCAATTTACCCTCTGCTATTTCAGCCTGTTTGTTGGATATCTTGTTCATTTGTAAAGATATTGTGTGCATTTGTTGTGTGTGGTAAATCTGGGTGATGTTTCTTTTCTTTTGAACTCTTCTATTCTTAAATCAGTTATCTTTGAGCAACCAAGTAGTGCTGGCAAACAAGAGGCGCACACACTTGACCCTCTTCTTGAATCTATGGTTAATTCTAGTTGCAATTATCACACTACTGTTAATTTTTATGATAAAATCATGCCTTCTCTCTCTTTAAATAGTTGCTTTAATGTATTTTGTTTGAATGTACGTGGGATACGAGATAAGTGGGATAGTCTGAAATCTTATCTGTGGTCTGATAATTCTTGCCCTTTTGATGTAATTGGATTAACAGAAACATGGTTATCTGATAGTGAAAATTTAACAGCTTATGATATGCATGGTTATATTTCTATTCATGTTCCTAGAATGGTAACAAAGGGCTCAAGGGGTATTTCTTTATTTATAAAATCTGATATTAAATTTAGTAGACGGTATGACCTTGAATCCTTGTTTACTTCAGTAGTGTCTGATAGTAGGACTGTTTATTCTCTTGTCATTGATCTGAAAAGCCAGTTTGCATGTGATAATGTTTGTTTGTTTTATAAGCCCCCTCCTTTTCCAACACATCTGTTCTATGATTTGCTTGATCAGCTTTCTGGTGTGGGAACTTTCTCTAAGAAACATATTTGTGTTTTGGGAGATTTTAATTGTAATATGTTAAATGTTGGATTAAGTGATGAATGTGACCGTCTCTTTGATGTGCTTTCTTCTTCTGGGCTACTTCCTTCAATTTTTTTTCCTTCTCGTGTTGATCCTACAGGAAATTCTGCCGCTTTGATAGATAATATTTTTATTTCTCATTCTCCAAAATTGAAGTTTACTTCCGGTCTTGTTATCACTGATCTGTCTGATCACTTCCCTATTTATCTATCACTTTTTGTGCCTAAAACTGAGATTGCTGTGAATGAGTAAGGTGAGTCTTCTTTTAGAACTTTTACAGATAAAGAAATTTCTAATTTAATTCTTAGTCTTAAGAGTAATGATTGGTCTAGTGTTCTTGAAGCTAATGATGTTGAATGTGCAACAAGTTTATTTGTGCGTCGTATGGGAGCTCTAATGGAAAAGCATTTTCCTATGAGGAAGAAACCAAGGAATTCTATACCCAAATGCCCATGGATGTCTAAAGGTCTTATCAGTGCCACACATATGAAGGCGTCTCTGTTCAAGGTTGCATGTAAAAGTAAAACACAGGATGATCTTTTGAAGTATAAACATTAAAAAAATGTCCTTCCTTCTTTAGTACGTGCAGCCAAAAAGCTCTATTTTTCGCGTCGAATTAATGAGTGTAAGGGGAACTTGCGAAAGGTTTGGAATGTAGTTCATGAAGCTATTTCTCGCAAGAAACTCAAACAGTCCCCCCCCCCTATGTCATTACAGGAATGCTGATGGATCTATTGTGGATAAAAATTCTTCAGCAAACGCCTTCAATTCGTATTTCACCACTCTTCCTTCAGTTCCCATTCAAACCAAGAGTAGAGTAAGTAGTTTTCCCATAGCAGAAAAGTCATTTTTCCTTTCTCCATGCAGTGATATTGACATTTACAGTATCATTTCCCTGCTTCCAAGTAGCCGTTCATTTGATGGTTTTGGTTTGAGTAATAATGTTCTTAAAAAAATTGGTCAGTTTGTTTCTAACCCCATCTCACACATAACTAACCTCTCGCTTTCGTCTGGTGTTTTCCCTCGTTTATTTAAAGTTGCTAATGTTTTACCTTTACATAAAAAAGGTGATTCATCTCTAATTTCAAATTATAGACCCATTTCTCTTCTTCCTGTCATCACTAAGGTTTTTGAAAGAGTAGTTTATCGTAGACTCTCTTCATTTGTTTTTAGTACTAATACGACTGCAGGGAATTTTCTCATAACTAACCATCAGTATGGTTTTCGTCCCACTTTCTCTACCTCGTATGCACTTTCAGATGCAACAGAGTTTGTGTGTGTTAATCTGGACAAGGGCTTGTCTGTTTTGGGTCTATTTCTTGACTTTTCAAAGGCCTTTGATATGGTTGACCACTCTGTTCTTTTGTCTAAACTATCTTCATTTGGAGTACATGGAGTCCCACTAGAATGGTCAAGGTCTTATCTGTCGAGAAGATCTCAGTATGTTTTGGTTAATGGTAATTCCTCCACTACTTTGCCTATATTGAAGGGTGTCCCACAGGTCTCTGTGCTTGGACCACTTTTGTTTTTAATTTACATTAATGATCTTGTTGATGGTCTTCATCCCCTTGTGCACCCTATTCTTTTTGCTGATGACAGTAACTTTTTCATTGCTGCAGTGGATCTCCCATCTGCCACTTCCCTAGCTCAAGGTCTTCTTGATAAAGTAGAAGATTGGTGCTGGTCAAATGGTATGACTCAACAGCCAAAAAAGTGCCATTGTACATTTCAGGACCCCTTATCGTATGAGAGACGTAAGGGAGCCAATCATCCTGACTTATGGGAAGGATGTTATACCGCAAGCTGCTACGGTGAAATTTCTTAGTGTGTATCTTGACTGTTTTCTTTCTTTTCAACCTCATATAACTCACAGCCGTTCCCTCATCTTCCACCAGTCTTCAATGTTTTACCGGGTTAACTCATTTCTTTCCCCAGATATTATGCTTTCTCTTTATTATGTTTTTATTTTTCCTTACCTTTGTTATTGGTGCTCTGTCTGGGGTGATACTAATAAATCTCTTCTCTGCTCAATTCAAACAGCCCAAAATAGGCCAGTGGAGGCTACTTTTCTTCTCCCTCGGCTTTACCCTTCCTCTGATCTTTATAATGATACTGGAATAGTTCTGATGGATCGTATTGTGGGTAAAAGTAATCTTTATTTAGCGCATTCTGCTTTTCAAGGTACACTTCCACCGCCTCTGCAGCAATTTTTTTCACGGACAGGCTCAGGTAGGTACTCTACTTTTTTACGTAGTTCTTCTCGTAGACTTATTTTGCCCAAACGTTCATCTACAGCAGCACAGAGGTCTCCTATTTATAAATCAATTCTATTATGGAATTCAATCCCACCGGATGTCCCGTTATTTCTGTCTGCAAAGGCAGTTTTTCGTCGTGTCTTTCCAGTTTAGTAATTTCTCTCTCTCTCCTTCGTTTATTTTCCCTGTTTTCTCTTTTCCTAGTGTTTCTCCTTTTTGTGTTCTTCCCTTATGTATCGTTATATATATATTTTTTACTGTATGGTAGGGTTTATTCTCTTTAATCTTTGTTTCATATATATTGTTTGATTTAGGGCAATATTTATGGTTCTTTCAGTGCTTTATTATTGTGTTGTATGGCCCACAACAAGCCAAGTTTCTTGGGCCAAATAATTTTTCTTTACGTTTGTAATAGAGTTTAGTATTAATAAAATGACTGATTGATTGAACTGTCACAAGATAATGGATAAGATAAGCCAAACCATTGCCTTAGTGCGCTTGTCTATTATGTCTGGTGTTGCATATTTGCCTAAAATGAAAAAAACAATTAATGAGAAAACAAAAATTAAATTTCAGTTTAAAAATGTAAACATAGATAATGAAAACAGTGAAGCTTGAGACATTCTGATTGGCTGTAATCGAAAATCCTAGTCATTGAGTTCTAGTCCAGCGCAGACATTGACATTGAGTTCAAAGTCTAGCCAAGGGTCTTGTCTATCGTGTCTAGGTAAGCATTGAATTTCACTTGTGAACGATCGTTGCCTAGACAATGAAGTCTGGCTAGACACGCGTCTAGACATGGGATTCTAGCTAGACACGCATTTGAACGCCTCTTAAGTGGACGTATGTTGGATTGAGAATTATTTGTCCAAGGGGCGCGGGTTCGTTCCCTGGCTTGGCCAGTTTTTTGGTTTGGGACGAGGGTCAGTGGTGTGACTCTGTAAGCTCAGCCAGAGTCGACCCAGCTCTAAATGGGTACCTGGAGAAATCTTGGGAAGGTAAGCAGGAAGGGTGTGCGTGAGCACAGGATGGCTGCCCCCCCCCATTGCACTGCCTGACTGAAGGGCCATGAAACGGATATCAGTACCGCCGGTTTGCACCTTAAGCGTATAGTGCCGTCATACCGTA
Source organism: Artemia sp. Qi Xiang Cuo (assembly GCF_049724085.1). Lineage (NCBI taxonomy): Eukaryota > Metazoa > Arthropoda > Branchiopoda > Anostraca > Artemiidae > Artemia > Artemia sp. Qi Xiang Cuo. The sequence goes on along the minus strand of NC_142796.1, from coordinate 77,932,220 downwards.
CTTACTTACTTTACCAAGAGATTAACGGTGTCGATAAGTATGCAATAAAATCCTAACTATTTCTTGCAAAGTTGCACCTTTCAAAAAGTGATTTCAGAAATCGACCTTCTCCGAGCTATTGAAATTTTATCCGGCCTCCCAATTGCCCATTCCGCAGTGAACGATTCTTCTTATGATTAGGGTGTGTGAAGAGTTATCTGGAATCGACAAGGAGAAACGAAAAAATCAGTGATCTCACAATAATGGCTGTCAAAAAGGAGGAGGTAAAAAACTGGATTTCGATAGATCAGTCGACGATATCTCCAAGTAGCGAAGTCGTTGCTACGACGTCGTTCGTTTTAGGTATATTTGCTCAAGTTTTTTTTATCTCCATTAAAAAATCGTCAAAAAATCCGTACCTTCCACCTACATTTTTGTGACTAGACATCCCTGTTCAAACTGAATTCACAGGGCTCTGAAGCTTATGTGTTGTATAAGAGCATTAAGTTTTTTTTTTTTTGTAAAAAGACCAGTGTGTTCTTGCTTATGCTTGAGCTCTTATTATGTAGGCCTGTAAGAAACATAACTCATTTATATCTATCTATGTGTGTACTGCATATAGGCCTACATATATCATATTTGCCTATGTTTATTAACTAGGATTGTTATTTGTACGTTTTCTACTAAAAACGGCCTAGTCTTGAAGTTGATTTATCGACGATTTTCGCTGAAAGACACTTTTCTTTTAGAACAGTCGCAAACATCGTAAAGTTCGGAAACTAGGGATCTTAATAAACATCTTGTTCAAGCTCAATAGCACATACATAATTGCGCTTTAACAAGGAAGTATCAAACAGTTTATGGTAACGGTTAGAAAGTAAGGAGTATTAATTAAAAACTTTCTTTCAAACGAAAATAAGGAAATTTTATGTGGAATTGTCTGGAAGAATGTTTTCCTCCAGGGAATTTTCAGAGGAGGAAATCTTACGCGGGAGGAATTTTCCATGGAGGAATTTTCCAGGGAAAAATTTTTACGGAGATGGAGGAGGATTTTCTGCATGATTTGAAAAACGATCAGACATTGAATAAAAAAACAAGTTTTTTCAACTGAAATTAAGGAGCAATATTAAAACATAAAACGAACAGAAGTTGTTCTGTATATGAGGGGGCTGCCCCTTCCTCAATCCGTCACACTTTACGCTGAAGTTTGGCTTTTTGTGCCAATTCTTTAAGAACGACTCCTGAAACACAAGGACCATTTAATTGGAATAAGAAGTTTCTTTAAAGCACTAAAAAACTTTATCATAACGAGTGAGGGATCGAGGAGGGGACAGACCTCTCCTATATGGAATAATGTTTGTTTCTTTAAAGTTTAAGGTTGTTCCTTACTTTCAGTTGATTTTTTTTTTATTCAGTTCTATATGAGTCTTTTACCTGTTGACCATTTCATGTGAACAGGAAAGGGAAATACTAGTCAAAATAATCCCAAATTGAAGGACAAATAATGTCGCTTCCAATCTCACTAAAGGACAAGGACAAACGGGGCCAAATAATGGACTGTCCTTTGGAATAAAGGATGGTTGGCAACCCTGAGTAAGGAACGTAAAATAACACAAACGTTTTAATAAATGAGCTGCTAAGCCTCAAAGACGTCTAGAACCAGCACCTACCTTGTTCCAGTCGTAAAGTCAGGTTTGAAAACTCTTAGGTAGCTGACAGGAGCCTGCTACAACATTTGTTAGGCTAATGTAGATGCTATTATGCTATTGGGGTCAATGTGGTACTACTCCCATTTACTTTAACCCCTTTTAATCAGCTCCCTAAAATGTAAAAAAAATAAGGAATCTGCTGCATGTCATGCTTAGTTTCAGTGAAATAAAATGAAGCTGTATACTAAATTTTATAATTTTTTTCTGAGATGAGATTTACTAACACAAAGGATAATGTTTTCGTCTTTTAACAAAATGTAGTACATAATCATGAAACTAAACGTCTTTTTTTCTTTTAGGCTGCAGATCTATAATGTTTAGTTTTATGAAAAAAGAAAAGAGTTCTGAAGACAAACGGAAAAAAGAAAAGAAACAGAATAAAGAGAAAAAAGAAAGCAAGGAAAGATTAACAGCAGAAGAGTTGGGTAGGTTGGATGAAGTCAGACGAAGCTTGAAGCTGCTACCTAGAAAAAAGGAAAAACTTCCAAGTGGGATTACAGCAGATTATACAACAAACTGGAACATAAATCGAGATGATTCTGACTTGGAAGAGAAACAGTCAAGTGCATCAAATAGTGAAAGCAGTTTAAACTCTTTATCCAGACTACCAGGTCGAGGCATCCTTAAAGTTAGATCATCACAAGTTGAAGACATCACTTTAGCACATTTAGACGATGATAATAAACTTCTAGAAAACACTAAAAAGAATGAACTAGTATTATACGAAAATGTTTCATTGCAATCCCCAACTACTAGTATTGCAAGTGATAATGTACCTGTTTCTGTCACGCCACAGCTTGATTATTCGTTAGATTATGAACTTGTGTACAATGCCTTACGTATCAAAACTAATGGCAGTGCACGGTCACCAGAATTAAGATCACCAGTTGAAGGTCACCCATTTAATGAGAAAGTACCAGACCTACCCCCCAGACTACCTCCAAAAGCTCCTCCGCCATTAAAAGCAAAGACTAGATTGTTATCACCTGGGACTTGCAGACCAGGTGAATATTTAGGTATAACCCCTGGTGGAAAGTACTTTCGTTACCCTGAATATAATGGTTTGCTGAAAATACAAGAAGTGACAATCCTGCCCTTACCAAAACCACGAACTTTGTCGATTACAAGAACACCGGTGGGTGATTTTGGTTTTTCCTTACGTCGTGCTGTGATACAAGAGAAAAATAATGGTGCTTTAGAAAGAAAAAATATTGTTTTTGCTGAACCTTTACCCAGTTGCCCAACTGGACTCCTTCCTGGTGATAGACTTTTAGAAATAGATGGTATTGATGTCAGGGATAAAAATCGAGAATTCATTATTGAAGTTATTCGTAAATCTCCAGGGCCTTTGATTCTCAAAGTAAGAATTTTTCTATTCAACTTAAATTTGAGTTTTGGTTCAAATTTTAATTTAAGCCGTAAGCCTGAATTTAAAACCTGTGTTTACTAACGCGGCGGGATGATATTTTCTGAAACTATTCCATAGAGGAGAAAATTTGAATAGCAGGGCTAACAAATTTAATTGTTTTTCAAAATATCCCTTACAACGGGGTCTGCTGTCTATGTGCTAGTGTGCCTGACTATCTGCCAGGCACGGCCCCAAGGCCTGAGCCCCTCTAATCGGTGACCATGGACACGGAAAAACCTAGTTTTATCCTCTTTTCTTTCCCTTAATCCTCATTTGAAACTTCATTGCGGTTCGAGTACCTTCATGATTCACATCCACCTCCATCATTCCATCCCTCTGTAGTGTTTCTCATTCACCCGCTCAGTAACCAACAGTGGGTCGAGAAACACCCAGAGCTGTGGGGTGACTTAATTTGGCTATATTTAGCCCTTATGCAAGGACATGAGGGTGGTCTTGACCCTGAGAGACGACGCCGGCCCAGAGACAAAAGTGGCTGGGATACCGATATCTCTACCCTCCGCCTCTTGTTTCTCTCCGTCGCCCTCAACCATTTCTGGCTTTTGGTTTAGGATAATCTCTGTCATTCTCCGCTATTTTTGAATCCGAGCTTCCGATCGTCTTCGTTGCTTTCTGCGATCCGTGGCTATAGGTTTGCAATTTTATCAGGCAGACTCCAGGCTCTGACATCAGTCCCAGACCATACACATCCAGAGACTGAAACGTCTCCCCCCGGCTCCCACTTTAAGCAAAATACACTCAGGGATACGACGGGAAGGTGGCCACCTCTGACCCCAGTCTGAAGCCTGTTTTGATTCTTATCTACTTTTTTTTTTTTTAAATATGTGTTTCTGGCTAAGATTTTTGAGATAATAAAACAAGCAGTATATGAGAGTCGATTGGTTCTTTTTTATTTATTATTTAAAAATTGAGCTTGATAAAAATTATTCACCAACCAGGAGTGCACTTAATCTACAATTATAGTTCTGATCAGGCAGAACAAATTAAAGAACAAATTGCATTTTTTTTATCTCTTTTTTCATGTATTAGCTTTGATAAATTTCCTGTAATTCCCTGGACAGTTTTTTATTTGTATTATACACTTTAATCTGTTGAATGACCAAAAACCAAATGGAAAAGATTTCAGTATCCTAAGAAATGCTAGAACTTTTATTACCATGAATAGAGTGCAAAACAGGCCTACCTGGAGTTAACTAGGCCAATAAACTTAAAATCAAGCACTCATTCTGTTATGTGTGCTTAAGCAACTCTCATTAAGAAAACCGAAAAAAATCAAGATAAAACAAAGAAGAAGAAATTTTATGGAAAGCTCCTATCTTTTGGTGCAGCCATAACATCACTTGATTTTAGAGATTCATGCTTTTGATATTTGAAGTTTTATGCTAAGAATATTTTTGAGGTTGCAATAGATTACAAACAATTTCAATGCAAGGAATATGAATTATATGATTGAGCAAGTGGCGATTCTGGTCTCCCTTGCGCCCGGGGCAAAATCTTGATTAGCGCTCCCTCCCACTGTCTCCCACAAAATTTTTAGCAAAATTGTATTTTTAACAAAATTATTTTCAATTTATTAATTAATTAATAATTTATTTTTCAATTATTTTTTAATTTTTGATCTAAATTATGTAATTATTATCAGTTATTTTGATTTAATTATTATTATTTAGTTATTTTTTATTTTGAATTATTTTTATTATATTTATTAATCAATAATTTATTATTTATTAACTGCACCCTCTACTTTATTAATCAAACTTCGAAAATTACAAAATGATTATAACCGTTAGATTATTTGCTTAAAATTTTGCGCCCCTAAAATTTCTGCACCCGGGACAAGTGCCCCTTCTGTCCCTCCCCTAAAACCGTCTCTGGATTGAGGTTTCATGAAGTTTGTGACTGACAGACTCATAGAAAAAGATTCCTTTTTGGATTTTTTGCCCGTTGGTTTTATTTTCGAAGGCATATTTTCTTCTGCTTTAAGAGAGACTAGATTGGAAGGGCACTAAACGTGTTTCATTAGGATGCACACTGTCATTATAAAAGCCTTTTTTCCGCTTTCCTGTAAAGTTATGAAAATGGAAGATGCAGCACCTTCGTTTTGAGAATTACAAAATCCTCTACTTGTGTACATCCTTTATATGGGGGATCGTATGGGAAATTCCTTCCCTCTTCCTTGGGAATGGTCTTGTTTTGCTCTGACGATGGGTGAGATCTTTTCAGGACATTCTAGCAATTGCAAATACTAATTACTAATACTAATCTGATATTTACTAATACTAATCTAAATACTACTCTGATTGGCGCAACTTCATTGTAAGTACCTTAAAAGTAAATTTTTTTTGCTAAATCCTTTTGAATTTTCAAATATTTTCTTTCCGTTTCTCACTATGTCCATTTTTTTCTTTTTGTTTTTTACATCAACAGTGGAAATTTGAATGAGATTTCAAGAGATGTCCACAGCAACATTAAAAATGGGGTTAGGTTCACAAAAAATGTAAGATATTATTTGTTTTAGTACGGTAGTTACTTTGAACTGGGCAATGACCGGATTTTTTTATTTGGTTTACCGGATTTATTAGTCCAACACAGTCAGCTACATTATCCTTTTCAGTCTGCTGGTTTATCTGTGGTTAAAAAAAAAGAAAAAAAAGAAGTTTTTTGAATTCTTCAGAAGTTTTCTAACAAATGTTTTATATATATAATTTTTCTTATATTCCAGTATATATTAATGAGCTAAAATAACTCAAAATAAAAGGAGTAAGAATGCACCGCCATTTTCTAAACATCAGTCCTGAATCTGAATTTTTTTGTAGAATCAGATTAAGGGATATAGTAAGGGAAAGTATCCAGACTTGGGCCAGGCCTTAAAAGACACTCATACCATCTTGCAAAAAATCCCCCAAAAGTTGCACTACAACATCTTTGCAATAGGTGACATCCGCAGAAGTTTCAAATCCAAATTCACAATTTTGTCTGAAAGTGGATGGGCTCTAAATTTCAGATATACTCTCAAAAATATTTTGTGAAGTTCTATGAACTGTTTAGGGAAATGTAGAGTTTGAAGTGACCACATACTTTCACTTCCTTATTCATTAGTTCCTTGTGAAATAGAATTGATGAATCTGAAGAGTTCTTTTTTATCATTTTTGATTAAAATTGAATTGTTTCAGTGAAAGTGTTTGGGCCCATATTTGAGACTGTCCCAAATATTTGTACTTGGGACATGTCCTATGTATGGCAACTATAAACGTAAATGAAATAGCCAGGGATATTTTAGTTTGACTTGTTAAGATATCTTGTCATCTTGGAAGTCAGTGAGTTATTCTATGAGTATGCAAGAAATCGTATTATGGATTTATGCCACAAAATCAAGGTCTTCCACTTAGAAAAAATGAAGCAACTAGCCTCTCCAAGGGACAAGTTTCAACCACTATAATGTTAGTATCTTCCTGACAAGCTACGTGGTGTTATGACCAGGTATGCTTTCTCTCCCCAGAGTAAATGGAATATAGATGAGAGTGTCTTGACCACTGTACAAAGGCCACTCTAGATTGTTGCTGAGATAGGACTACGTCAAGTTGGAAGAGCAACTTCTGCAGATAGAGGACAGGCTGTTACAATTCTTGCCTGTGTTTCAGCATCTGGAAACTCATTTCCACCAATACTGGTCTTCCCAAGGAAAAAAGCAAAAGCAAGGATGACTTTTGGGACTCCGCCTGGTACTGTTGCTTGCATTAGTAACAGTGGTTGGACTCTAGGTTCAGTGTTCATTGACTTTCTTCATCACTTTGTCACAACTGTGCTGCCAAGCAACTATGCGGCCAAGCAAATATGCGGCCCTCGGCTACTTATTATGGAAAATCACAAATCTCACTTATCAGTTGAAGCGATCCAGGTAGCAAAAGATAACCATGTAATCATGTTAACAATGCCTTCACAAACATCACACAATTTGCAACCACTTGATCTTGGGGTCTTCTAATCTCTGAAATCTCATTATAGCAAAGCTAATTCCACTTTCTCTGTATGAAATCCCCCAGTTTCTTGGCATTGCTTATCCCCTTTCGTTCACCCCATCAAACATCACTGGAGTTTTTCAAGCAATTAAATAAAAAAAAAAAAAAACAAATCTTTTCAAATGACAGTAAGGAGCAACATTAAAACTTAAAACGAGCATAAATTATTACGTATATAAAGAGGGCTGTCCCCTCCTCAACACTTCACTCTTTACGCTAAATTTTTACGTTAATTTTAAAAAAAGCGTCTTATTGTTCTAATTAAACGGCCCTTGTGTTTCAGGAGTCATTATTAAAAAATTCGGACAAAATTCAAACTTTGGCGTAAAGAGTGAGGTGTTGAGGAGGGGACAACCCCCTTTATATGCGTAATAATGTCTTTTCGTTTTAAGTTTTAATGTTGCTCCTTACTTTCAGTTGAAAAAACTTGTTTTTGTTTATTTAATTTCTGATCGTGTTTTAAACAATGCCAGGAAATCTGGCCCCACCTCCACAGAGAAACCCCCTTCCCACGGAAATATCCTCTAGAAAATTCAATCCCGTTGAAAATTTACCCCGGCAATTACTCTTAACCACTCTGCGCGTAAAATTGAGATGGAAACGAGAAAGCAAGACATATAAAAATAATTTTGTATAAGAATTCTGGCAAATTGCCCCAGTGTATAATTTCCCCTGACAACTTCACTCCCTGGAAACTTCCCTCTCCATGGAAAATTCCCCCTTGGAAAACCCCCCAGCAGAAAATTTGTCCCTTCCACCCGAAAATGTATGCCTACATCCCAATAACAAATACTATGTGCAAACAATGGGCAATTTTTTTAACTTAAAGACCTTTCCCCTGGGGCAGCAGGGGGGGGGGGGGTCTTGTTATACCCAAAGGCATAGTTATTGGGCCTTTAAACTATGACGAACAAGATGGATATCTCAAAATTTTGATTAGTCGATTTTGGGGGAAAAGGGGCGGGGGAGGAGTCTAGTTGCCCTCCAATTTTCTTTGGTCGTTAAAAAGGGCACTAGAACTTTTAATTTCCGTTCGAATGAGCCCTCTCCCGATATTCTAGGATCACTGGGTCGATACAATCACCCCTGGAAAAAAAAAAACAACAAACAAATAAATACCCAACTGTGATCTTTCTTCTGGCAAATAATACAAAATTCCACATTTTTGCAGATAAGAGTTTGAAACCTATACAGAAGTGTTTTCTGATACGCTGAATCTGATGGTGTCATTTTCATTGAGATCACTTGAGTTTTCGAGGCTGTTTCAACCTTTTTTCGAAAATCAGGAAAATTTTCTCAGGCTCGTAATCTTTGATGAGTAAGATTAAACTTAATGTTTAAATTTATATATTTGAAATCAGCATAAAAAACCAATTCTTTTGATATGTATCTATCGGTACCAAAAAATTCTGTTTTTTAGAGTGTCGGTTACTATTGAGCTGGGTCGCTCCTTACTTACAGTTCGTTACCATGAACTGTTTGATTTTAATAATTACCTTCTTAGGGTGAGTCCATCTGAACTGTTTGACAGGTATTTGCCCATTTAAGGACGACATGCCATCGGGTGTAACTGACCACCCACTGCGTGAGCCTACATCTGAGCCAAGAGATGAAGACATGTCTTCTTCGAATCCAGAAGAAATGGGAGGTGTAGCCTCTGAACATATACAAGTCACCTGCACTCCATTATCTCGATTAAATAGCTGAGTTTGCATCACGAAGACATATTACGGTCTGTCCCAAGTATGGTTACCACTTGTCCCATCTGTAGAGCCCCATTCCATACTTGGGACAAAATGAGGGGGTTGCGAAATTAATGCATTTCCATAAAAACTAAATGAGCTCCCGGTTCCAAACCTTGGGGATAACTTTCTTAGTTAATACAAAAGGTGCCGAGAAATTTTTGTTTCTTCATCACAAAGCATGAGGGAGCTGGGGGCGAACAAAAAAAAATGTCCAAAGTACGGATACTCTCCTATTATTTTTCGCCACGACATCGCTTACTGACTGATAAATTTATTAGTAGTCAGTGACTAATAAATTTTTATAAGTTATCCTAAAAAAGATTCTTCCAGAGAAAAAAGCCATTTTTTTGCAATAAATTATATACTAGCTTTATTCCTGGATAATCTTACTTCTCTGTGAGGATAACATGCCTGGTAATATATCATCTCATCCCCCTAATAGATATGCGATAATGTTTACATCGAGAAAAACTCTGCTCCCACAGCCAGACATATTTAACTATTACCTTTTGATCTGGTACATAAAAAATGCACCTATTCTAAAATAATAGAAAATAAAAAATTGTTCTCTAAAAGAACTGTTCGAAATGCCGCTTAATTTTGTTGTGAAGCAGCCACGGAGCTGTATTTTTTGGCACTTTTAGAAACATCTGCAGTGGTGAGCAGCAGAAGTTTGGTCCTTGTCTCCCTGGAATGTCAAGATTTTACGTTTTTTTCGATGATTTCCTAAATATTTTAGTATACTTTATTTTGAAGTGGCTATGGAGCTTTATTTCGTGTTACTTTTAGAAACATACCTAGTGTGAGGGGGGGGGGGGAGTCGACGTGGTCCTTCCAGAATTTAAAGATTTTAAGATTCCTCCTAGTATTTCCTAAATATTTCATGTAATTTGGTTTATCTTGCGTGTTTTCATTGCTCTAGTTACCTTGAAATCCTCCCCTCTGAGCTTAACTCCAATGCATGCCCTGTCTATGTTTGAAAAAAATTACTTGTCCTCCCTCTTGGACTTGGTCGTGCCTATTTTGGAGTTGCTTCATTTCTAATTTTTTATTTAACACCTTAATAATTATCTGTAGGGTTTTTCTGAGTAACCTAATTTTGCAAATCTGTTTTTGAGATTAGCCTAGTTAGCTTACTGATTAGCCTACTGAATTAGCGTAATGATTGTTTGCACCAGTGAAAGGTGTTTACTACTTAAGTATTTAAAGATAGATGGCATTCAGCTGTGTTCTCTTCTTGGCCTGAGGAAATCCAAAAGGTGTTAACTTACAAGATATAGATTTTAAGGAGGAACAAAACGGGAAAACTAATTTTTCAGTCTTTTGTCTGATAATTGTAACCTGTTGTTTGGAGAAGAAAATGTTTTTCTCTGCCTGTCAAGTCATAGCAGGAACAGTTTTGGTAGCAAAACTTTCACTTCCAATAATTTCTAAAAGCAAGAAAAGGAGAAAATCGCAAAAAAATAGAAAGCTCAAAATATCTTCAGGGCCGAATGAGATAGGGAAAAGATTTAACCACCAGGTGTTGATTCGTAATTCGGACGCACTTTTATTTTTGGCAGAAACAATACCTTTTTGTCGCCCTTTTTTCATTTGATGGAACTTGTAAATTAAGTTTGTTTAGTTTTTTATGACTTTGGATGATCTTTGTTGGACAAACATGTCATATAACTAGATAGGCTAGTGGTTCCTAAGTTACTACATGTGATCTGAATATATCAGCACACAAAAACAAGAAAAAAGAAAGAAACAGTTGGCCACATCAGATCTTCCACTATTCCGGAAATTTTCCGGAAGTTCTCCCCAAATTTCCCTGACAATAAATTGGGCTTTCCAAAATCTCCCGGAAAATTAACGTTCATACATACACGAATGTTAATACGAAGTACAAATTGTTAATTTTCGCGGAAATTTTTTGAGAACCCAGTTTTATTTCGTAGAAAATCAGGGATAGTAGAAATACTTGGCTAGACATGTACTCGGTTTAAGCACAGTCACCTGTTTAGGTACTTTTTTCATTTTTTACGAAATAGGGGAACCAACAACAACACATAATATTTCGAATATTTCAATTGCAACTACCTTGTACAATATTCTTCAGTGGCTCCTAAACAAGCCCAAGCTGAAAAAATTCAAATACAATAAATTCAAATGGAAAGGTATACAATCACGAGCTGATGCTCGCTTATGGTGATTTCTGAGGGTGCAATCAAAATATTAAAAGTCTATCCCTCCTTCGATTTGTGGGTAGTTTCGTCTATTTAACTCCTTGTCTTTTCCTTGTTGAATTCCATCCTTGTTTTCTTCTCTTCTGCTGTGTAATGCAATTTAATGGTTGAGGCAAAGGAAACAGTAATGCCATCTAACTTGATAATTTTTTTTGATATCCTTGTTTAATTACACCTTTTAACTTTCTGGAATGATGACATAAACTTTAAGTAATTTTTAGGTTCAACCTATTCCTGAATTGGTCGAATTATCCGTTCGACCAGGGCTTTCTGGACTAGAAGACACTCAAGAGTTGGCAAGAACTGGGACTCTAAAACGATCCGGGTCGCTAAGGTACAAAGTTAAGGTAAGAACAGTATATATCTCTCAGAATGGTGCTTAAGAATTAGTTTGTGGGTGGGATGGAATTTTTCGTTCAGCTTTAAAGTGAGACTCTCATGTAGGAACCAAGCTTCACACCTTTTCCTTAGAAGAATTTGTTGCTTATTATTTATCTCAAAAAGGAGTTTGCTCCAAGAGAAAGAAAATTGCAGGTTTCCACTAGGGCCCGACCGATATATCGACCGGCTGATGTTGTCGAGTTGATATGGGGATCAGTACTATTATTGGATATCGGAAAAAATATCGGATATCGGCCGATTTTTTTTTTGCGCGATATATTCAGAAGATGGTGCCATATTTTATTATTAATACCAAAATACGGTAAGCCTTATCAAGCTTGTCGCACTACACAATTATAAAAAGTCTATGACAATGTTGACAACATAATACACACATACTATTATATGAAAAGTAACACAATCTGAAAATATAATAACTGAAACATACAGTAGCATACCGAACTAACTGAAACATATCTGATAATAACTGGAACATACGGAAAAGTAAGGATACAAAATAACTGAAAAACATACTGGTCACAAAACAGCTATTACAACAAATAAAAATATTCTCAAAACGGATTGTTATAAGACCTAGTAAAGAAATCTGTAGAGGCTAAACAACTTTTGAAAGACTGGACCGTGGCACTTGCAACTATTTACGACGGAAGTGCATTGCAAGTCTTCCACACTCGGCTAGATAAAGAGTTTTGGCCTAATCTTTTCTGTAAACATGGTGGGTAAATTTTGTGTTGGTGTTGACGGGCACTACTGTATTCTGTAAAAGTGAAGAAGTGAATCGGAGGGGTATTATCAATGTTCCTAACAATGCGGAATATATTTATTAGGTCGGCTCTATCGCGTCGGAACTGAAGACAAGGCAACTGTAGTCTCTGCGTTCTCTGGTGATAAGGTAGATGTCTCAGGTAAGGTATGAGTTTGGTGGCCCTTCGTTGCAGTTTCTCAATTCTCTCTCGATCTCTCTTATTAAGGGGATACCATACTGATGAGCAATACTCAAGTATTGGACGTACAGTGGATACATAAAGTGAAATCAATGAACGAAGGTTAAACTTAGAAAATGTACGCTTTAGACGTAGTAATTGGTAATTTGCCTTATGGGTGATATCCGATAGATGTGCATCAAATTTGAGACTTGAATCAAAGCAAACCCCAAGGTCTCAAACACACTCCGTGCCTGAAATTGATTTACCACCAACAAAGTAATGGTAATGTTGAGGGACTCTACGCAAATAGTGCACAGCGTTGCACTTGGTTTCGTTAATGAACATAGAGTTTGCCGTACACCACCGGCGCAGAGCAACCAAATCCTCTTGAAGTAAAGAAATCTCATGTTCATTCATGACTGACTTGTAAACTTTCACAAAATCTGCGAACATTTTTAAGGTTGAATTCCTAACAACACGTGGCAAATCATTGGTAAAAATGTAGAAGAGTACCGGCCCAAGACAACTGCCTTGCGGAGCTCCGCTTATGACAGACATAGGTGATGACAGAGCATCACTTACCGCAACCTCTTCGGTTCTATTTGTAAGATAATCCGTTATTCATGCTTTAGTTCGTGGGTCAATACCATATAGTTGACATTTATTTATTAGAAGGGGGATGGAAATCTTGTCAAATGCCTTGGAAAAGTCAATATAAATACAATCAAACAAAATACCACTATCTGCCATCCATTGAAAATCTTGAATCATCTCCAGAAGTTGCGCGTTACAAGATCGCCGTTTACGGAAACCATGCTGAGCTGAATGCCATAAATTATTTTCCTCAAAATGTGCCCGGATTCTGTTCACCAGAACTTTCTCCATTATAAGGGAAAAGATTAATGTGTTTGAAATTGGCCTGTAATTTTTAAAATGGGACTTTGAACCATTCTTGTCCAGTGGCCTAATGATGGCTCTTTTCCAAGCTGAAGGACACTCACTAGACGAGATACAAAGATTAAAGAAATACGTTAGTGGTCCAGCAAGCACTGATGCAAGTTTGCGTAACATCATATTTGAAAAATCATCAATATCCTTTCCAGGATCAAGATTTCGGAGTGTTTAATAAACCTGCGGAACCGTAAAATCTGAATCATCAAATTCTTTTGTTAAATCTGGAGGAGTAAATTGAGCATGTGTTTCTGTATGTGTTTGTGTGAAAAGTGAACCAAATACCTTATTGAAAATTTGTGATTTTACATAATTGTCATCTATATGTGAAAGAGTTTCAGGATCTATAAAGGAAGTGGATGATGGGGATTGTGAAACTTGATTCCTTCTTACATACTTCCAAAATCTTTTTGGGAAACTTTGGACTGATGCTATAACCATTGACTCAACCTCTTGACGATTTAGACGAAGTAACTTAGTTGCTCTATTTCTAGCTCTTATACTTTGACCATGAATCAAAGGTTTTAATTTTTACGTGTTCACGCCACCTATCACCTTTTTCTTTTTGCATTTGTACAATATACCGAGGAAGGATCTGTCTATTTTTGGAAAACTGTCTGTTAGTAGATATTGGTACATATCGATCTTTACCTTCTTTAAGGGACTGCCTAATAAAATCAAAGGACACATCAGCGGTAGCGTTACATTGCTGTAACTCCTCTCGGATAGAAAGAGACGAAATGTAGTCAGAAAATGCACCGTAATTCGCTCTACCATAATCATATTTGGGAGAACTATTTGGAATGTCAGAAAAACCCGAAAAACAATTTAGTGATATCACCAACACCGAATGATCGCTTTTTCCCAGTGGTGGTAAAAACTCAACACTAACAATATCATGATGTGATTTCGTAATTACTGAAGGAGTCGAATTAGCGCGCAAATGAGTAGGGTTTTGAATTTGCTGATGCAAGTAATGCTCTTGTAAAGTTTGTAGGAATTGACTTTCAAACGATTCATCAGAAAGTCGCGTTGTGCTTGAGTTTCAATCAATAGAGGGTAGGTTAAAGTCACCAACTGCTATAAATTTGGAACTAGATAAAGAGACAGAGGACAAATACTGTAATATCTTTTGATTATTAAATGTAGACAATTCACTAACCACTAGGACTACGATAAATGACTACAATGGCTATAAAAGCAATTGTGGCTCTACAATTTAACATCAACAACTAACATTCAATTATACTTGAAGCGATTGGGTCATTAACTTTAATATACTTCAATGAAGTAGGAACATAAAAGAAAATTCCATGCTTATAATTACTGTTTACAATGATATTATATTCAGGCACTTGCTGGAAATACACATGTGGTTGCTGACAGTTCTTTTGTAGTCACTCAGTAATAACAATGACGTGAAATTCATCAATTTTTGAGGATAATCAGTCTGCGTTTGTACGTATATAGAACAGATAAATTACTCTCTTTATTTGTACTATGTCGATTCTTCCATTTCATTGCTGGAGGGGGCTGCTTGTCCCTAGTGTTGCTTTGAAAAATGTTACCATCTAAATGTCTATTTACACTGGTTACATTGCATGGTATAACATAAAAACCAACAAAGAGAAAAATCTCTAAAAAAAAACAAACAAACGAGACTGTGGCCAGTGGAGAGAAAAGAAAAAAACAAAAACAAAACAACGCGGATATTTCGCCTGTATACAAAAAAAGCGTCTTCAGCACGAAAGAAGAACAAGATAAAAAAAAAAAAAAGATAAAACTAAAAACAAATAAAACCACCACCAAAAAAAACAAACATTTACAAGTGGTGCAAACTAATCTATGTAGTGAAAAGATGCTAATATAGAGTTACTTCAGTGAGGACACCAGAGTAACTGAGGAAAAATAAAAAATCTGTAAATTACATTAATTATTCAGTTGCGAAATAATCCTTTTGTTAGCTATTACTGAAGCAAATGCAAATCTATTAACATGCAAATATATTAATTCAAAAAATGTTCTTTGAAACTTGAAAGGAGGACACAGTAAATACGATTTATATTAAAACGTATAGCCTACACATTTTTGAATTGATAATAAAACAAAATATAGAAATAAAAAAAGACTCATAACTTCAAATTTCGTTATTTCGTTGAAAAATAGTATACGAGATCATAATTCTAATGAATAAGAATCTTTTTATAAATTTTTTATAAAAAAACATCCAAATGACATTTTTATAAGAATTAATGGAAATGGCCATTAGATCTTTTCGCCATGATTTTCATTTGTCCAAGGTTTGTTTGGTTGACAAGTTTAATAAACTTTTGTTTGAGAATTTCCAAGATTCAGATGTTTTTTTTATCCTCGTCATTGTCTGGGTCCAGCAATTAAGAATTTGTCTTCTAAGCCTCTTAATATTCAACAGGAGGCCGTTTTGTCGAAGGGTTCTAAGTTTTGTTTTCCAACACCAGTCCCCTATTCAAAAATAATTTCAAAGGTGGAGTCAGGAATTATGACTTATATAGATAAGGTTGATACTCCTCAAGAACTCAGAGCTGAGATCGTAAGAAAACTAAACACCTTTAATATGAACTTAATTGGTAAAGACATTTCACAAAAAAATTACATTAAAATCCTTTATGATTTGAAAAAGAATAACTTACTTACTATCACCAGCTCTGATAAGTGACACACGATCTTAATAATGAACAATGAAGATTAGAGTAATAAATTGAATACCATTATTTCGGAAGCTATGACATACAAAAAACTTGATTTTTATCCTACAGATAAATATATAAAATCAACAAGAAGGAACATAGAGTCAATGAAAAATAATTTTCACATCACCCCACAGTTTTATAACAAATATTATCCTAGGGGTTGTTCGGCACCCAAGATCTATGGTCTACCTAAGATTCATAAGACTGGATCCCCCCTCCGCCCATTGTGTCAACTTTTCTGTCACCTGTTTCAAAATTAGGAAAATGGTTGTCGGTAGCTTTGCGTCCACTTTTGGGAACACAAAAATTATATTTAAAAAATTCGACTGATCTTATTAATAAATTGCGCAATTTCACGCTGGAGGAGAGTTCAATTCTTTGCAGCTTTGATGTTGTGTCCATGTATTCAAATTGTGATTTAAAAAGGTGCGAGGATATTTTAAAAAGTAAATTAGAAAAACACTTTGATTTAATACAGGATGTGACGTTAGCCAGTTTGGATATTGATGTCATTTTGAGACTAATTATTCTTTTAAATTAATTTTATTTTTATTTTTGTTTTCGAGGAGAGTTTTATAGACAAATTTTTGGTTTACCTATGGGGGCTTCTCTTTCTCCTTTATTGGAAAATCTATTCATAGATGCCATTAAAACCTCATCTATACATAGTTTAGAATTGACCCGTTCGTTTGTTAGATTTTACAGATGGTGGTTGTGTTCATTTGTAAAAATGGATTTGGCTTCGTATACATCTGTTTTCATAATTCACATAGTTTTTATAGTAATATTAAATTTAATTATGAGTTTTAGAATAATAATAAATTAAATTATCTGGATATTTTATTAATTAATAGGGATCTCCATTTACTTTTCTCTATTTATAAAAAGCCAACGCACAAAGATAAGTTCTTAAATTTTCATTCGTGCAACCCGCGTTCGGTTAAAAGGGGTGTTTTCATTTCTCGAGTGGATAGAGCTTTGATAATGTGTTCCCATGACTTTTTGGATTCGAACTGGTTATAATTGAGAAATATTTTGTTTTTTAATAGATATCAGATTAAGTTCATTGATAAAAAAATAGGAAATAGACGGGTTAAACATAATAGTAGGGCTATTGAGGTTTCTCAGTCTTTAGATTTAGTTGTATCAAAAAGCTTCATTTCATTACAATATGTACCTGGTTTGGAGGAGAAACTTTCACGGGTTTTACGTAAATTTGGTATTGATACATGTTTCCAATCGCTGAGGCCAATGGGTAGTTTTTTTAGTTCTGGTAAGGATTTAACTCGGGGAAATTTAGTAAGTGGGGTGTACAAAATTCCGTGTTCTTGTGGGAAGTTCTATATTGGTAGGACTCACCAACAATTTGTTGAATGGTTTATTGAACACCGAAATTCAATAGAAAAAACCCTACAATTAAGCAAGCCTCCAGAAACTTTCGTTTCAGCTTTAGAAGAGCATATTTGGCTTCAACCAGATCATTTTGTAAAATTTGATGAAGCCTTGGCTATTTCTAATGATAAGGGGTACACCCAATGGGCCAGGGAAGCCACAGAAATTAAAAAACATATGTTTGCTAACCTTTCCATAAATAGGGATACGGGTAATTTAAATATTGACCCAATTTATGATAACCTTCTAAAGAGTGAATCAACAATCAATAAGGGAGTAAAGATTTTAAATAATCAACAGTGGACTATTTTACCTGCTAGACCAAAACGACTTGCTTCAGTAATAGCTAACAAAAGGATTATTTCACAACTTAATAATTACAGTAATTTACAATTTTTTTACTTTTCCTCAGGTGCTCTGGTGTCCTCACTGAAGAAACTCTATACTGCATATTTTCACTACGTGGATCCTTTTGCGCCAAGTGTAAAGGTTTGTTTTTTTTTTGTTGGGGTTTTTTTGGGTTTTAGTTTTATCTTGTTTTTTTTTTTTATCTTGTTATTCTTTCGTGCTGAAGACGCCTTGTTTGTATACAGGCGAAATATATGCGTTGCTTTGTTTCTGTTGTTTTCTTTTCTCTCCACTGGCCACAGTCTCGTTTGTTTGTTTTTTTTTAAAGATTTTTCTCTTTTTTGGTTTTTTGTCATGGCTGGCCAGTTCGGCTTAAGATCTTACATGGTATAACATCTAATGTTCCATTGCAGCCGAAAGGGCTGCACGAATCTGACCGTTTTTTGGAACTATAGAATTCCCACGGATAACCAAATCAGCTTCGCCCTGTGCACGCCTGACCTGCAACTCCTCATATAACTGCTTTTTTCTGACGTTTGGTCTTGGAGACAAAATTTCGGGACTGAATGCTACCTGACCCTTTTCTTTCGTAAGACTTTTGTAAAATCTGCTTCTCTTAGTCTTGAAATTTGGGACTGAGAATAATATGGGAACAGGCCTTTTTTCGGCATTGGTGGTTGAAACTTGGCTTTGCTGACTCTTCAGACGACGGATATTAGAGACACTTATGTAATTTTTGTTTGTCCAGTCCTTGTGGGCGGAGCCACCAGCTAAGTCTGACCATGGTGGAGAGAACAGCAGAGGTGAGTCAAATGAAGTCAAAATATATTTGTTGTCAATAGTGGACATTGTTCAATATCCCAGCCAAAGGAAGGGAGATGGCTAGAAATCTGGAAAAAAAAACATATTTTTTATGCTACTATGTTTTAATTTTTCTGGAGTTCGGGGAGCCATAAAAACCCTTAGGGGAGGGATAAACCCTCTCAGCATATGTGTTCAGTTGGTATGAAAGCATGGTTTTAATTGATCATGACTTTTCATTGTCAACTTTCTGTATCCATTTGTCATTTTGATTGTAAGTTTTGTGTTATACTGAATGTTCACTTTATTTATTTTTTTTTATGTCATAACTTTTCTACTCTTGAGTTATATGCATATTTGGCATAAGCATATTTGACAACCTTTAGCAATTTTAAAATTTTGTTGAAGCTAAGTTTTTAGTCCAGGCTTTTACGCCTTGGCGATTTGTAAGCTCACTGAAGGTTGATGAAGGCAAAATAGGTTGATTCGATAAACTTGCGTTAGGAGCAAGTTTAATTAACGCAGTGTTCCGTTAATTAAGTAAAATTACACTACTTTAGACTACGTTAGGGGGGAGAGGCGCTCCCTTGCCCCCTGGATCCGCCACTGATTCTCGACCATTTTGTGGCGCTAAACAACAATTTTGCCTTCACAGATATAGAAAAAGCTGTTGATTGAAAATTCTGAGATAGCCAATTGATTTAAAATTATCAAAAAGTAAAAAGCTTCACAATTTCAAAGGGAGTACAACCGTAGGGTAGCAAATTCGGTCCTCAAATTCACGTAGTCCATAAAGAAACAACGGGTAATATAAACGTTTACTTGAAAGTTTCAATTTAACTAAGCTGATATCCTGATGGTTATCATCTGTGGATTTGAGATATTCTGCGTTACTACGATCAATTTTCCATGTGTCAACGCTTGTTTACTCTTTTTTTGAAGGACTGTGTATATTTAATGATGAATAAAATCAAGTAATCCATTCTAAAAAATAAGTATAGTAACTATGTGGCTATGTTACTATTATTACATTGGAAACAGTGCTATGCAATTAAATATACGCAGCCGAAGCAATTCTAGTATTCGGCGTTCTCATGTCATAAATCAAATATTATCCACGAGGCAATTAATTCGTTTTGTCCTTTTCATTGTAACATAGCTGTATGTTGAAAAGCCGCGTCATTGTGATAGAGTATATGTGAATTTAGTTTTATGACACCTGAGGTCAGAAGAGCAAGTGCTCGAAAAGTTGGTTTATCCTTGTAGCCAACAATAAATGGCGTATCCGACATTTTTTTGGAAACGAGTTATACAGCGAAAGTATTCACACACTTTTCCATAGAGGTCTCTTAATTCCGGCTTAAATCAACTCTGCATTGTGAGTTTTTAAAAAGTCCGTTTTTATTTCTTAGTCACGGTTGCTTATCAAGGCCATACTCGAAATGTTGGAAAAAGTCGTACTCTCGATTTTGATTTGGGATCAAGCCAGTTTTGGGGGAGGTCCAATCGGGGAATTTTTTCGCCATTACATAACCAAAAAGTTTGTATTTTGGAATAATCGTTCACATTGCTGGGCTTAGAGTCGAAAGCGGGTATATATCTCCTCAAGTCCTGATTTACTAGCCTGTTGATGACGGAGTTTTTGGTGACCATTTCAGGCTTTTTTCTAAGTCCTTTATGAATTGCAATGCCGAGAGCCACTCCTGCGTGCTTGTGGACAACAACGACACGGGTGGATTTAGAATTATTTAGAATTTATGCAATCTTCTTTTTCTACTATGAATTGTTAATTAATGATTGGAATTATCCAACTTGAAATTCACATACTTGGTGAACACGTCATATGGATATTAGTATAACACATCTTGACACTTTGATTGATTGGTTACATTATTTGTATGGAATTCTTCTTCTATCTATTCATTTTCATTTAATAAAGAAGGTAAATATAATTAGAATGATAATTAATTTTGTGCGTTACCATATGCAATATTAGTAGAGAAGAAGAAGCACAGGCTCAAAGGTCAAGGCTTAAGGGCTGGATAGGTACAGTAATTTTCACGTTGAAAGTGGTTGACGTCCATAAGCATTAAATCAAATAAGCTCTTCAAAGATATTATTTTGGAGAAAAGTGAAGAGTGATATTAAAACTTAAAAAGAGCAGAAACAGTCACATATTAAGTCAAACTTAAAATGGAAAGAAATTACTATGAATGAGAAAGTTCAACCTCAACCAAATAAAATAATAGTAAATGAACCTCAAAACAAACGGGAATAATTAATAGTCAGCCTGCTGCCCACCTCAAACCTACGGGAAACCATAGGTATTTTAAACAGTATATTTCTTGTATTATAGCATTTTAAATAGTCAAAAAGCTTATCAAGTTTCTAGGGAAAAAAATTCCCTGAAACAAATACATTTGTGACAATCAATTTAGTTTTACTATTTCAAAGTAGCTATTTTTGGCATTATTTTTTCCGTTTTAATTTGATTTGCCTTAAGATCAACCGAAATGCATCAAGAAATAAAACTTTTTAAAAAGGAAGGTGCAGTTTTTTTGTTTTATAAAATCGTTTTAGTGTTCGGCAAAGCACAAATGATGAACAAGCCTTTAGGGGGTTTGGATTGGGGGGGGGCTATTGTAATTGACCTAATTTTATAACATGCTAATTTTAACAAATTCTTAAAAGTTTATTTCCCAACTTTTTTTTTGTTTAAGGCGTAAAATATTGAATGGAAATTCCAATTTTGTGTGAAATTGAATACGAAATAAGAATTTCTGACCACTTGTAGTTTTGCAATAAACTTTTAAGTCAACCTTTAGGAAAGTAGGTATATTATGGTTATAATTTATGCTTACAAAATTTTTTTGAAACAAAATTAGTGTTTCCATCAAAAATTAAACATAAAGGAAAAATTTCATGTTCTGGGGCAACGTAACACACCCTTAGCGTATACATAGCGTAAGTATTTAGGAATAACAATACGCATTTTCCGGTTTCCCTTGGAGTTGATGTCTCTGGATTGATTTCGATATTTATTTAAGTTGGTGAAATCATGTGCTATCCCTGCCTAGCTTGTCATTCTGGGGATTATTACGGTGGGCGGACTGGATTTTTTTTGGATTTTGTTTATATATTTTTTTGTGTTGGTATTTTTTTCTCCCCTGTTCTTTCCGGCCATGGAGCCTCATGGGAGAGATTTTGTTGAAGTAGTTTTTTGTTTATGATTTTTATTGTTAAATAAAGAACTCTGAACTCAGCTTCGGATGAGGCTTAATGTTTTTGGGCTAAGTATTTATTTTATACTTGCTTGTTATAAAAGATTGAGTCCTAGAAAACATTGATTGAGTTCCAGGAAGTAGAAATAAAGTTGGTTTTAAGCAGGGACAGTGGGATAATAACCATTCATGAACTAATACAGGATATATAATCAGTTCGAAGGGTTAACAACTTCAGTATTTATGAATACACTAAAAAGAAGAAGTAATGTACTTTAAACATGTTAATCAGCTGTTAGACGGAAACCGTCTCTGGTGATAAAGGTCTTTCAATTTTTACTAGTCAGGATAGCATATTCATTATTGGTTTTAACCTTAATTAAACAAAAAAAACAAGTTTTTTTAACTGAAAGTAAGGAGCGACATTAAAACTTAATACGAACAGAAATTATTCCGTATATGAAAGGGGCTGTCCCGTCCTCAACGCCTTGCTCTTTACGCTAAAGTTTTTTATTGTTTAAAAACAAATAGAGTTGTGAGAAAGTCAAACTTTAGCGTAAAGAGCAAGGCGTTGAGGAGGGGACAGCCCCTTTCATATACGGAATAATTTCTGTTCGTTTTAAGTTTTAATGTCGCTCCTTACTTTCAGTTAAAAAAGCTTGTTTTTTATTTAATTTTTGAACGTTTTTGTATAAATGCAGGTTTTGATCTTGGATCACAGTACATGAATAATTAAAACAAAATTTTCATATTAATTTAATTTAATTTGGTTAAGTGGCTTTCTTAAATGTTATTTAATTTTATTTAAAACCGTTTATATAAGTAATAAGTATGCTCAACTTACGAATTAGCCTATATATAGAACTTCTATATTAATGTGTTATCAATATGTATATTAGGGAGTTCGACTCCAAGTCAATTACTTGTTCTTGAATTTTCGGCTCGTATTTTGTTCCAATTCTTAAAAAATGACCCCTTAATGAAAAGGGCCGTTAATTAGAACAAATAGCTCTTATGAAAGTACTAAAAAATCTCTGGCTTAAAGAGTGAGGTATTGACTAGGGGGTGAACCCAATCATATATGTAATATTTTCTGTTCGTTTAAAGTTTTGATGTTGCTGCTGTTGCAGTTGAAAAACTTGCTTTTTTATATTTAATTTCTGATCTTTTTTTAAATAATGCTGGGAAGTCCGGCGTCCCCTTCATAGCAATGTCCCTTCCCCCTTGAAAAATTCCTTCATGGAAAAATCCTCCTAAATAACACCCGACCCCCCCCCCCCACTACCAGGAAATATCTCCCCTGAAAACGTCTGTACTGTATACTTCCCAATAACCAATACTATATGTTAACATTGGGTAAAGTTCATAACTTTCAGCCCTCCTCCCGAGAAGTTCGGGGGATTAAGTCATCCTAAAAGACATAGTTATAATATATTCAGACACACTAAACAGAAGGGCTGTCTCGAAGTTTTGATCGAATGGATTTGGGAAAAAAATGAGCGTGGGAGGGGGCCTAGTCGCCCTCCATTGTTCAGCCACTTAAAAAAAACTAGAAAACCTTTAATTTCCGTTCCAATAAGCCCTCCCATTAAATTCTAGGACCACTGGGTCGATATGATCATCCCTGGGGAAAAAAAAAACAAAAACAAATAAACACGCATCCGTGATGTTTCTTCTGGCAAAAAATGCAAAATCCTACATTCTTGTAGATAGGAGCTTGAAACCTCTATAGTAGGGTTCTCTGATACGCGGAATATGATGGTGTGATTTTCATTAAGTTTCTATAACTTTTAGGGGGTCTTCTCCCCCTTTTTTCGAAAATCAGACAAATTTTCTCAGGCGCGTAACTTTTGATGGGTAACATTAAACTTGATGAAACTTATATATTTGAAATCAGCATTAAAATCCGATTCTTTTTATGTATCTGTTTGTATCAAAATACCGTTTTCTAGAGTTTCGTTTACCATTGAGCCGGGTCCCAATAACCAATACTATATGTTGACATTGGGTAAAGTTCATAACTTTCAGCCCTCCTCCTTGGGGCTTCGAGGGATTAAGTCATCCTAAAAGACATAGTTATAATATTTTCGACCATGCTGAACAAAATGGCTATCTCAAAATTTTGATCGGGTGACTTTGGGAAAAAAATTAGCGTGGGAGGGGGCCTAGTTGCCCTCTATTTTTGGTCACTTAAAAAGGGCACTAGAACTTTTAATTTCCATTCCAGTGAGTCCTCCCACGATATTCTAGAATCACTGGGTCGATACAATCACCCCTGGGAAAAAAAACAAAAAAACAAATAAACACGCATCCGTGATCTTTCTTCTGGCAAAAAATGGAAAATTTCACATTTTTATAGATAGGAGCTTGAAATATCTACAGTAGGGCTCTCTGATACGCTGAATATGATGGTGTAATTTTCATTAAGGTTCCATAGCTTTTAGGGGGTCTTTACCCCTTTTTTCGAAAATCAGCCAAATTTTCTCAGGCGCGTAACTTTTGATAGGTAAAATTAAACTTGATGAAACGTATATATTTGAAACCAGAATAAAATTCTGATTCTTTTGATGTATCTATTGATATTAAAATTCTGTTTTTTAGAGTTTCGGTTACCATTGAGCCGAGTCGCTCCTTACTTACAGTTTGTTACCACGCACTGTTTGATTTAAGGTAGAGAAAAATTCATTTTTTCTATTACGGTGAGTGACCTGTAAGGAAGAAATCGTATAGCACGTTCGTCCTCAGGGGGTGGGTTAAAGGTTCTTCTTAAGTACCTATTATTAATTTGCATATTGGAGCCTTGGGGGGGCAGGGTCAGTAGCCCCTTCCCTGGGCAACAGGGAGATATTAGAAAATGTATAGCAATAAGAAAGTTTCTAATTTAAAATTTTGGTTTAAAAGAAGATCCTGACGTCACTTGTCCATCTCCCCGTAATAAGTTTCTCAGTGGAGCTTGTAGGTTTATAATGTGCTTTTAAGGGTAAGAGATTCCTATGGGAGTGAGAGGTATTGTTGTTTCTATGTTTGTTAAGGAATGTAACGTGTGATTAGAAATCATAAGAGCATGTCCCTCTTTGTGGTGAGGGGCTATGTCTTTAATGGTGTTTAGTCTTCCTTTTATTCCGGTCCAACACATTTTGGGGGTTACGAAAGTTTTGTTTCATGCAAGTTGCTGTGCATCGATTATCAGAGGTAATGCTCTAGCGTTACCTATAGTAAAGGGCCATAAGGCTTCAATGTATTATTTTTCCCCCTAGAGCCACATAATATGGAAGGAGTGATCACAGAAAGTTCAGGGGGGTGGTCATTAGATTAGAAATTGAAAGTTCTAGAGGCCCTTTTAAGAGTCAAAAGGGATCGGAGGGTAATTAACCCCCTTCCCATGCCCTTTTTAGCTGCCCTCTCCTAAACACATCCGATCAAAATTTTGAGATTGAAAATACTTTAAAGGCCAAATAACTATGTCTCCAGGGATGATATAACCCCCAGAGCCCTGGGGCATGGGGTGTAACTTATGGAAGTTAGGCATTTCAACATTTCTTTCCAGAAATGTTGAGGGAGGTGTTGAATAAAATCAAAACACACTACGTAAGTGCATGCTGGTTTCAAAAGGGTATATCAGAAATATCTTGGCAACGGCTGAGGGTATGAAGTTTATCCCTTCAGCATGTTTAGGGGGATTTTGAAAATTGATTAAAAGGCAACCCCCTTCGAATTTTTATGTCTCCTGCTCTCAATACTAATCAAAATTTTGTGAGAGCCATTTTTTTAGAATGGTCAAAAGTTCCAATAACTATGTTTAGGGGGATGATACAACACCGTAAAGCCCTTGGGGTAAGTGTTAAAAATTATGCAGTTTGCCCATTGTTTAGATATAGGATTTATTATTAAGAAAGAGAGACTGTTTGATCCTTCGCATGTTCGAAAAGGCTAAGGGTATTAAGGTGAAACTTCAAAGTGGGATGTTAAACTCAATCTGAAGAAACTATATGCACCCGGGCTATCAAAAGGGTGAATCTGCGATATATCAGAAATGGCTGGGGTATTAAGTTTTAACTTTCAGGGCATGTTGAGGAAGATGCTGAAAAGTGATTAGGGGACAACCAGCCCACTTCCCACAGCCTTTTTAACTACCCTCTCCCCAATCACACGTGATAAGAATTTTTAGATTGCCGTTTTATTCAAAATTAGTCTAAAGGTCAAATAGGTATGCCTCCAGGGATGATATCACCTCCCAAAGGCCCTGGGCAAGGGCTGTAAGTTATGCAAGTTACTCATTATTTACAGACAGGATTTTTATTTTTTTTTAGAAAAGGGTCGTATGTTTGATCCTGGGTCTAAAAAAAACCTCAAAGTATGAAGGTGAAAATTTGAGAGAATTTTGAGGGGCGTGTTGAGCTTAATTATAAGACACTAGGTTTATTTTAATTGTAAACCTGACATATCTGTAATATCTCAGAAACCGCTAATGGTATATAGTTGAAACTTTCAAGGAATATTGAGAGAGATGTTGAACTAAATCAAAGGATGCAGTGTGCATCCAGGGTATCAAAATAGTGTGTGCAAAACATCAGAAATGGCTAGGGTATTAAGTTTGAAGTTTCAGGGAATTTTAGGGGGGATGTCGAATTCAATCAAAAGACATTATGTGGATCCATATAGTCAGAATGACATCTTTTCCACAGCCCAGTTAGCAAACGCTCGTGTCAAAGTTGTAAATAAAATATTTTAAAGAGTCAGAAATAAAGAGAGCTGAGTAATTCCTCTGTTATATATTTATTCTCTTATTCTGTTTTCAGAAATAAAGAGCGCCGAGTGATTCATCTTTTGAAGAAAAAACACTTAATTTTTTAAGTAAACTTGAACAGAGATCTGTCCGAGTTTACTTTAAAAGGTTAGCGTTTCTTCTTTTTTTTGAGAACTGAAGACGTATGGTCCTTGCCGAAATATCTCCTTTTCTTATTTTCGCTTCTTTTTCTGTCCACTGACTGGTATTATCCTCGTTTTCTCGGCTATTTAATCTTATTATTCATTTACTAATTTTTTCTTGTTTGGCATACTTCATGTATAGCCAGTGTAGTCTTATTCATTATGTTATTGTAAACCGAGAACTGGCAGGATCAATACAAGATACTAGGTATACAGGAGTACTGTTATTGACGTTAAATGTATAAATAAAAAAACAAGTTTTTTTTAACTGAAAGTAAGGAGCTATATTAAAACTTAAAACGAACAGAAATTATTCCGTATATGAAAGGGGCTGTCCCCTCCTCAACGCCTCGCTCTTTACGCTAAAGTTTTTTATTGTTTAAAAAAATAAAGTTGTAAGACAGAGTCAAACCACGAAACTGTTTGAAAGATCACCATCTAATAGTGTCTAAAGTTAACTTAAAGCTGAAATTTCGGAAGGGTAACTATCTTCCGAGAAGCTATGACGTTGGTGAATTCAAGGATGAAAATTTGAGAGTAACTTTCCAGGAACAGTTGAACACTAACTGGAGAGTTTAAATTTTGACAATGTTGAAGATGGATTAAATAGTTTTAGGAAAGTAATTTGTGAAGATGCTGATGGTGTCTTTGGGAAGGAAATTAGGAATGCAGCTTGAAATTATTAGCGAAAGTGTTTTATGTTTAGTAAAGAAAAGAAGGGGCTTATATAAGAATGATATGAGTGACAAATCATATGAAAATAAGAGGTATATAAAGAAAGTGGAGAAAGCACTAAAATATGAACTAAGGAGGTGTGAAGTGGAGACCATGGATAAAATTGCCGAGGATCTTGAAGATGCATAATAGTAAAATATGTACTGGCATGTTAATAAAATGAGAGAGAGTATTCAGTAGTAACTTGTCTCAGTTAAAGATAAGAAAAGGGCCGCAATTAGAGATGAGGAGGGAGTTAAAGAGACATGGGTAGAACATTTTGAGATTGTGCTGAACCGGGATAGAGTTACAGGAAAAGATATAGAGGAAAGTGAAAAAGTTTGTAACACTTTGGATGTGAAGGATGATTTATTTTGTGAGGAAGAATTAGTGACAGTACTAAAAGAATTAACAAATAATATGCCGATAGTGGCGTAAATAAGTTTCTTAATATGGTGGTTATGAGGTTAGAAATAAGCTAATGCATATTATGAAGATGATTTTTGAAAAAGGGAAGTACCTAGACATTTTAGGAAAACCCAAATTAAACCCCTGTATAAGAAAGGCGATAAGAGTGATAGGTAGCAAATCACTTAGTATGATGATACTTTTTAAACTTAAAGATGCTGTAGACAAAGTTTTGAGAGAAGAACATTGTGGTTTTCGTAAGGGTAGAGGATGTGTCGGCCAAATTTTGAATCATAGGTTTATAACTGAGAAGTATCTCAGTTGCCAAACACCTTCAATCCTTAGTTTTCTAGATTATGAGCAAGTGTTCTATTCAGCTGATAGAAGAGCTTTATCGAAAGTCTTATCCTTGTATGGTATACCAGACAAATACATTAAAGTGATTAGTGGTATATACGATATTAACACTGCTGCGGTTAAGGTAGGAAATGAGGTTAGTAGCTGGTTTCGAATTAAATCAGGAGTTAAGTAAGGCTGTTCTATCCCTATTTATATGGATCATTTTGGCCGGCTTTATCTTAAGGAGCCCAGGATGAGCAAAAGGAGAACACGGAATCAAATGGGGAAGTAAAACTTTCCTGGACTTAGATTATTTCTTATGTTTTAAGTATCCTAGCTGAAACTATGATCATGCTAGAATAGGTTTGAAAATTAATGTAAAGAAGACTATCTCGCCAAGACTAGGAATAGCTGAACTTGAAGAGGTGATGTTGGATAACGAAAAGATCGATCAAGTGGACAGATTCATCTACCTTGGTAGTATTATTAGTAAAGACGGTGGGTTCAGTGAAGATGTTAAAAGTAGAACAGGCAAGGCGCAAGGTGTCTTTTCACAGTTGAAGAAAAATTAGAAGAACAGGAAGATAAGTCGGCGAACCAAGATTAGAATATTGGAAGCTACAGTGATGACAGTGGTCAAAATGGTTCTGAAGCATGGGCGCTCTGAAAAACGGTGGAAGATTTACTAGGTGTTTTCCAGAGAAACTGCTTACGGACTGGTTTTGGGCAGTCGTCTGACTGACCGTATTTTAAAAAGTAGTCTTGACGAAAAATTGGGTTCACTAGCGCTTTCATGGGCTATAATGAGAGAAGGTTGAGATGGTTAGGGCACGTTCTGTGGATGAAGGATGACAGATTGCCGAAGATTGTCCTTTTCGGCCAACCGTCTAGGACTAAGCGGAAAGCAGGTCGTCCTCGGTTGGCGTGGGAGGATGTCGTAAGGAAAGATTCAAAGGAAATGGGAACTTCTTGGGAGGGTGTAAAGAGGGAGGCTTTGATTAGATTGGGATGGAAAAGGAGCGTGCGTAGCTGTTTTGGCCTCAGGCGACTTGGTGCTGAGGTGAGTTGTTTAGCAGTAACTTTTACCTTTATGTTTTACGCGATTATTTCTTTTAATTTTTGTTCGTTTTTGCGTTAGCATTGACATAGTTTGAAAAAAATTGTAAATTTTTTTCGGTCGCTGTCTCGGGGATAATAGAAAAAAAGGCCTACATATTTGAACCAAGTAACGTTGCTCTAGCTTCTACATGCTATATGCAGCAACGCCCTAGCGCTGCCTAAGTAAAGAGACAAGCTTTCAATTTATCACTTCTTGATTTATTCAATCCCCCCCCACCCTTTTGTACGGAGGTGGTAGCCGTGGAAATTTTGGAGAGGGCTCATTTGACTAAAAATGTACGTTTCTAGTACTTTTTAGCGTTGAGAATGGCTGGAGGGCGATCAGCCTCCTAATGTGCCCTGTTTTTCTATCCTTTCCCCGGTACTCGTGAAGACATTGGATAAAAGTTTTTGAGTTAGCCATTTTGTCCAAATAGTCGGAAAATTCAATAAATAGGCCTTCAGGGACGACATGGCCCCCGCAGTCCCCTGGCAAAAAGTCGTGGATTTTGCAAATTGCCACTAGTTTAGAGTTTTATAATTTAAGAAGGGCGTTGGTTTATGATAGGTGTGCGATTGGCTTGAAACTCTCGGGGATTGATCTCTGCTTTCAAAGGATGGAATATTTTCCTTTAGTGGGAGAGGGCAGAGCCCAGAGATGGGTAAAAAAAACTTTCTGTCGCTGGTGACAGAACAAACTTACATGATGACATGTAAGTTTGAAACTTACAACCGTAAGTCCTTTTGCCAAGAGGAACGCAAGGTAAGAAAAGAATCCTGGGGTATGCCCCCTTCCTTCAAAAAAAGTTTCTGAAAAGGGCCAAAAACATTTTTCGCTGGCGAGGGGGGGGGGTATGATTTTCTTTTTCAACCAAAGCACGCTTTGTCTCGACAATTTATGCACCTTATGTGGTTGCAAATTTCCCGTGATGCGTCGGTTTCTTTCAAAGGTGCCTGTCGCTGTATTTTTTCATTCCGGACACGTAGCCTAACGCAGCATAGCTCATTAATAAAAAGGAAAAAAACAATTGGAACTGAGACATAGGGTTATGGAACAGGCTTAGCAATGTCTGATGGTATTTAATCTTTATATGTTAACTAATAAGGTAACTAGTTTCAGGGTTTGTTGAACTTTACAAATTACTTAAGACCTATGAAAAGCTTTAAACAACCGATGACGAAAGGCACTAGGTTATCTTATATGTACGAGCTTATTATGCTAAGGATGGACTCGCCAAACGGAGTTGAGACTCTGGCAAGGGACTTAACCCTGGGAGAGGGCCTCAGGCTCCGCTGCTCCCCCTCCCCTTTAAAAAAAAATATTTTTTCTTATATCCGGGTATTTCTGATGCCAACTATCAAATTAATTTTTTATTATGCCCCCCCCCCCCGAAAATATAATCTTGCGTACGTGCCTGACTCAGGCCGAAAAGGCTCCTCGCCCTGATAGCCAAAGAAAACATAGTTAGTGGTTGAGAAGACTAATCCTTAGCTTCCACATGCTTAGCATCTACAAGGAGTTACCCACTTTCCACCACCCGGTGTACCTGCTCGGAGCGCCAAGCTTGGACTAGTCCCGTAATGCTTGTCACAGTTCTGCCACTCTGCACACTTGCCACGCTTGGATATAAATTGTTTTGATGTACTGTGGTATGCTTTGTTGTTTAATCTTTCTAAACTCTGGGAAATCTTGGCCTAGTGAACGATCTCTAAGATTTCCAAGCTGATCGGACAACCAAAACCAAACATGTCTTCCTTTTCTACTAAAATCTATCCATAAATAAGGGTGATTTGCATTATTCAAGACCATTGCTTCTGTAGACGTCATATCGACCCTGGAGGCATACATAGTAGATCTTTTGACTATTTTTGATAAAATGAATATTTCAAAATTTGGATATGATACTATGGGGGCTACAGGGGTGCTTAGGGGAAAAGAAGGGTATGGGAGGAGAGGGTGGCTGCCCTCCAATCACTGTTGGCGCTTTTTAGGGGCACTAGAACTTTCAGTTTGTGATCGAATGAGGCTCCTCCAAAGTTCAATGACCGTGCCTTCTATTCGAAGTGGTTGGGAACTACTTCTATGACATACACACGCAGGCATACGAAATACACGAGGGGCATATAACTCTTTACTAACGCTAGGGTGTCCTCTATGATATTTATATATTAACTGAATGTTTTAAAATCCGTTATTTGCATAATTAAGGCCCTCGCACAAGGGACTGCCTTCGCAAAGAGAAGGCATATTTTATGCCTCTCAATCGTTCATGTTAACACTGCTATAATCAAATTATGAACATTGGCTGTATGGGGCTCCGTTGGGACAAAAATGGTGTTAAACAGGATGATGTTACCTTTGATGGGTTATGTCACTTTAGTGGAGCTACATATAAGAATTTTTAATCCTACGAGTTGTCCCCAAATTTTCATTGAACATCTGGGCTATATGAGGAGACCGATTCAACAACTGCATGGGAAACAAGTAGCTCTTTTCTAAGTCAATTCTATCGGGTTGACTATGATTGCTCGTATAGCTGTAAGTGTGTATAGTAGAGTAATAATTGTCAGAACTAGTGGCTTGTAATAGATCGCGTTAAAAAAAGGGTGAGGGAGACCGAAAAATAGATTTGGAAGGAAGCTAAGGTTGGTTTAAAGACCTGAAGTTCCGATGAACAATGCATTTTGCCGGTATTTAAGTTTCTTGACGCTTTGGTAGTTATCCTATAGAACTTGTAATTATGCTGTCCAGTTTGTTTTTTCATACTTTGACGGGGACTGGATAATTGATTAATTATGCAGTCATCTGAAAGGTAATTTAAATAATATTGACGAGTTAGTATTTCGGAGCTTCGACGCCACAATTTGTATTTTTTGAATCGCAATAATAGTTACAAATATCAGCTCCTGCACTCAACACCGTGCTCAACACGCTAAGGTCGCCATGTAACTATTTGTTATGCAAACAGCGTCGCACATTGTTAAATGAATGATTGTGCATATTTAAATTACTTAATACGGCAAGAAATATTTCTTCCATTTCAGTATTGCTACCATACTCGTTTCCATCTTCTTTTGCCATTAAGTAAAGTCTAGCCCATACTGAAGTCGTGTTATAGCGAAAAGATGACTGAACCCATGTTGCCCATGTTTGGTTAAAAAAAAACATGATTCTTTTAGGCATTAGTCCTCCACTTCCCTGAGAATATATTAGGATATTAGGATATAAAGCATAATTTTTTTAACACATACTTGTCATTCGAATGTACTGTTTTTTTTTGTTTTGTTTTCCAATATGTGAAGTTATAAGTAAAAGGCGAGCTTCATCGTATTTCGCTTCAGGGTAGAGGGGCTGAGGAAAAGATGATGCTCTGTAACGTTTAGTAATTTTGCTCTAACAATATAGAGCCAAGGATTTGTCGTCGTTGGCTCTTTACCCCAAAACCGTGCTTTTTGGTCCTCAAGCATGGCTTGTTCATGTGTTAGGTTGGGCTCTTGGCATTTGGGACTGGCCACCTGGTTTGTAAGGGAACCCTCGTAAATAGACCGCCATTTTGTGGATTTTAACCCTCACTCTAGGCGCTCTGGGGCTAAGAGATCTTAACTACGTTCATCCACGTCAAATGAGTAATCCCTAAAGCTATTTGAGTTTATAGATAATTTGTAAGTATATGAGGGGCAGCGCCCTATCACAGCCTAAGTAAAGAGCCAAAGCCTTTAATTTATTGTTTTTCCACTGCCCGCTTTTTATGGAAGGGGTGGTCTTAGAAACTCCGGAGGAGGCTTATTTGATTGGAAACTTAAAGTTTGTATGCCCTTTTTAATAGTGGAAAGTGATTGGAGGACAAACAGCCTCCCTTCCGTGTTATTTTTTTCAACCAGTCCCCTAACCACCAAAACATCTGACCAAAATTTTTGAGATACCTATTTTATTCAGAATAGTCCAAAGGTCAAATCAGTATGCCTCTGGGGATGGCATGAGCCCTACAGCTTCTGAGGTAAGGACTGTAAATCGTAATTGCCAGATGTTGATACATAGGGCGATTTCGATGATGGAAAAGGGCGATTTCTTTGATGTTGGCTCTGCGATTTGCTCGAAACTTTTAGGGATCATTTTCTGGGTCAAAAGAATAGAAATTTTTGCTATGGAGGAGGGGGGATGATTGGGGGATTAGAAATAGGCCACACAATTTTTTCCCGTTGCCCTCATGATATTGGATCAAAATTTTGTGACTTTCATATTGCCCACAAACAACGAAAGACTTAAGATTCAGAATCTGCAATATCTTGGGAACAGTTTTGGGGGTAAAATTGAAACGTTCAGGTACCGTTGGGGAAAGGAAGGGGGGGCTGGGCGAAAGAGACTAAGTTTTGTTTAGAGACAGGAGGGAAGAGGCTAAACAATTTACGTCTATGTTCCACCAAAACGCTGCTGCACTATAAGCTTCCGTGAGGCTGTTAAGCAGCGAGAGAAGTAGTGCTTCAGAGAGTTGAGAGCTTAGGCACAATTAAGAACTTTGGTAAATCTGAAGACTCTGTGTCTTGCCAGGTCGTAAAAATGGCGTATTTGCTGTATCTGGAGAACGGCTTGGGGCTACAAGATGAAACTTTTACGTTGTCTAGTTTAGGGCGGGGGCTAGTTTACATTGGATTGTCCCTTGAAGAAAGAGTATGACTAAATCAATAGATATTATGCGCACCCATGTTGTCAAAATACCTTATCGGTAATGATCAGAAGATGCTCTATGCTGTCAGGCAATCAAAATGTCATGTCTGCAACATCTCAAGAGCGTCTTGGGGTGACAAGATGCAACTTTCACGTGTCGTATGGGGGGTGGGGGTAAGTGGTCATTGAACTATGCCTCGGAGAGAGAGAGAGAGAGAGAGAGAGAGAGAGAGAGAGAGAGAGAGAGAGAGAGAGAGAGAGAGAGAGAGAGAGAGAGAGAGAGAGAGAGAGAGAGAGAGAAGAGAGTAGAACTTAATCAGAAGACACTCGGTGTTTCCAGGTTATCAGAATACCATATCAGCTATATCACGGTAACGGCAGTGGGGGGTGGGAGGTTATTGTAGCTTTCTGGATGTGTCAGAGGAGTAAGGGACGAGGGATAAATCGTATATCTCAGAACCACGTAAATGTTTCCGCGCTGTAAGAAAAAAGTTTTGGAATCAGAATTTATTCATGTCGAAGTTGCAAGATAAATCAAAAGGCATGTGTTTTGCAAGACGATCAAAACGGCCTATTTGCAGTGCTCTAGGAATAGCTTTGGGTTCAAACTGAAACTTACATGGGGGCTGGGGGGCAGGGGCGTAGTTTGGGGGCGGCAAGGGGGTACAGTTGCCCCCCCCCCATAATGTGGAGAAAAATATTATACATCCCATTCCCTTTGACTATCCAGATATGGACCCCTCTTGCCCCCCCCCCTCCTGAATAAAAATGTCAGAGATTTGCACCTGCTTGGGGGGGGGAGCAAACGGGTCTTGAATGTTGACTTGGGAAGAGGGGGAAGATCGAAAGCATCTAAAGGATTGCTCACCTATATGTTTTAATTCTTTGGCAATGAGAGCCCCTGTTGGACTAGAATCCTCCTGGTAAACTAACAATGCAGGAAGAGAAATAGGTGTAGCCATGCTATCAAAATGTATGTAGGTATTATCTCAGGTACGGCTTCACAGATTAAGTCGAATTTTTATGGGGGTGTTGAGGCACTATCTGAAACCTTGAATTTTGGTTTAGGAGGAGCTAGAGGTAAATTGAAGTAAGCTGTGTCGAGGTTATCAAAATAACATGTCTGAAGCATTTCAGGAACAACAGTTGTAGAATGAGCTGAAAGTTTTGGAGTGTTGGGGGAAGAAGGAGATAATGGGTCGCCATATTCTGTGTTTAGAGGGTTGAGATGTGAAGGCAATGAGATGTGCATGTCCTATCCGCTTCAAAGTTATTGAAGTGTTAGCCCAAGTGAAACTCTGAATCTACTCACTTTGAAGTAACTCAAAAGAAAGTGTTCTCACCAAGGCTTTCAATAGCAAATATTTAATATCTCAGAAAAACTTGGGGGACAAAGTTAAGACTTTAAGGAAGTATTTTGAGAGGGCACATGACCCAAAATATTGTGTCGCTTTTACGACACTTTTTATTGAAAGCTAAAAACTTATATTCGTAAGCTTGTGGGTCA
Organism: Artemia sp. Qi Xiang Cuo; assembly: GCF_049724085.1. Taxonomy (NCBI): domain Eukaryota; kingdom Metazoa; phylum Arthropoda; class Branchiopoda; order Anostraca; family Artemiidae; genus Artemia; species Artemia sp. Qi Xiang Cuo. The sequence continues at coordinate 77,896,683 of NC_142796.1, read as the reverse complement.
AGAGAACTTTACGCACAGAAAAAAACTTGAAAAGAAAAAAACAGTTTTGCTAGAGAATGACAACAATTTTTTTTTCTGATCGCCTAAGACTCGTAATACTTTTCTATTACGATAAATAAATACAAAATTCAATCTCTCAGTTATTTGACATCTAATGTTTTTGGTAATCCCAGACTTAAAGATTTGGGATAGCCAAAACTGTTGCCTTAAATTTTGTATCTCTAGTTAGGTTCGTAGGTTGACGTTCCTAAGTTTCCACGCTCGCTGGATGCCTATACAAAAAAAAAAGAAATTAATTGTGTCTGTATTGGTGTGTGACGCACAAAAAATGAGCTTAAATTTTGTTTGTCTCTGTTATGAGACCTGACAGAAAAAGAAACACTTTGAAAATTGTTTTTTTTTTCTATTCGACACCTGAAATCGGGCCAATAATTTGTTATTTTTCAGAGTGGCTTAGACTTACAGGATATGTAGTTAAGTACATAGGAGTCTCAAATGAAATAAAAATATTATCTAAAGACAACGAAGGCAAGCGCTATTAAAAAAAAATTCCTATTGATTCATGACTCAAATTAGACCAAATTTATTTGTCTTCAATCGCGTAGCAACTAACTGGGAATTTATACTGTGGGATCGCTAGGGTATTAAAGTTCTTTAAAATACTTATCATTCAAATATGCGGATCTTGTGTTTAAGCAGTTTTCTTAAAGAATTATGATAAAAACTCTAACTTTAGCATAGAGAGTGAGGGTAGACGAAGGGGCAGCCCCCTTTAATATACGGTATAATTTCTGTTCGTTTTAAATTCTAATGTTGCTCTTTATTTTCAGTTGAAGAAAATTCTTCGTTTTTATTTACTTTCTAACCGTTTTCAAATCATGCCAGGAAATATCCTTCCGTCACCCTCCCTTATGTAAAAATTCCTAGAAGAAATATCCTGTCCATGGAAAATTCACCTCCCCTCCGCCCTTAGAAAACAATTCCGTATGTTTCTTAATAACAAACACTCTGTGTTAACAATGGACAAATTTCGTAACTTGAGCCCTTTTCCCATGGACCACTGGGGGTCCCTGGGTCACTTTTGTCTCTTTGGTCGCTTCTTTTGATACATACGGTTGTTGTCAAAATTCCGTTGTTTAGAGTTTTTGTTACTACTGGGCCGAGTCGCCCCTTACTTACAGTTCGTTACCATGAACTGTTTGATTATCATAGGACATTTGTACGCCATAGGTTTTTAATATGCGTCTTTACTTTAGTTAAATAAAAAAAATAATCAGATGTCTTTTGGGAAAAGGTACGTTGGGGGGGGGGGTTTAATGACCCTCCAATCTCTTTGGTCACTTCTTTTGATATATTAAATGTTATCAACATTCCGTTTTTTAGTTTTGTTACTACTCGGCCGAGTCGCCTCTTACTTATAGTTCGTCACCATGAACTATTTCATTATCATAGGACTTCGGCTCGCTATAGGTTTTTAATATGGCTCTTTACTTTGATTAAACAAAAAAAAAGTTTTTTTTCAACTGAAAGTAAGGAGCAACATTAAAACTTAAAACGAGCAGATTTTATTCCTTAAACCTAAACAATCTTTCTTTTAGGTTTAAGCAATCTAATTCTAGCAATCTAATTCTAAACAATTCTAAACAATCTAATTTCTCATTAGTCACGTAACTCTCCTGATGCAGATTATCCTCATTTAGGGTATTGTCCCAACCACTTTCTCAATTGGAGATCTTACGCCAGTTCCTAAAAAAGGAAAAACTACCATGCAATGCTCCTCTTTCTGTCCAATTACCATTGCTACTTCTATTTTCAAGTTATTTGAATTTTTATTCGTAGATGAGTTTGAGAAACTGCGTTGCAGTCCTCCAAGACAATTCAGTTTCCAACGCGGTATTGATTGTGCTGAAGCTCTCCATGTAGTCGCAAATGCACTCCTAGATGCGCACAAATAAAGGAGAAAGCCTAGCGATCAGTGCCTTATACCTGCAGACAACGTTTGATTCATTGATTCATGCGCTTATTTTGCTAAACTCAGCTAAAAGAGGAGTAAGTTCAAATATCATTGAGCTTTCTGTGATCTTTACTCTCGCCTTCGCGTGCGACTCAAGCTCCCTCCTGATAAAGGCCTTCCGCCAGCACCACGGTCAGCTTTAATACCAGTCCGCAAAGGTGACCATCAGGGGAAAATTTTCTCCCCCAATTTCTGCAACAACTACATTATTGAGCCTCAAGATCACTGTCCATCATTCATTCTCAGTTCCATTGACATCTCCCTGGCATGCTATGCTGATGACACGCTGAATCTCAGCCGTACGCTTAACCGCCTTTCAGAAATATTCTCATGTCTGCAGTCCAATTACGAGAAACTCGGTCTGAGATTTAACTCCCAAAAGTCGGAAGTCTTGTTTTACAATTGGAAGAATGGCCCTCCTACTAATATCACACTAGGTGATTGCTCAGTAAAACCAGTTGATTAAATAGTATATCTGGGGCTGCCAATAGGTAGCCTACCTCATTACAGCACAGCCGCTCCCTCCTATTCTTACATCTTGAACGGCGAATTTCCAGCTCCTATGCCTTGATCGTTAAATCCACTCTGATATTTAACCGTCCACTACTGGCAAGTATTTACGACGCTACCGCTCTGCCACATATATTAAATGCAACCCCTTTCTGGAAACTCCTGGCAAACCCTGAAAAGTCTAAAATCCGCTCTTTGTTTCTCCGTTTTGCCAAGTTCCGTTCAGTTGCCAAGTTTGTTTTTCCGTTTCTGATTCGGCGCTATAATCTAGCCGACCCAAATCTAGCTTTCGAGAAACTTAATAGCCGGCAAAAATAAAACCAGTAATTTTAAAGCACGAGTGGGCAAGTTTGCTTGTTTAAGTATTCCATTTGTCTCCATTTTTTTTTGTCTCTCTTCCTTTTTTTCCCTTCCAGAAGTTGTTGTTTTTTGCTGTTATTTTTGAAAAAGTTGTTCTTTTTGTTGTTATTTTTTAGTATGTTTTTTTCTGTTTCCTCTTTTAGTATTATTCTATATACTCTTTTATTGTAGTCTACATTTATTGTACATGATGGGTTTTCAATATATTATTATTATTATTACGTATATGAGAGGGACTGTCCCTTCCTCAATCCCTGCTCTTTATGCTAAAGTATTAAAGTTCTTAAAAATACTTCGCACTCAAGTTCAACGACCCTTGTGTTTCAGTAATCAATCTTAAAGAGCTGGGACGAAAAGTTAAACTTTAGCGTAGATGGTGAGGGATGAGGAAGGGGCAGGCTCCCTCATATACGGAATAGTCCAAGTTCATTTTAAGTTTTGACTTTGCTCCTTACTTTCAGTCGAAAAAACTTCATTTTTTGTTGAATTTTCATGGTTTTTTGTTTTACTTAATTTTTATTTTATTTTTTATGTTTCATTTAATTTCTGGCCGTTTTTTTTATCTTTACAGGAATTCCTCATCCCCTCCCCTGTATAAATTTTCTCCTAGGAAATTCCTCCTGGAAACTCCTCTTCACAGGAAAGTCTTCCCGTAGAAAATCCTCCCGCAGAAAACCCACAGTGTCCCTCCCCCCAAAAAAATCTTTATCGAACAGTTCGTGGTAACGAACTGTCAGTAAGGAGCAACCCGGCTCAATAGTAACCGAAACTCTAAAAAAACGGAATTTTGATACTAATGGATACATCAAAAGAATCAGATTTTTATGCTGATTTCACATATACAAGTTTCATCAAGTTTAGTCTTATCCAAAAGTTACGCGCCTTTGAAAATTTGCCTTTTTTTCGAAAAAAGGGAGAAACACCCTCTAAAAGTCACCGAACTTAATCAAAATCACACCATCAGATTTAGCGTATCAGAGCACCTTACTGTAGAAGTTTCAAGCTCCTATCTGCAAAAATGTGGAATTTTGTATTTTTGGCCAGAAGAAAGATCACGGATGCGTGTTTATTTTTTATTTTATTTTATATCAGGGGTGATTGTATTGACCCAGCGGTCCTAGAATTTCACGGGAGGGCTCATTAGAACTGAATTTAAAAATTCTAGTGCCCTTTTTAAGTGACCAAAAAAATGAACGGGAACGGGGCCCCCTCCCACGCTCATTTTGTCCCAAAGTCACCCGATCAAAGTTTTGAGATATTTATTTTGTTCACCATGGTCGAAAAATCCTATAATTATGTCTCTGAGGATGACTTAATCCCCCACAGGCCCTGGGGGAAGGTCTGCAAGTTATGAACGTTCCCCGTTTACATATAGTATTGGTCATTGGGAAGTATACAGAAGTTTTCAGAGGGATTTTTTCTGGTATTTGGGGGGGGGGGTTGGTTGGATGTTACGTGGGAGGGTCTTTTCATGGATGAAGTTTTCATGGGGGAAGGAAAATTGCTATGAAGGTGGCGCCGGATATCCCAGCATTATTTAAAAAACGATCAGAAATTAAATAAAAAAGCAACAATTTTTTTCAACTGAAAGTAAGGAGCAACATCAAAACTTAAAAAGAACAAAAATTACGAGAAATTACTCGTATTACGTATATGATTGGGTTCGCCTCCTAGTCATTAACTCACTCTTTACGCTAAAGTTTTTTTTTGTACTTTCATCAGAGCTATTTATTCTAATTAACGGAATTGTGATTAAGGGTTCATTCTTAAAGAATCAGAACAAAATTTTGAACGAAACATTAGCGTAAAGAGCGAGGTATTGACTAGGGGGTGAACTGCCTAATATACGTAATACAAATATACGAATATAGAAGTTCGTTACATAAGTTAATTCGTAAGTTAAGTCAGGACAAAATTTCGAGAAATCCATTTAGCCAAAAAAAAAAAAGTAAAATTAATATGCAAATTTCGTTTTAATTATTCATGTACGGTGAGCCAAAATCAAAGATGCATTAATTCAAAAAGGATCAAAAATTAAATAATTTTTTTTTAAACTGAAAGTAAGGAGCGACATTAAAACTTAAAACAAACAGAAATTATTCCGTATGTGAAAGGGTTCCCTCCTCAACACCTCGGTCTTTACGATAAAGTTTGACTCTGTCTCACAAGTTTATTTTTTAAAACAATAAAAAATTTTAGCGTAAAGAGCGAGGCGTTGAGGAGGGGATAGCCCCTTTCATATACTGAATAAATATTGTTCGTTTAAGTTTAATGTTAAACGTTAAGTTAACATTAAAATGTTAATTTTAATTTTCAAAACTTAAAACGAACAGAAATCAATCCGTATATGAAAGGGGTTGTCCCCTCCTCAACGCCTCGCTCTTTACGCTAAAATTTGACTCTGTCTCACAACTTAATTTTTTTAAACAATAAAGACTTTAGCGCAAAGAACGAGGCGTTGAGTAGGGGACAGCCCCTTTCATATACGGAATAATTTCTGTTCGTTTTAAGTTTTAATGTCGCTCCTTACTTTCAGTTAAAAAAAACTTGTTTTTTATTTTTTATTTAATATTTCACAATAACAAATGCTATGTGTAAGCAATAGACAAGTTGCATAACTTTCAGTCCTTCCCCAGGGGCTGTGGGGGTCATTTTATCCTCAGGGGCATACCTATTGGACCTTTCAACTATGCTAAACCGAATGTCTTTCTCAGAAGGGGCGTGGGCGTGGGAGGGGGGCTAGTTGCCCTGCAATCTTTATGGTTACTTAAAAGGACGTTAGAATGTTTTATTTCCGTTTAATGAGTCCTCCACCGATGTTCTTGGACAATTGGTTCGATACAATCAGCCCTAGAAAAAAAAACAAAAAAAATAACAAAAAAAACAAATAAACACGCATCCCTGATTCCGGCAAAAATACAGATTTCCACATTTTTGTCGATTGGGACTTGGAACTTGGAACATCTACAATAGGGTTCTCTGATATGTTGAATCTGATGGTGTGATTTTCGTTAAGATCGCTTGACGTTTCGGGGGTATTCCCCTTTTTTCGAAAATCAGGTAAAGTTTCTCAGGCGCATAGCTTTTGATGGGTAACATTAAACTTAATGAATTTTATATATTTGGAATCAGCATAAAAAACCAATTCTTTTATCTATGAAATGTTATCAAAGTTTCGTTTTTAGAGTTTCGGTTACTATCGAGCCGAGTCGCTCCTTAATCACAGTTTGTTACCACGTACAGTTTGATTTGAAAAGCTCCTTTTTTCGAAAACTTTATCTTTTTTAATTAACGCAGGAAATGTCTTGGTTTACAAAACTCAGTTATTGATAAAAGCTTTGACCCAAGTTATCAAAAAAAGTTTTAAATTTAGGTGTAATCGATTTGACAATTTATATATTCATCTGTGGGTTCTGAACGCTTTTTTTTCACTTTTTTCTCCTTTAAGTGACAACCGGCTGAAGGATGATATTGCACACATGTGCTCTAAAATATGAAACAAAAAAGGTCAATGATTTGAAAAGGAATAGAGTAAAAAAAAAAGTTAAATTGACTGCCATATATATTCTTAGCTCTTTTATTTGCATAAGATTGCTATTATTGACGAAAAACCTGAATTCTTTCAAAGGTTATGACCGAGACACTTTTTTTGGGGATGTGTTTCCCGAAACTGATCAGGGTTAACTACCTCTTGTGTGATAAATCTATACTTTTCCTTTCTTGAGGGATTCGGTTCAGGGTCATCTCTTTATTCTAATCAATAAAAAAAATTTCCAAAGAAGAAGTTTTCAAACGAAAGTAAAGAGCTATATTAAACCAAAGACCAGAAGAAATCAAATCATTAAACCATTGTAACTCAAAGCAAGCAGAAATTGCTATCAATGAATGAATAAGACCCAAAACGGGCTGAAACTACCAAAAATAGGACTAGGACTAACGCCCCTCCCCTTAGCCTTTGCTCTTTACTGATTTTTTTTTTATTTCAAGTAGTGTGTTTTTATCATAACACCAACATCAACACAACAGAAAAATTACACATCAAGGCTGTTCAAGTTTTACAGATAAGTGTAGTGCTCCCCTTCCCTTTCCTAAGGGGAATGAATGTCATCTTCATTTACTGAAATTACGTGTATTTGGACAGTTTGTTTTTTATTTGTCAAAACGTTAACAACGCCAACACCAAAAAAGGATGAAAATTATTATAATAATCAAGACTCCTGAAAAAAACTAATGAAAGCAGACTGATTGTTTGATATATAATGATATTCATTCTAGGAAGCCTCGGCAATTTTTGACTTGTTAACGTAAAAAGAGGAAATGCTTAAAATATATATTGTTTTCAGTAAAGCGCAAATGACCCTTATAGTACAAGAAAGTTATTTTTGTCTAGATTGAGAAAACAAATTGTTTGGCCTCTTCATCCTCGCCACAATACTAAATTAAAATTCTCCTTGCCTCATCAAAAGAGACTTTCGCCAAAAAAGTCTCGTAAGGACACCCTAGACGGTCAATCATTTTGATCAAAGACTTCCGTCAATCAACTGATTAAAGCGTGATTTACCGTCTAGGAACCGATAGAGTCATTCAAACTTTTTATCAAACACCATCAACGCTTGACTTACGCTTCAAACAGGTTCCTAGACGGTCAATAATGCTTTAATCAATTGATTGATGGAAGCTTTGGATCAAAACGATTGACCACCTAGGGTGTTCTTTAAAGTTTTAACTCTATCCTCAACGAGGTTCCCAAGATATTGCAGACATGGTAGGCTATTTCGATGGATTGGATACACGTAGCGTATTTCTATTTGCCTCTGCCCCTTCTTCCCAAGTTAAAGTTTACCCGATCCCTTCACCCCACTCTAATACTCACTCGAAGCTTAAGCTCAATCCTTTTAGCAATTAATTTAAAAAAACTTTTTCCACAAAAAAAGTTTTTCAAAGAAAAGTAAAGAACTCCATTAAACAAAAAATGAGCAAAAATAAAATCAGATAATCTACGAAGCGTGAAACTACCGCAAATCAGCATCGATAAATAAATGAAACCCAAAACGAACAGAAGTTACAATAAATAACCGAGTCAAAATCAAAACGAGCAGAAATTAACATAAGTTGGGTGCAAAACCCCTATGCCTTCCCAAAGCCAGAACAAAATTTGCACTTTACTGAAAAAACACAAATGAATGTCCATTGTCAGTTTAATATACATATACTGATATTTAGTAATCAAAATGTTAATATTATTTGATTTATTAAAGTTATAAAAGTAAAAACATTTTTCAGTAAAGTGCAAATTTTGTTCTGGCCTTGGGAAGGCATAGGGGTTTTGCGCCCAACTTATATTTATTTCTGCTCGTTTTGAGTTTGACTCGGTTATTTATTGTAATTTCTGTTCGTTTTGGGTTTCATTTTTTTATCGATGCTGATTTGAGGTAGTTTAACGCTTGGTAGATTATTTGATTTTATTTTTGCTCATTTTTTGTTTAATGGAGTTCTTTACTTTTCTTTGAAAAACTTATTTTGTGGAAAAAGTTTTTATCATTAATTTCTGCTCGTTTTATAATGACAAAGTCTTTTTAGGGAAAAATAAAATAATTCTTTAAATTTTTTCGTTTTTTAAGACTTTATGGTTTAGCCTACTATTAATATGATGGGGAAAAATTTTCAACAATTTTCAACAGGATACACCCTTTTATAAATCTGGACACAAAAAGTACTGTTTAATGTAGTTTCATACCTCCTCTAGTTGACCTGAAATGGAAACTTGATACCATTCGCAAAAAAATCTGTTTACTTTCTTTGATAGCTTGGATACACTTACGCTATTTTGATTTGGTTAAATTTTAAGAGCAGAAATGGGAGGTTTGGCGTTGGAGGGTGGGGGTTGGGGGGTGGGAGTGGAAGGGGGATTAGTTGCCCTCAAATCACTTTCGACTATTGAAAAGAGCATCAGCCCTTTCTATTTTCTATCGAATTATTCCTTTTTGAAGTTCCCATGACAACTCCTTCGATACGAAGTGCTCAGATCTAAACAACAACAATAACAAAAAATAATACATAATACCCACTTTAATCTTTACTATAAAAATGTCAAGCCTTCCAATCACTTTCGACAATTAAAAAGGGCTCTAGGCCTTTGGATTTCCAATCGAATGAGTACTTTTGGAAAGTTGGTACTTTTGGTGGTTGTCATCCTCTAAGACCGAATTTCCAGAACTTTCAACTACGTTAAACGACATGTCTATCTCAAAATTTTGATTGGATGTGTTTGGGGAAATGGTGTGCGTGAGAGGGGTGTTAGTCGCCTTCCAATCACTTTCGACTATTAAAAGGGGCACAAGACACTCCAAAATCCAATTGAATGAGCACTTTTCGAAGTTTCTACGACAACTTCTTCGATACGAAGTGCCCTGCTCTAAAGGAAAAAACTAATAAATAATACATTGTGCCAACATCGTTTTTATACGCCCCCAGGGCATGACTTAAAACCCTTCCCCTGAGGGTTGTGGGGGAGTATCCTCCTCTTTACTTAGTCCCCGTTTCTTGTCTCGTTCTCGAGTGTCCCCGTTCTTTACTTAGGCACCGCGATCGTGCTGCCTATGATTTATACAACAAATTTCTATATAAACCTTATATGCCCCAGGGCATAACTTACAATCCTTGCACTGAGGGCTCTGAGGGGTTATCATCCTAAAAGACCTAATTTCCAGAACGTTCAATACGTTGAACAAAATGGATATCTGAAAATTTTGATTGGATATGTTTTTGAAAATGGCGGGCGTGAATGGCGTTAGTCGCTATCCAATCACTTTCAACTATTAAAAAAGGCACTATCCATTTCAATTTCCAATTGAATGAGCCCCTTTGAAGTTTCTACGACATCGTTTTCAATAAAAACTTTATATGCCCCCAGGGCATAACTTAAAACCCTTTCCATGAGGGCTGTGGGGGAGGTGTTATCATCCTTAAAGACCTAATGTTCAAAACTTTCGTCTACGTTGAATAAAATGGCTATCTAAAATTTTTGATTGGATGTGTTTGGGGAAAAGGTGGGAGTGAGAGGGGGGCTAGTTGCCCTCAAATTACTTTCGACTATTAAAAAGGGTACTATCCCTTGGAATTTCAAATCGAGACAGCCCTTTTTCAAATTTCTACGACAAAGATTTCAATAAAAACCTTATGTACCCCCTGGGCATAACTTATAATCCTTGCCCTGAGAGTTGTTGGGGAGAATCAACTACGCTGAACAAAATGGCTATCTCAAACTTTTGATTGGATGTGTTTGGGGAAAGGATGGGCGTGGGGGGTGGGCTATTTACCCTCCAATCACTTTCGACCATTTAAAAAGGCAATAGCCCTTTGAAATAGTCTACGACAATGCCTTCTATAAAAACCTTTTATGGCCCCAGGGTATAACTTAACCCTTGCCCTGAGGGTTGTGGGGGAGTGTCCTCCTCAAAAATATATTTTTTATCTTGAAATCAACTACGCAGAACAAAATGGATATCTCAAAATTTTGATTGGACGTGTTTGGGGAATGATGGGCGTGGGGGGGGGGGCTATCTGCCAACCAAGCAATTTCGACTATTAAAAAGGGTACTAGCCCTTCGAATTTCCAATCGAATGAGCTTTTTTTGAAGTTTCTACGACAACGCCTTCTATAAAAACCTTATATGTCCCCAGGGCATAACTTAAAACCCTTGCCCTGAGAGTTGTGGGGGAGTGTCCTCCTCAAAAACATATTTTCTATCTTGAAATCAACTACGCTGAACTAAATGGCTATCTCAAAATTTTGATTGGATGTGTTTGGGGGAATGATGGGCGTGGGGGGGGGGGTAGTTGCTCTCCAATTACTTTCGACTATTAAAAATGGTGCTAGCCCTTCGAATATCCAATTAAATGAGCCTGTTTTGAAGTTTCTACGACAACGCCTTCTATAAAAACCTTATATGCTCCCAGGGCAAAACTTAAAACCCTTGCCCTGAGGATTGTGGGGAAGTGTCCTCCTCACAACATATTTTCTATCTGAAAATCAACTACGCTGAACAAAAGGGCTATCTCGAAATTTTAATTGGATGTGTTTGGGGAAAGGATGGTCGTGGGGGGGGCTTGTGGCCCTCCAATCACTTTCGACTATTAAAAAGGGCACTAGAACTCTCAATTTCCAATCGAATGAGCCCCTTTTGAAGTTTCTACGACGACCCCTTCCATATGAAGTGCCCAGCTCTAAAGGAAAAAAAAAATAATAAATAGTACGCCAATATTGTGTATAAATAGTGGGCCAACATCGTTCCTATATGCCCTCAGGACATAACTTAATACCCTTGGCCCGAGGGTTGTGGGGGAGTGTCCTCCTCAAAAACATATTTTATATCTGGAAATCAACTACACTGAACAAAATGGGTATCTCAAAATTTTGATTGGTTGTGTTTGGGGAAATTATGGGCATGGGGGGGGGCTAGTTGCCCTCCAATCACTTTCGACTATTAAAAAGTGCGCTAGCCCTTTGAATTTTCAATTGAATGAGCCTTTTTTGAAGTTTCTACGACAACGGCTTCTATAAAAACCTTATATGCCCCCAGGGTATAACTTAAAATGCTCGCCCTGAGGGTTTTGGGGGAGTGTCCTCCTCAAAAATATATTTTCTATCTGGAAATCAACTACGCTGAACAAAATGTGTATCTCAAAATTTTGATTGGATGTGTTTGGGGGAATGATGGGCATTGGGGGGCTAGTTGCCCTACAATTACTTTCGACTACTAAAAAGGATACTAGTCCTTCGAATTTCCAAGCGAATGAGCCTGTTTTGAAGTTTCCACGACAACGCCTTCTATAAGACCTTATATGCCCCTAGGGCATAACTTAAAACCCTTGCCCTTAGGGTTGTGGGGGAGTGTCTTCCTCAAAAACATATTTTCTATCAGGAAATTAACTACTCTGAACAAAATGGCCATCTCAAAATTTTGATTTGATGTGTTTGGGGGATGGCTGGGCGTGGGGGGGGGGCTAGTTGCCCTCCAATCACTTTCGACTATTAAAAAGGGTACTAGAACCCTCAATTTTCAATCGAATGAGCCCCTTTTGAAGTTTCTACGACGACCGCTTCGATATGAAGTGCCCTGCTCTAAAGGAAAAAAAACGCCTTGAGCGTTATGAGGGAGTGTCCTCCTTAAAAACATATTTTCCATCTGGAAATCAATTACGCTGAACAAAATGGCTATCTCAAAATTTTGATTGGATGTGTTTGGGGGAATGATGGGCGTGGGGGGGGCTAGTTACCCTCCAATCACTTTTGACTATTAAAAAGGGCACTAACCACTCCAATTTCCAATCTAATGAGCCCTTTTCGAAGTTTCTACGACAACTCCTTCGATGTGAAGATGAAAACACCAACTGCCGTATGTGCCTTATGATACAACTTGGCTTTGCATGCCTCCTTTTCTTAATAACCAACCTTATACGTAAATAATGGGCAATCTGCATAACTGTTCGACGTCCCGCTCTGTATTTTCGAAGTTTCTCCTTAATACCCTAAGCCTTTATTGAAACCCAGGATCAAGCATGCCTCCTTTTCTTAATAACCAACCTTATACGTAAATAATGGACAATCTGCATAACTTACAACCCTTGCCCAGGGTCTATATCATCCCCGGAGGCATAGTTATTTGACCTTTAGACTAATTTGGACAAGACGGCTATTTAAAAATTTTGACTGGATGTCTTTGGAGGGAGATCAGCTAAAAGAAGCATGGCTTTTCAACACTTTTCAAACATGCCTTTCAACATGTCCTGAAAGTTCAACTTAATGGTTCTAGGCGTTTAACCCCCCTCCCTGCCCCGATAATATCCCTCGGAAAATACCCCAGCGGAAAATACCCCCCCCCCCCGTGGAAAATAAGGTTTTCCAAATTTGAGAATTTTATTTGAGTTTTTTTTTTTCCCCCTTGGGAGAAGTAATTTTTGTCACTCACTCAAGTTTACGCTGTGTAAAACTCGATAACAAACCGGTTTCTTCTTTAGTTTCTTTTAGCTTAGTGCGAGACAAGACAGACAAGTGACAGAATAGATGAGAAATATATAATTAAATATATAAATTATGATTATTTTATGATTCATAATTTATCATAATTTATAGATATAATTAGATATAATCATAATTTATGATTTAGAAAAAAGGTTCATATAGTTCATATTTTTCTTGCCATCAGATGGAAACCACTTGCTATTGTCGTCTTTTTCCTTGTAAAGGACAAGCGAAGCAACTGTGCAAGAGTTTTATTTAAAACGTTTCAAACTGTAACACTGCATGTTTTGTGAAGATGTGGAGCTTCTCCACGTCGTTTTCTGAAACATTTGCCAAGTCGATGGCTAACCCTCGTTTCGTTGGCTAAACCTTGTTTCAGCTGAGAGACTTGATGAGCAATGGGGTGCTCTCGGTGAGTATTTCCTGAAATTCAGCCCGAAGAAAAGACCAGAAACGATGAAGTCCAGCGGATACTGAGAGATATCTAGCAGTCTCGAGTGTACCACAACCAAAGCATTAGTTCTCTTTGTCATATATTTCGGAAACCTATTTGCTCAGTTCACAGGGTTGTTTCAACGTAAAGAACCACCTATCCACATTCTGTATGACGAAATGCGTCGACAAGTAATGATGACTACCAGCAGTTCTGTTAAGCAAAGTGCTTTGACTAATATTCAGAAGAAAAAAAAACTTTTTCTGAGATCTCCCATTCAAGCGGGGATTTTCTTCCATCTGAATAAGTAGCATGCGGTGACGTCGTGGAAGAATGCCTGTCGAAGGTACAAAATGTTGATGCTCTGAACTTCAGGAGTAGTGCCAGAACTGCTTACCTGGCTGCTTGGCGCTATATTGAAGAGAAATCACTAAGTCAAAGTGCCCTTCAGCAATTCCGGTGCCTGCGGCTGGATGATTCAAATCCGGAGGCAAGAACAAGCGACTTTGTGAAAATCGTTGGGCTTATGCCTTTCCTTGTGAATACTGAAGCTGCCAGTGATGAATGGAACTTGTTCCAGCTGGAACCGAGTTTGCCTAAGAACATGACTTCACTGACGATTGATGTTTTATGGAACTCGGTTTTAGTCTGAAAAACTATCAAGGACAGACAGAATATCGATTTGCTTGAAAGATAGTAAAAGTAGCTCTCTGCATTCGCATGGGAACGCTGACATTGAACGTGATTTTTGCCGGTCAGGATGGATCATGCCCGAGGAAGATTCATTCATGAAAGTGAAAATGCTCAATTCTAGACTGATAGTCTCTGACGCTCTAAAGAAGTTTGAGAACATGCCCGAGTTAGTCCCTATTACCATAGAGCTGTTAAATTTTGGGCGAAATGTGTGTCAGAGCTATAAACTGTACCCGGAAACTGAGCCATCTAAACAGGCTGAAGAGGAGTCCAAAAGGAAAGAAGAAGAAGAGAAGAAGACAAGAGAAGAAGAGGAAAAAAGAGGATGTTATGTTGGAAGAAGATCATTGAATACCCGGAAAAAGATTTGATTGAGAAGAAGTCAGTTGAAAAGGAGAAGAGACAAGTAGCAGAAAGTCTTCTTCAAGGAGCTAATGAGAGCCTAAAAAAAGCCATAGATACCAAAGACTTTGTAAAAAGTAGGATCCAGGCTTTGAGCCGTTAAGAAGGTAGATTTAGATGCACGAAGAAGATAAAGCAGCCAGAGAGGTTCATCTGATACAGAGCAGGATAAACAAACGAAAGTTGTCCTTAATTTCGGCATATTTTACCAAAAGAAACAAGTAGAGTGGAGTATTTTGTAGTGGTGTGCGTTTGTATTTAAAAACTCATGAAAAACAACACCAAAAAACAAGACGAATATGTGCACCACCAACTGCCGCTTTTCGATGAAAACACCAACTGCCGTATGTGCCTTATGATACAACTTCGTATGTGCCTTATGATACAATTGACTCTTCCCAATTGTGCAAAAATGATTGTTTTCAGCTGTCATACCAATCGCTTCTTTTCAAAAAATTTTGAACCTTACAATATTTTCTTGGAAGATTCAATATTTTCTCTGATGTTAATTTTCTTGTTTCTGAAATCTCTATTCTTAGGATTCATTAAACAACATTAAGAAAACTAGAATATCTGATATTTAACCCATTTTCCCAGTATGTTTATTTTTGAAGTAGCTAAATACCCTTTTAGACAGGTATACAAAAGACAAAACCATAGCGCATACACGTCTATGAGGACCATGAAAAAAAAACACTGCCTCCTTCCCCCTAACACACAAGCCGTTTTATGTTCTCAAAAAACTTTTCCTCAAAATTTCAACTCCCCAATAGAGTTGAGGTTTTAGTTGGTGATTATTGACATTAACATTAATTATTCAACACGACTTAAAAAGTTAAATTAATAAATCAGGCTTTTTGAGACCTATTTCCTTTCCATTTACTACTTTTCTTCCGCCACCCGCCACTTTGCATGAAAGGGGTGGTCGTAGAAACTTCGGAGAAACTCTAAAAAAATTGAAAAATGCTGTGTATACTCGCCATAGGGTCTGGAGTTTTTTTTAGATGATAAGATTCTGTAAAAGCATCAACATAGTAATCCAAACACGAAGAAGGAGAAGATTGAAAACTGATAAGAGAGGAAATATTGGCGATTCAACATTTGTTACAAATTGAAACATCTAGTGGCACTTAAATGAGTCGAAGATGGTTTGAGGGTAGCTAGTCCTCCACCCATGCACTTTTGCGCTGCCTGCCCCCTTCTGTTTGATCAGACTTGTGTTCAAAATGTTGAAATACCCATTTTATTCAGGATAGTCGAAAGGTCTAATAATTATGCCTTTGGGAATGATATTACTTCCACGCTCTTCGGGACAAAGGTAGTAAAATATGCAAATTGTCTTTCGTTCACAGGTAGGTTTTATAGGTTTCAAAACTATCATCTTGGGTGTCCAGTGGCTTCAAACTTCTCGGGGTTCTTATCTTCTTCAAAAGGATAACACACTGTACTTACGGGAGTCTAGGTTCTGGAAACATGCCAAAAAATCTGTGGCCCTCCTCCCATAAACGAGGCTTGACAAAGGACCAAAAACTGTTTCCTGGCACGACTGGTCATAGAAAGTTGGAAGGAGAATCATTCGATTGTAAATTGAAAATTCTAGTCTTCTTTTTGGGATCCAAAAATGATTGGAGCGCAACGATTTTTCCTTTCGTGCCCTTTTCTGCGACCTATAACCGCGTTATATTGGGCCGACATTGTGAAATACCCATTTTTCAAAAAAAAAAAATCGGAATGTCTAATAAGTTTGCCTCAGGTGTTTACTTCTCCCCCACAGCCTCATGGGCAATGGCTCTAAACTGTGCAAATTACCAAGTGTTCACAGGTAAGTTATAGTAGAAAAGGCGGCTATGTTTGGTCTTGGTTGTCTGATCAGCTAGGAGTTCTTAAGGATCTTTCGCTAGGCCTATGTTCTAAGAGTTTTCCGAGGGTATACTCTGGAAAGGACATGCATGCCTAATTAAATCAAAAGACGCTAAGCTATGTGTAGCTGAGTTCTCAAATTATCTTCAAAATGTGTTGGGGGAATCGAGTTGAAACTTTTAGCGAGCGCCAAAGAGGAATTTTAATGGACATCAAACTTTGACTTGGGAGAGAGGACAGAGGTAAATTGAAAGATATCTCGTGTGTCCAAGTCACCGAAATAGCAAATCCTTAATATCTCCGGACCTGATTTTGGGACACAGTTGTTTCTTTCACATACTGCTTGGAAAAGGTGGGGGAGGGTGGGACAAGGGGAATTCAAATTCCATTTTGGAACACGGAGAAGGAGCTAAACAAAACATAGTTCAAATAATTTCTCTTGTAATTAAAGTATGGTAAAATCAAAGCTCGTCTTTTTCCCTTTTCTCGGAAAAATATTTCTCTTTTATAATTATTAATTTTAACAGCTTTTCCCACAAAATATGTTTTTCAAGTAAAAGTAAAGAGCTCCATTATACTAAAAATGAGCAGTAATAAAGCTATATAATCTTCGAGAGCATAAAACTACCACAAGCCACCATCAATAAATAAGTGAAATCCAAACAGAACAGAAATCCATCAGTTCGTGGTTACGAACTGTAAGTAAGGAGCGACCCGGCTCAATAGTAACTGAAACTCTGAAAAACGAAATTTTGGTGTCAATAGATATATTTAAAAAATTGCCTTTTTATGCTGATTTAAAATATATAAATTTCAGTGTTACCTATCAAAAGTTACGAGCCTGAGAAAATTTTCCTGACTTTCGATAAAAGGGGAAACACCCTCTAAAGTCAAGTGATCTTAATGAAACTCACACCACCAGATTCAGTTTATCAGAGAGCCCTATTGCAGAGGTTTCAAGCTTCTATCTGCACAAATGGAATTTTGTATCTTTCGCCAGAAGAAAGGTCACGGATGCGTGTTTGTTGTTTTTTTTCCCAGGGGTGATCATATCGACCCAGTGGTCCTAGAATATTGGGAGAGGGCTCTTTCGAACAGAAATTAAAAGTTATAGTGCTTTTTAAGTGACAAAAAAATTGGAGGGCAATTAGGCCCCCCGCCCTTTTTTTTCAAAATCGTACAATAAAAATTTTAAGATAGCCATTTTGTTCATCTCATTTAAAAGGCCCAATAACTATGCCTTTGGGTATAAACATGAACCCCCCCCACCGCCCCAGGGGAAAGGTCTTTAAGTTATAATTTTGCCCATTGTTTGCGCATAGTATTTGTTATTGGGATGTATGCATACATTTTATGGTGGGGGGCAAATTTTCTGCTGGGAATTTTTCCACATGGGGAATTTTCCATGGGGAGGGAAGCTTCCAGGGAGTGAAATTTTCAGGGGAAATTATACACTGGGGGGAATTTGCCAGAATTCTTATACAAAATTCTTTTTATATGTCTTGCTTTCTCATTTCAGTCTCCATTTTACGCGAGGAGCGGTTAAGAGTGATTGCCCGGGGTAAATTTTCACCGGCTTGAATTGTCTAGAGGATATTCCTCTAGGAATTCTGGAAATCAATTACGCTGAACAAAATGGCTATCTCAAAATTTTGATTGGATGTGTTTGGGGGAATGATGGGCGTGGGGGGGGGGGGGCTAGTTGCCCTCCAATCGCTTTTGACTATTAAAAAGGGCACTAACCACTCTAATTTCCAATCTAATGAGCCCTTTTCGAAGTTTCTACGACAACTCCTTCGATGCGAAGTGCCCGACTGAAGAAGAAGAAGAAAAAAAACACATTGTGCCCACATCGTTCTTTACTTAGGCTGCCTGTGATTCCAAAGATGTTATAAGTAATTTGAAAATCCATTGCACATAACGTCTTTTGATTGCCGAGGTTCGCGTTTTGTTTCTAGAATGTGCTCTTGGAAAACAGTGCGAATGGTGACAAAGCAGACAATTTATAATAGCTCGCGCAAAATACAAATGATCATAATTATTTTGACATATTATAGGTTTGATTTGTATGTCCTTTTTCTGTTGGTCTGAAGTCAAATATGGCTCTTTACTGTTTTTGGAAATCTTCTT
Organism: Artemia sp. Qi Xiang Cuo; assembly: GCF_049724085.1. Lineage (NCBI taxonomy): Eukaryota > Metazoa > Arthropoda > Branchiopoda > Anostraca > Artemiidae > Artemia > Artemia sp. Qi Xiang Cuo. The sequence continues at coordinate 77,878,257 of NC_142796.1, read as the reverse complement.
TTTTGAGAATTTTTTTTTAAATAAGTTTCTATTCGTTTTTGATGGCCAAAGTTTTAATACTAAATGAATATTTCCCCGGTTTTGATGTCTTCGGCTTGAGATTTAAAATATTCGATTCTGATTTATTAGTTCTAATTAGTGTCCTTTGATTTAGTTGAGCATCCTCCTCAGAATTCCCTGGAAATTTTCCTTACACCCTTAACTTTTTCGGACATACGATCAAATATTCATCAAACACTCCCCCTCCCCTTTCACAATGGTGAATCATGTGTGTAAACAAAGGATAAATCGCATAATTTTCAACCCTTACCATGGGGGATGTAAGATGCTTGGCAACTCCAGAGGCATAGTTATTAGACCTTATGACTATTTTAAACCATTTGTTTTTTCGAAATCCTTCAGAGTTCGGGAGGGGGCATCTAAATAGGGCAAGTGGAGTAAGTTTCTAGCTGCCCTCTGATCACTCTCGAGCCTCCCTCTGAGGATACCCTGAAAGTTACAGCTTAATAACCTTAACCATCCCTAAGATATTGCTGATACGCTCTTTTGGCACCCAGCATGTATATAGTTGGTTTGGATTTTGTTCAATATCCCCCTCAAAGTTTTCTGAAAGTAGTCTTAAGAAAAATCAGTCGCAGTCGCAAATTAGTTTCAGTTACAGTCACAAATGTCCGCAGTCGCAAGTAGTCCCATTTGCAATAGTAGTGCCAGTGAAAGTTTCAAGTTAATACCCTTACCCGTTCCTAATATGTCGCAGACATCTCTTTTGATAACTTGGATGTACATTGTCTTGATTTAGCTCAACATTCCCAGAAATTACACCTCAATACCCTTAACGTTTTCGGAGACACCCAAGATCAAACATGGCCCAGTACCCGATAATAAATCCTGCATGTTTAGAAACTGAGAAATTGCATAATTTACATTTCTTGTCCTCGGGGGCGTCGGGGGATGGCATCACCGGAGGCACAGTTGTTATTTCTTTTGACTATTTTGAAGATAATGGCTTTTCAGAATTTCTATTGTATAGAGGGGGCTATCTAAAAGAGAAGTGGGGGGAGGGCTGGTTGCCCTCCAATCACTCTTTAAAATCCCATGGAAGTTTCAACTTAATACCCTCAGCTGTTCCTTTGATACTGCTATTACCCCCTTTTTACAACCATCCTGTATATAATGTGTTTTGATTTTGTTCGACGTCCCGCTCTGTATTTTCTGAAAGTTTCTCCTTAATACCCTAAGCCTTTATTGAAACCCAGGATCAAGCATGCCTCCTTTTCTTAATAACCAACCTTATACGTAAATAATGGACAACCTGCATAACTTACAACCCTTGCCCAGGGTCTATATCATCCCCGGAGGCATAGTTATTTGACCTTTAGACTAATTTGGACAAGACGGCTATTTAAAAATTTTGACTGGATGTCTTTGGAGGGAGATCAGCTAAAAGAAGCATGGCTTTTCAACACTTTTCAAACATGCCTTTCAACATGTCCTGAAAGTTCAACTTAATGGTTCTAGGCGTTTAACCCCCCCTCCGGCAATTACCCCCCTCCCTGCCCCGATAATATCCCTCGGAAAATACCCCAGCGGAAAATACCCCCCCCACGTGGAAAATAAGGTTTTCCAAATTTGAGAATTTTATTTGAGTTTTTTTTTTTTTTTTTTTCCCTTGGGAGAAGTAATTTTTGTCACTCACTCAAGTTTACGCTGTGTAAAACTCGATAACAAACCGGTTTCTTCTTTAGTTTCTTTTAGCTTAGTGCGAGACAAGACAGACAAGTGACAGAATAGATGAGAAATATATAATTAAATATATAAATTATGATTATTTTATGATTCATAATTTATCATAATTTATAGATATAATTAGATATAATCATAATTTATGATTTAGAAAAAAGATTCATATAGTTCATATTTTTCTTGCCATCAGATGGAAACCACTTGCTATTGTCGTCTTTTTCCTTGTAAAGGACAAGCGAAGCAACTGTGCAAGAGTTTTATTTAAAACGTTTCAGACTGTAACACTGCATGTTTTGTGAAGATGTGGAGCTTCTCCACGTCGTTTTCTGAAACATGTGCCAAGTCGATGGCTAACCCTCGTTTCGTTGGCTAAACCTTGTTTCAGCTGAGAGACTTGATGAGCAATGGGGTGCTCTCGGTGAGTATTTCCTGAAATTCAGCCCGAAGAAAAGACCAGAAACGATGAAGTCCAGCGGATACTGAGAGATATCTAGCAGTCTCGAGTGTACCACAACCAAAGTATTAGTCCTCTGTGTAATATTTTTCGGAAACCTATTTGCTCAGTTCACAGGGTTGTTTCAACGTAAAGAACCATCTATCCACATTCTGTATGACGAAATGGGTCGACAAGTAATGATGACTTCCAGCAGTTCTGTTAAGCAAAGTGCTTTGACTAATATTCAGAAGAAGAAAAAAACTTTTTCTGGGATCTCCCATTCAAGCGGGGATTTTCTTCCATCTGAATAAGTAGCATGCGGTGACGTCGTGGAAGAATGCCTGTCGAAGGTACAAAATGTTGATGCTCTGAACTTCAGGAGTAGTGCCAGAACTGCTTACCTGGCTGCTTGGCGCTATATTGAAGAGAAATCACTAGGTCAAAGTGCCCTTCAGCAATTCCGGTGCCTGCGGCTGGATGATTCAAATCCGGAGACAAGAACAAGCGACTTTGTGAAAATCGTTGGGCTTATGCCTTTCCTTGTGAATACTGAAGCTGCCAGTGATGAATGGAACTTGTTCCAGCTGGAACCGAGTTTGCCTAAGAACATGACTTCACTGACGATTGATGTTTTATGGAACTCGGTTTTAGTCTGAAAAACTATCAAGGACAGACAGAATATCGATTTGCTTGAAAGATAGTAAAAGTAGCTCTCTGCATTCGCATGGGAACGCTGACATTGAACGTGATTTTTGCCGGTCAGGATGGATCATGCCCGAGGAAGATTCATTCATGAAAGTGAAAATGCTCAATTCTAGACTGATAGTCTCTGACGCTCTAAAGAAGTTTGAGAACATGCCCGAGTTAGTCCCTATTACCATAGAGCTGTTAAATTTTGGGCGAAATGCGTGTCAGAGCTATAAACTGTACCCGGAAACTGAGCCATCTAAACAGGCTGAAGAGGAGTCCAAAAGGAAAGAAGAAGAAGAGAAGAAGACAAGAGAAGAAGAGGAAAAAAGATGATGTTATGTGGGAAGAAGATCATTGAATACCCAGAAAAAGATTTGATTGAGAAGAAGTCAGTTGAAAAGGAGAAGAGACAAGTAGTAGAAAGGCTTCTTCAAGAAGCTAATGAGAACCTAAAAAAAGCCATAGATACCAAAGACTTTGTAGAAAGTAGGATCTAGGCTTTGAGCCGTTAAGAAGGTAGATTTAGATGCACGAAGAAGATAAAGCAGCCAGAGAGGTTCATCTGATACAGAGCAGGATAAACAAACGAAAGTTGTCCTTAATTTCGGCATATTTTACCAAAAGAAACAAGTAGAGTGGAGTATTTTGTAGTGGTGTGCGTTTGTATTTAAAAACTCATGAAAAACAACACCAAAAAACAAGACGAATATGTGCACCACCAACTGCCGCTTTTTGATGAAAACACCAACTGCCGCTTTTTGTGTCCACGGACAGTTTCTCTGGTGCACATATCGTAAATTTAGGTTCATAATTGGTTCATATAAAGCGCAATCAAAAGTTCATAAAGTTCTTATTTTTGTGGTCAAAAGTTCATAAAGTTCATATTTTTCACAATTAATCTAGTGGGAGGCCTGCAATTCTTACCTAATAATATGCCGAATAATTGAACTTAACAGATTTTTCATGCAGACCAGCTATATTTTACCCCCCTCCCTAGTTTGCAAATATATAGTCCAAATTTGTTTCTAAAGTAACGAAGAAACTAACGAAGAAACCGGTTTGTTCTCGAGTTTTACACATTATAAACATAAGTGAGTGGCGTATAATACACAAGTATCGAAATTTTTTATGGAGAGAGAGAGAGCCGTATTTCCGGATATTGTTTAAAAAAGATCAGGAATTAAATAAAAAAAACAAGTTTTTTCATCTGAAAGTAAGGAGAAACATCAAAACTTTAAACGAACCGAAATTAGTACGTATATGAAAGGAGTTCCCCCTTCCACAAGACCCTGCTCTTACGCTAAAGTTTTGACTTTGTTCTAAAATTCTGTAAAAAAAATTAGCGTAAAGAGCGAGGTCTTGAGGAGGAGGCAAACCCTTAAATATACATAATAATTTCTGTTACTGTTAAGGTTTGACGTTGCTCCTTACTTTCTGTTGAAAAGCTTTGTTTTTTATTTAATTACTTACAGATAGTATTTGTTAATGGGGAACATACCGAAGAAGTTTTTTAAAGAGCCTCAAGTAAAGAGCTTCATTAAACCAAAAATGGCAAAGTAAAAACTATGGAGTCTAATAGAAAAAAAATTATATAAAACATTTTGTTCTATGAAAAAGACTTAGTCAATAAAAATGAACAGAAATTAATTAAAAAAAACTTTTTCTACAAAACAAGTTTGTCAAAGAATAGTAAATAGCTTTGTTAAGCCAAAAATGAGCAGAAATAAGTTCAAATAATTTTCCAAGCGTAAAACTACCACAAATTCTCATCAATAAGTGAATGAAACTCAAAATGAATAGATATTACAATAAATAACCGAGTCAAACTCAAAACGAGCAAAAGTTAACATGAGTAGGGTTGACAACCCCTATGCCTTCTCAAGACCAGAACATAATTTGCGCTTTACTGAAAACAGAATACATTTGAATGTTTTCACTTTTTTTACTTTAACAAATAAGGAAGTATTAAGTCTATAAGGAATAGATATTTTTCTGATCTTGAGAAGACATGGGTGTTGTCAGCCATACTGCTTTTAGTTTTTGCTCGTTTTGAGTTTGACTAGGTTATCTATTATAATTTCTGTTAGTTTTGGGTTTCATTAATTTATTAATGATGATTTGTGGTAGTTTTAGACGGATAAGAGAAAGTATGACAAATAAAAAAAGGATTCGCATAGAAATTCTGTCAAATTCCCTAGCGCAAGATTTCTCAAGGATAGTTCACCCCCGGAAACTTCCCTCCTACCTGAAAATTATCCCCGCGTAAAACTACCCCTCCCACACATAAAAATGTTAGTATACTTCCCAATTAAATGTACGTATAACAATGGGCAAATTTCCAAACTTACAGCTCTTTCCCCAGAGGCTGTGGAGGGTCATGGTGTCCCCGAAGGCATAGTTGCTAGACCTTTCATTTATGCTGACAGAAATGGCTATCCCAAAATTCTTGTCAGATGACGTTAGGGAAAAGGGGCTTGGGAGGGAGAGTAGGAAGATAAGAAAAACAAACTCGTAGAATTTGACAACGCTTTCGTCCGTAAAAACTTAAACAATAATAATTTGTTGGTTCCCAAAGCCAACTATCCTTTCAAAGGAAAGCTAAACCTTCTTAAACTTCTTGGTGCCATATGTTTTAGCTTAATTTTGATGGTTGTTACCCTACATTTTTTTTTGTTCTTCAATTTTTTTTTTAAGTGGCGCCCCCTTCTGCCAAAAATAGTAGAAGTTCATATGGAAGTCTTCTAAACAAAAAAGAATTTGCGGTTTTTTCTAAGTTTTTAAGATACTTTTGGCGTGCAGATTCCTCTTTTTCCCGTTCCTTCGCACTTTTCAACGAAACTAAAAAAAAATTAAATAAAATTTCCAAATTGGGAAACCTTATTTTCCACGGGGGGGGGGGGGGTATTTTCTAAGGATTAATTTCTCGGGGAGGGGTATTTTCTGTGATGGGGATATTTTCTAGGAGATAAACGCCTAGAACCCTTCCTTTTCCTTAATTAGCTATTTTTTTGGTAGCTCTGCTATAGCAGAATGGGTTGTTTTCTCTTATTCAAATGAGAAAAACCTAGATTAGTTTATAAGGCTTCGATCTATTTTGGCCATCTCTCTCTGGCCCGGCTCCCCCCCCCCCTTTCTTGGGACTTCTTATTAAATGGATAACATTAGAAAATAATTTTGTCCCCTATCAGGTTGCCTTGGCTCTTGTTTTGTCTTCTTGCCTCTCAGTTTATCAAACAGTTCGTGGTTAGATACATCAAAAGAATCATATTTTTATGCTGATTTCAAATACATAAATTTCATCAAGTTTAGTCTTACCCATCAAAAGTTACGCGCCTGAGTTAATTTGCCTTATTTTCTAAAAAAGGGGGAAACATCCCCTAAAAGTCATGTGAACTTTAATAAAATCACATTATCAGATTCAGCGTATCAGAGAACCCTACTATAGAAGTTTCAAGCTCCTATCTGCCAAAATATGGAATTTTGTATTTTTTTTTGCCAGAAGAAATATCACGGATGCGTGTTTTTTTTTTTTTTTTTCAGGGATAATCGTATCGAACCAGGGGTCCTAGAATATCGCGGGAGGGCTCATTCGAACGGAAATTGAAAGTTTTAGTGCCCTTTTTAAGTGACCAAAAAAAGGAAGCCAACTAGGCCCCCTCCCACGCTCAATTTTTCCCCAAAGTCATCCGACCAAAATTCTGAGATAGCCTTAATGTCCCCGGGGGAAGGTCTGCAAGTTATGAACCTTGCCCAATGTTTACATATAGTATTGGTTATTGGGAAGTATACAGAATTTTTCAGGTTTTTTTTTTGGTAGTTGTCGGGAGGGGTGGGGGGACAGGTGTTACGTGGGAGGACCGTTCCATGTAGGAAGTTTTTATGGGGGAAGGGACATTGCTATGAAGAGGGCGCCGGATTTCCCAGCATTATTTAAAAAAAGATCAGAAATTAAATAATAAAAAAAACATTTTTTTTCAACTGAAAGTAAGGAGCAACATCAAAATTTAAAACGAACAGAAATTAATAAGTATATGATTGGGTTTGCCCCCTTCTCATTTCCTCTCTCTTTATGCTATAGTTGTTTTTTTTATTTTCATCCAAGCTATGTATTCTAGTTAACGGTCTCTGTGATTAAGGGTTCATTTTTAAAGAACTGGAATAAAATTTGAACTTTAGCGTAAAGAGCGAGGTATTGACGAGGGGGCGAACCCCCTAATATATGTGATAAAAAATATACGAATATAGAATTTCATTACGTAAGTTAATTTGTAAGTTACGGTAGAACAAAATTTCAAGAAAGCCATTTAGCCAAAAAAAAGAAGCAAAATTAATGCCCAAATTTCGTTTTGATTATTCATGTACGGTGAGCCAAAATAAAAGCTGCATTAACCCAAAAACGTTCAGTAACTAAATAAAAAAACACATGTTTTTTTTTAACTGAAATTAAGGAGCTACATTAAAACTTAAAACGAACAGAAATTATTCCGTATATGAAAAGGGCTGCCTCCTCGTCATCCGCTTGCTCTTTACGCTAAAGTTTGACTCTGTCGCACAACTTTATTTTTTAAAACAATAAAAAACTTTAACGTAAAGAGCGAGGGGTTGAGGATGGGGCAGCCCCTTTCATATACGGAATGATTTCTGTTCGTTTTAAGTTTTAATGTCGCTCCTTACTTTTAGTTAAAAAAAACTTGTTTTTTTTGTTTAGTTTCTGTTTTAAGATTGCCATAAACTTTCTAGCATTCCCCTCAGAAATAAAATTGAAGGGCCTGGATTCCCTAGGAATACTATTAATAGTATTTAACATCATTCTTCCTGTATTTTAAAAATCCCCCGCCATGAAAGAATCCCCCAGAAAATGCCAACCCACCTGAAAATTTCTCCTCGGAAAATTTCCAGGAACACTTTCCAGGACAATTTCCAGGACAATTTCCAGGACAATTTCCAGGACATTTCCAGGACAAATTTCCAGGACAATTCCGCATGCAAAATTGAGACCTTTTTACGGACGAAAACGTTGTCAAATTCTACGAGTTTGTTTTTCTTATCCTCCAAGTGTAAAACTACCACAAATCACCATTAATAAATAAATGAAACCCAAAACTAACAGAAATTACAATAGATAGGCCCTTGTTTCATGGAAAAAGTATTTTACGTTTATTTCCGTTCATTTTTTATTGACACAGTCTTTTTCATACAAAAAGTATTTTATATCTTTTTATTTATTTTTTTTTTCATTAGACTCCATAGTTTTTACTTTGAAAATTATTTGACTTTATTTCAGCTCATTTTTGGTTTAATGAGGTTCTTTACTTTTCTTAAAATGTATTTAAAATGTATCTTGTTTTCAGTAAAGTGCAAATTACTTTCTGGTCTTGAGGAGGTGTGGTGGTTCTCAGCCCTACTCATGTTAATTTTTCCTTGTTTTGAGTTTGAATCAATTATTTATTGTAATTTCTGTTCGTTTTGGGTTTAATTCATTCATTTATAAGGATTTGTGGTAGTTTTACTTTTGGAAAACTATTTGAATTTATTTCTACTCATTCTTGGCTTAACTAGGTTGTTTACTGTTCTTTGACAAACTTGTTTTGTGGAAAAAGCATTTTATATTAATTTCCATATATTTTTATTGACATAGTCTTTTTCATATAAAAAATATTTTATATCTTTAAAAAATTTTTTTTATTAGACTCCATAGTTTTTACCTGAAGATTATTTGACTTTATTTATGCTCATTTTTGGTTTCATGAGGCTCTTTACTTTCTATTAAAAACTTATGTTTCCCATTAACAAATACTATCTGTAAGTAATTAAATAAAAAAAACAACAAGTTTTTCGACTGAAAGTGAGGAGCAACATCAAACCTTAAAACGAGCTGAAATTATTACATACATGAAAGGGGATGCCTCCTCTTCAAGACCTTGCTCTTTACATTAAAGTTGTTTTTAAATATAAATTTAGAACAAAGCCTATTGTTCTTATTGAACGGCCATTGTGTTTCAGGAATCGTTCTTAAAGAATTTGGACAAAAAGTCAAAATTTTAGCGTAAAGAGTTAGGTCTTGTGGAAGGGGCAACTCTTTTCATATACATTATAATCTCTGTTCGCTTTAAGTTTTGATGTTGCTCCTTACTTACAGTTGAAAAAACTTTCATCTTAAAATTTAATTTCTGATCGTGTTTAGATAATACCGGGAAATTCAGCTCTCTCTCCATGAAGAATTCCGATACTTGTGTGTTATACACAACTCACTCAAGTTTGCGATGTGTAAAACTCGAGAACAAACCAGTTTCTTCGTTACTTTAGAAACAAATTTGGCCTATAAATTTGCGCGTTAGGGGGGGGGGGTAAAGTATGTACAATTATTCTGAATATTATGAAGGAAGATATTGTTTTCTGACTGCACTGTTCAAATACTTTACCTCCCCCTTATGTGCAAATATATAGCCCAAATTATATATTTCACATCTATTATGTCACTTGTCTTTGTATTGTCTCGTGCTAACCTGAAAGAAACTAACGAAGAAACCGGTTTGTTCTCGAGTTTTACACAGTGTAAACTTGAGTGAGTGGCGTATAATACACAAATATCAAAACTCCTTCCCCCTACGGAAAAAAAACTCAAATAAAATTCTCAAGTTTGGAAAGCCTTATTTTCCACGAGGGGTATTTTCCGGGATGTTATTTTTCGCGGGGATATTTTCTGGGGGGTATTTTCCACGGCGTGGTATTTTACGCGGGTAGGGGGGTGTTTTCCGGGCGGGGGTATTTTCCGGGGGGGGGGGTTAAACGCTGGCCACCCATCTTAATACCCTTAGTAGTTCTCAAGATATTGCAGATACGCCTTTTTGATAAACTGGACGCACATAGTGTCCATTGATTTAGTTTAATATACCCCTCAACCGTTGCTGAAGTTTCACCCTAATACCCTTAGCCTTTTCGGACTCACCCATAATCAAACATTCCCCCTTTGTTTGTGATAAACCCTGCATGTAAACTATGGCCAAATTGCTTAGTTTGCAAAGCTTTCCCCGGGGCTCTGGGTTGCTTGAAATCCCCGGAGGCATAGTTATTAGGCATTTTGATTATTTTGAACAAAACGACTTTCAAAATTTCAATCAGTGTTGAAAGGGTGTATTTAAAAGAGCAAGGGGAGGTGGCTGCTTCCCCTCCGATCATTCTTCACCATCCCCCTCAACATACCCTGAAAGTTTCAAGTAAAGACCCTCAGCCGTTCCTTATATATTGCTGATGCCATTTTGACAACCAGCATGCACATAGTGTTTTGATTGCGTTTGACATCCCTCTCAACATTTACTTGAAATGTCATCTTAATACTTTGACCGTTTTTGGAAACACAGGATAAAAATGCCCCCTTTTCCCAATAAATAACTATATATTAATCATGGGCAACATGTATAACTTGCAACCCTTTCCAAAAGGGCTGTTTTTCATCCCTGGGGCTATAGTTGTTTGACCTCTTGACTATTTTTGACCAAATGGCTATTTCAAACTTTTGATCGGATGTTTTTAAGTTGAGGGCAGCTAAAAAGGATATGGGAGGGGGTGGTTGCCCTCAGACCACTTTTTAACTTATGCACAACTTGCGTAACTTACAGCCCTTGCCGCGGGGGCTGTGGGGTTTTTATATCAACCCAGAGGCATAGTTATTTGACATTTGGGCTATTTTGATCAAAATGATTATCTCAAAATTTTGATCGGATGTCTTTGGAAAAAACGGGCATTAGAGCTTTCAATATTCAATCAAATGAGCCCTCTTCGAAGTTTATACGACCACCCCTTCCGTATGAAGTGGCTCTGACAAAAATAAATACATAAATGAAACATTGAAGCCTTATGGCTCTTTACTATAGGCAATGCAGGAGCGTTGTCTCTGATCAATTTTTTTTAGGTAGTGATAGTCTGGTTTTCTGGTAGTGAGATCGTTTCTTGCTACTAGAGATTCCAAAGAACTTTTACTTACATATATCTCACTCAACATGCTTGCACTCTCTTAAAGTCAAAGAAAAAAAAATAAAAAGCTTCTTAAAAATCAATTAAGGAGCGACACAGAAACTAAAAACGAACATAAATTTTGTTCACTGTGCTGTTGAGTTTTGTAGTTGAAGAAGATGTCGGTTGCATTCTGGAAAATGCGTCGCGAGAAAAGACCGCATCGTGTTGATGACGCTTCTCATGTCCCATCGGTTGCTAGTAAAGCATGTAATTACCACCTGGCTTTTCCTTGAGAGACCTGACGGTAGGTGGAACTCGGCTGAATAAAAATACATGAAGTAGAGAGTTTTGATGTTTGTCGGTGTGGTGGAATGTTTGAAGCCTTAGAAGGCACAACAAAAACAAATATTATCATTGCCAACTCCTTTGACAGTTCGGTTGTAAAATAAAAGGGCTGTTTGTCTTAAAGTTTTGGCAAATTATAGACGTAATTATCCACGCTAAAAATAAAAATTCGTATGTGCCTTATGATACAATTGACTCTTCCCAATTGTGCAAAAATGATTGTTTTCAGCTGTCATACCAATCGCTTCTTTTCAAAAAGTTTTGAACCTTACAATGTTTTCTTGGACGATTCAATATTTTCTCTGATGTTAATTTTCTTGTTTCTGAAATCTCTATTCTTAGGATTCATTAAACAACATTAAGAAAACTAGAATATCTTATATTTAACCTATTTTCCCAGTATGTTTATTTTTGAAGTAGCTAAATACCCTTTTAGACAGGTATACAAAAGACAAACATAGCGCATACACGTCTATGAGGACCATGAAAAAAAAACACTGCCTCCTTCCCCCTAACACACAAGCCGTTTTATGTTCTCAAAAAACTTTTCCTCAAAATTTCAACTCCCCAATAGAGTTGAAGTTTTAGTTGTTGATTATTGACATTAACATTAATTATTCAACACGACCTAAAAAGTTAAATTAATAAATCAGGCGTATTGAGACCTATTTCCTTTCCATTTACTACTTTTCCTCCGCCACCCGCCACTTTGCATGAAAGGGGTGGTCGCAGAAACTTCGGAGAAACTCTAAAAAAATTGAAAAATGCTGTGTATACTCGCCATAGGGTCTGGAGTTTTTTTTAGATGATAAGATTCTGTAAAAGCATCAACATAGTAATCCAAACACGAAGAAGGAGAACATTGAAAACTGATAAGAGAGGAAATATTGGCGATTCAACATTTGTTACAAATTGAAACATCTAGTGGCACTTAAATGAGTCGAAGATGGTTTGAGGGTAGCTAGTCCTCCACCCATGCACTTTTGCGCTGCCTGCCCCCTTCTGTTTGATCAGACACGTGTTCAAAATTTTGAAATACTCATTTTATTCAGGATAGTCGAAAGGTCTAATAATTATGCCTTTGGGAATGAAATGACTTCCACGCTCTTCGGGTCAAAGGTAGTAAAATATGCAAATTGTCTTTCGTTCACAGGTAGGTTTTATAGGTTTCAAAACTATCATCTTGGGTGTCCAGTGGCTTCAAACTTCTCGGGGTTCTTATCTTCTTCAATAGGATAACACATTGTACTTACGGGAGTCTAGGGTCTGGAAACATGCCAAAAAATCTGTGGCCCTCCTCCCATAAACGAGGCTTGACAAAGGGCCAAAAACTGTTTCCTGGCACGACTGGTCATAGAAAGTTGCAAGGAGAATCATTCGATTGTAAATTGAAAATTCTAGTCTTCTTTTTGGGAGCCAAAAATGATTGGAGCGCAACGATTTTTCCTTTCGTGCCCTTTTCTGCGACCTATAGCCGCGTTATATTGGGCCGACATTGTGAAATACCCATTTTTCAAAAAAAAAAAAAATCGGAATGTCTAATAAGTTTGCCTCAGGTGTTTACTTCTCCCCCACAGCCTCATGGGCAATGGCTCTAAACTGTGCAAATTACCAAGTGTTCACAGGTAAGTTATAGTAGAAAAGGCGGCTATGTTTGGTCTTGGTTGTCTGATCAGCTAGGAGTTCTTAAGGATCTTTCGCTAGGCCTATGTTCTAAGAGTTTTCCGAGGGTATACTCTGGAAAGGACATGCATGCCTAATTAAATCAAAAGACGCTAAGTTATGTGTAGCTGAGTTCTCAAATTATCTTCAAAATTTCGGTGATGTGTTGGGGGAATCGAGTTGAAACTTTTAGCGAGCGCCAAAGAGGAATTTTAATGGACCTCAAACTTTGACTTGGGAGAGAGGACAGAGGTAAATTGAAAGATATCTCGTGTGTCCAAGTCACCGAAATAGCAAATCCGTAATATCTCAGGACCTGCTTTTGGGACACTGTTGGTTCTTTCACATACTGCTTGGAAAAGGTGGGGGAGGGTGGGACAAGGGGAATTCAAATTCCATTTTGGAACACGGAGAAGGAGCTAAACAAAACATAGTTCAAATAATTTCTCTTGTAAAAAAGTATGGTAAAATCAAAGCTCGTCTTTTTCCCTTTTCTCGGAAAAAATATTTCTCTTTTATAATTATTAATTTTAACAGCTTTTCCCACAAAATATGTTTTTCAAATCAAAGTAAAGAGCTCCATTATACTAAAAATGAGCAGTAATAAAGCTATATAATCTTCCAGAGCATAAAACTACCACAAGCCACCATCAATAAATAAGTGAAATCCAAACAGAACAGAAATCCAACAGTTCGTGGTTACGAACTGTAAGTAAGGAGCGACCCGGCTCAATAGTAACTGAAACTCTGAAAAACGAAATTTTGGTGTCAATAGATATATTTAAAAAATTGCCTTTTTATGCTGATTTAAAATATATAAATTTCAGTGTTACCTATCAAAAGTTACACGCCTGAGAAAGTTTTCCTGATTTTCGATAAAAGGGGGAAACACCCCCTAAAAGTGATCTTAATGAAAATCATACCACCAGATTCAGTTTATCAGAGAACCCTTTTGCAGAGGTTTCAAGCTTCTATCTGCACAAATGTGGAATTTTGTATTTTTCGCCAGAAGAAAGATCACGGATGCGCGTTTTTTTTTTTTTTTTCAGGGGTGTTCCTATAGACCCAGAGATTCCAGAATATTGGGAGAGGGCTCATTCGAACGGAAATTAAAAGTTCTAGTGCACTTTTTAAGTGACAAAAAAATTGGAGGGCAATTAGGCCTCCCCGCCCTTTTTTTCAAAATCGTGCAATAAAAATTTTAAGATAGCCATTTTGTTCATCTCATTTAAAAGGCCCAATAACTATGCCTTTGGGTATAAACATGAACCCCCCCCCCCACAGCCCCAGGGGACAGGTTTTTAAGTTATAAATTTGCCCATTGTTTGCGCATAGTATTTGTTATTGGGATGTATGCATACATTTTATGGTGGGGGGGGGAAATTTTCTGCTGTGGAATTTCTCCACATGGGGAATTTTCCATGGGGAGAAAGGTTACCTTTGGTGAAAAGGGTCAATAGTAATTTTACATTGGAGGAAATGCTGCAATCCTATACAAAGTTATTTTTATATGCCTTACTTTCTCTTTTCCGTCTCAATTTTACGCGAGGAGCGGTTAAGAGTGATTGCCCGGGGTAAATTTTCACCGGCTTGAATTGTCTAGAGGATATTCCTGTGGGGAGGGGGTTTCTCCGTGGAGCTGGGGCCACATTTCCTGGCATTATTAAAAAAAGATCAGAAATTAAATACAAAAAAACAAGTGTTTTCAACTGAGATTAAGGAGCAAGATTAAAACTTAAGCGAACAGAAATTATTACGTACATAAAGGGGGTTGCCCCCTCCTCAACACCTCGCTCTTTACGCTAAAGTTTGAATTTTGTCCCAATTTTTTAATAATGACTCCTGAAACACAAGGGCTGTTTAATTGGAACAATGAGACGCTTTTTTAAAAGTACTTAGAAACTTTAGCATAAAGAGCGAGGTGTCGAGGAGGGGGAACCCCCCTTTATATACGTAATAATTTCTATTCGTTTTATGTTTTAATGTTGCTCTTTACTTTCAGTTGAAAATACTTGTTTTTTATATCTAATTACAATAAATAACCGAGTCAAACTCAAAACTGGCAGAAATCAACACGAGTATGGCTGACATCTCCCCCCCATGTCTTCTGAAGACCAGAACATAATTTTTAGTTTACTGAAAACGAATACATTTTATGTGTTTTCACTTTTTAACTTAAATAAATAAAAAATTATTAAGACTTTAAGGAATAAATACCAGCATATGTATATATATATATATATATATGTATATATATATATATATATATATATATATATATATATATATATATATATATATATATATATATATATATATATATATATATATATATATATATATATATATATATATATATATATATATATATTAAACTGACAATCCACGTTCATGTGTTGTTGTTCTACCAATAAAGTGAATTTTTTCAGTTCTTGATGGTAAATATTGATGGGAAACTTGAACTAAATAAAAACACTCAATAGGGCGTATCTCAAGAATGAATCTGGGTATGCAGTTGGAACTTAATACCCAGGTATTAAATTGATCATAACATGACCAATTATGTTCTGGTCTTTCTCTCTCTGAAAATTCCAATTTAATACCCAAATCCATTCTTAAGATATGCACAATGTGTATTTTTATTTGGTTCAAATTTTCCCTCAACATTCACCTCCATACACTTAGTCTTAATAGTACTAGTATCATAGTAGTAGTGGTTCTAGTAGTAGTAGGAGAAGTAGTAGTAGTAACGGTTTTGTATTAGTAATAGTAATAGTAACAGTAGTAGCATGTACATATTGGCTTTTGGTCTGTTGAACACCCCCCCCCTCGTGATACCCGGGAAGTTTCATCTTGATACGGTAAGCCATTCCAAAAATATTGCTGATGCGCCGTTTTGTCGCCCTTTTCATCTTTAATATTTTTAGTCTTACAGGTAGTTGCAATTGAAGTAACAGTTGGAGTAGCTTAATTGCGTTCGTAGTAGTAGTAGTAGTAAAAGTAGCAGTGGTGATAGTATTTTCGTAGTAGCATTCATTGGTCAATAATTGGTCAATATTACCTTTTGGTCAATTGATCTTCCCTTTAAGCATTCTCTGAAAGTTCCTACTGAATACCCATATCCGTTCTTGAGATACGCCCTTTTGACAATCTGCAGACATATAGTGTGTTTTGATTTAATCTAATTTTTCCCTCAATATTCTGTTTAAATTTTCACCTTCATACGCGTAGCCTTAATAGTACTAGTATCGTAGTAGTAGTGATAGTAGTAGGAACAGTAGTAGCAGTAATACTATCGTATTAGTAGCAGCAGTATTAATAGCAGTAGTAGCATGAACATGTTGCTGTTTGTTCAGTTGAACATCCCCCTCATGATGCCCCGGAAGTTTCACGTTGAGGCGGTAAGCCGTTCCAAAAGTATTGCTGATATGACCTTTCGACAATCTGTACATAGTATGTTTTGATTTAGTTTAACTATTCCCTCAGCAAAATCGGCTTAAGCACTTCGGTGTAGACTTGAGAAGATGTGTTAGTTCTGTCCTGCGCTGGTATCCGGGACCATTGCTTTCCTGAGACCGAAACAATTTCGATGATTTAAAGTATATGACAATTGGAACTTAGAATGTTACGACGTTAAAAAAAAACCCGTCGTATCAACATTTTAACTGACGAATTCAGACGATTCGAATTGTACGTATTAAGAGTTTAGAAACTCATATCCTAAGGGTAGGAAGCATGAAATTAGGTGATATAGAACTTATTGTCTCAGGAAGAAAGGATGGGGCACATAGACAGGGAGTAGGGCGCATGATGAATAAGGAACCTGCTAAATCTTGTTTAGGCTATGAAGGTATTAATAATAGAATACTAATCTCTCATTTTATGACTAAAAAGTTCAGGGTATCAGTTATTGTAGTATATGCCCCTGTAGAACCGAATGAAGGAGATACTAGTGACTCAGATGAATTTTGCTTACAGTTATAGGAGTAAATAGACAGGGTCCCAGGTAGAAATATGGCGTTTCTATTCGGGGATTTTAACGCCCAGGTCGGTAGAAATAGGGATAGATGGTATCCTAGCCTAGGTGAATTTGGTGTAAGAAAGGAGAACAGTTATGGCTACAGACTGCTGCAATTCTGTAGGTATAAACATCTAGTTATAACCAATGCAGGGTTTGGTCATAAAATGCCCCACAAGTTAGCGTGGTATTCACGTGATAGTAAGACCACAAACCTTATTGATTATGTAATTGTAAACCGAAGACTGGGGGGATCAATACAAGATACTGGAGTGTATAGGAGTGCTGTTATTGATGGTAAAAGTAAAGATCACCATCTAATAGTATCTAGGGTTAATTTAGAGCTAGAATTTTGGAAGGGTAACTACATCCCGGGAAGTTATGATGTTAGTAGACTTCAGGATGAGAATTTTAGAGAAACTTTCCAGGAACAGTTGAATGCTAAACTAGAGAGTTTAAAATTTGACAATGTAGAAGATGGATGGAATAATTTTAGGAAAATAATTTGTCAAGTTGCTGATGGTGTCTTAGGGAAGAAAATTAGGAACGCAGCTAGGAATATTAGTGAAAAGGTTTTATGTTTAGTAGAGAGGAGAAGGGGCTTTTACAAGAATTATCTGAGTAATAGATCATACGAAAACAAGAGGGATATAAAGAAAGTTGAGAAACCATTAAAGTATGAACTAGGGAGGTGTGAAGTGGAGGCCATGGATAAAATTGTCGAGGATCTTGAAGATGCAGCTAGACGGCATTATAGTAAAATATTGCACTGATATGTTAATAAATTGAGAGGGACTAGTCAACCCGGACTTGCCCCAGTTAAAGATAGGAACGGGGCCACAATTAGTGATACGATAAGAGTTAAAGAGAGATGGGTAGAACAGTTTGAGAATGTGCTAAACCGAGATAAAGTTGCTGAAAAAGATATAAGAGGGAAATAAAAAAGTTTCTAATACCTTGGATTTGAAGGAAATTTGTTTTGTGATGAAGAATTAGTGACAGTACTAAAAGGATTGAAAAATAATAAGGCCCCAGGTGATGATGATGCTCTGGTAAATGAGTCTCTTAAATATGGTGGCTCTGAGGTTAGAAATAAGTTACTGAAGATTATCAATATGATTTTTGAAAAAGACGAAGTACCTAGTGATTTTAGGAAAACCCTAATCAAATCACTGTATAAGAAAGGTGAGAGTGAGTGTGGTGATTATTTAGGTATTAGCCTGGTCTCTGTAGTTAGCAAATTACTCAGTAATGTAAAATGCGGTTTTAGAAAGGGTAGAGGACGATGCAGTTTTAGAAAGGGTAGAGGATGTGTTGACCAAATTTTCACAATTAGGTTAATATTTGAGAAGTACTTGAGTTATCAAACACATTTGATCCTCAGTTTTATAGATTTTTAGCAAGCGTTCGATTCTGTCGATAGAAAAGCTTTAGCGAAGGTCTTTCACTTGTATGGTATACCAGACAAATACATAAAAGTGATTAGTGCTACGTCCGAGAATAACACTGATGCGGTAAAGGTAGGAAATGAGGTTAGCAGATGGTTTCGTACTAACTCAGGAGTTAAGCAGGGTTATGTTCCTTCCCCCTTAATATGGATCATTTTGATGGACTGTGTCTTGTGGAGCACAGGAAAGGCAGTGGCAGAACATGGAAGAATCAAATGGGGAGGAACACAACTTAGATTATGCTGGTGATTTAAGCATCCTAGGTGAGAGTTTGAGCAAAATGAATGAGCTTTTAGAGGTTTTCGAGTTCAGTGTGCTAGAATAGGTTTACAAATTAATGTTAAGAAGACTAAGTTGCTAAGGCTAGGTATAAGTGAAGATGAAAAGCTGACGTTGGTTAATAAAAGTATTGATCGGGTGGACAGCGTCACTTACTTGGTAGTATCAAACAGTTCGAACTGTAACTGTAAGGAGCGACCCGGCTTAATAGTAACCGAAACACTAAAAAAGGAATTTTGACACCAATAGATACATCAAAAGAATCAAATTTTTATGCTGATTTCAAATGTATAAGTTTCATCAAGTTTAGTCTTACCCATCAAAGTTACGAACAAACGACCCAGCAAAAGTAAAGTCTGAGAAAATTCGCCTCATTTTCAAAAAAGGGGAAACACCCCCGAAAAGTCACAGAACTCGGACTTTTTGTCTTGTCTTTTTTCTACAATTAGCCATGTCTTGATGCCTACTGCAAAATACTTGATTTTCAAGTCAAAATCACACCATCAAATTCAGCGTATCAGAGAACCCTACTATAAAAGTTTCAAGTTCCTATCTCTAAAAATATGGAATTTTGTATTTTTTGCCAGAAGAAAGGTCACGGATGCGTGTTTATTTTTTTGTTTTTTGTTGTTTTTTTTCCCACGGGTGATGGTATCAACCCAGTGGTCCTAGAATATCGAGGGAGGGCTCAACCGAACGGAAAATAAAAGTTCTAGTGTCCTTTTTAAGTGACCAAAAAAATGGAGGGCAACTAGGCCCCCTCCCACGCTCATTTTTTTCTCAAAGTCACCCGATCAAAATTTTGAGATAGCCATTTGTTCAACATGGTCGAAAAATAAAATAACTATGTCTTTGAGGATGACTTAATCCCCCCCCCCCCCCACAGTCCCCGGGGAAGGTCTGCAAGTTATGAACTTAGTCCAATCTTTATATATAGTATTGGTTATTGGGAAGTATACTGAAGTTTTCAGGGGGGATTTTTTCTGGTAGTTGAAGTGGGGGGGGGGGTTTACTAGGGAGGATCTTTCCACGGAGGAAGTTTTCAATGGGGAAGGGACATTGCTATGAAGGGGGTGCCGGATTTCCCAGCATTATTAAAAAAAAATGATCAGAAATTAAATAAAAAAATAATCTTTTTTAACTGAAAGTAAGGAGCAACATCAAAACGAACAAATTATTACGTATATGATTGGTTTCGCCCCTAGTCATTACCTCACTCTTTACGCTTAAGTTTTTGTTTTGTACTTTCATCAGAGCTATTTATTCTAACTAACTGCCTTTGTGATTAAGGGGCCATTCTTAAAGAATTGGAACAAAATTTGAACTTTAACGTAAAGAGCGAGGTATTGATTAGGGGGTGGACCCCCTAATATACGTAATAAAAATAAAAGAATATAGAAGTTCGCTACGTAAGTTAATTCGTAAGTTACGTCAGATCAAAATTTTGAGAAATCCATTTAGCCAAAAAAAGTAAAATTAATGTGTAAACTTCGTATTTATTATTCATGCACGGTGAGCCAAAATCAAAGCTGCATTAATTGAAAAACGTTCAGAAATAAAAAAAACAAACAAGTTTTCTTTTAACTGAAATTAAGGAGCGACATTAAAACTTAAAATGAACAGAAATTATTCCGTATATGAAAGGGGTTGTCCCCTCCTCAACGCCTCGCTCTTACGCTAAAGTTTGATTCTGTCTCGCAACTTTATTTTTTAAAACAATAAAAAACTTTAGCCATAAGAGCGAGGCGTTGAGAAGGGGACAGTCCCTTTCATATACTGAATAATTTCTGTTTGTTTTAATTTTTATTGCCGCTCCTTACTTTCAGTTGAAAAAAAACTTGTGTTTTATTTAATTATTAGTAAAGACGGCTGGGAGCAATGAAGATGTTAAAAGTAGAATAGACAAGGCTTAGCGTGTTTTTTCACAGTTGAAAAAAGTTCGGAAGAATCGGAAGATAAGTGTGCAAACCAAGATTAGAATATTGGAAACTACAGCAATAATAGTGGTCAAATATAGTTCTGAAGCATGAGCGCTCCGAAAAGCGGATGAAGATTTGCTAAATGTTTTCCAGAGAAATTCCGCACGGATTGTTCTGGATACCCGGCTGACTGACCGTATTTCAAACAGTGGGCTGTGCGTAAAGTGTGTTTCAATCCCGCTTTCTACGGCTATGATGAGAGAAAGGTTGAGATGGCATGGGCATGTTCTGCGGATGAAGTTCTGCGGTGTAGTAGTGGTAGTTGTAGTAATAGTAGCGAGTCAATAATGCCTTTTTGGCCTGTTGATCATCTTCTTTATTGTTTCCTGTAAGTTCCAAATTAATATACTGAGTCATCCTGAGTTGCGCTCATGGCAACGCATATGCATATAACACGTTTCGATTTTCTTAAACACTCCTAAAAGGCTCAACATTCTCTGAAAGGCTCACTTGAATGCCCTTCGTCTTTTCGAAAAATAAAGGTCAAACATTCCCACCTTTCTTAGTAACATATAGCCTACTGTATGCAAACAACGAACGAATCGCCCAACTTACAACCCTGCTGTGAGGGCTGTGGGAATGGGGGGGGGGGTGATATACCTGAATACATAAATACCGGACCTTTATACTATGTTGAACTAAGCAGCTCTCGCTAACTCAAATGGCTATTTAAAAATTTCGGTCGGATGCATTTGTGGAAAAGAGGGTGTGGGGGACTAGTTGTTCTCCGATCACTTTTGACTCTTTAACTTGAACTTCCGATTTCCAGTTGAACGAGCCCCCTCTGAAGTTTAGACGACCACCCCTTCTATGGAAACCTTATATGTTAACATATAAGGAAACCTTATATGTTTAGTTTTGTGTGTTCGGTATCCAATTAGGTCGTGAAATTATTAGAAATTAATTTATTTCGTTTATTTTATTTATTTATTTTCTTCTTATTATTTTTTGTCCTTTTTTTTGGGGGGGGGGGTCTAAGACTGGCTGGGAGTAATTGTGTATGTAGAGTTTTGTAAAAGGTGATGTGTACCCATACAAGTTTGATAAACTTCGGGTTTTGTTGTTAATGTGTTGTATTTTTTTAATAAAACCTTTTTCTCTCTAAAAAAAAACAATGGGCAACTAGCACAATTTGTAGCCCTTGTCCTGAGGGCTGTGAGTGAGGGGTTGATATTTAAAAAAACATCTTTACAGGACCTCTCAACTATGCTGAACCGAATGGCTATCTCAAAATTTGTATAGGATGTGTTTGGAGAAATGATGGGCGCGGGACGGATGGGGGCTGATTGCCCTCCAATCACTGTTGACTTTTAAAAAGATCACTAGAACTTTCAATTTCCAATCAAATGAGCTCCTTTTTTGCCTTATTTTTGAAAGACGGTTAAAATAGTCCCAAAAAGGCAATTGATATTAATGAAAATCACACCATTACATTCAGTATATAACAAAACTCTACCACGGAGGTTTTTATCTCCTATGTATAAAAATATGAAATTTTAATTTGTTTTTTCTCAGAAGAAAGGCCACGGATGGGTGTTAATTATTATTTACTATTATTATTATTTACTTCCCAGGAGTGATCGTATTGAACCGATTGTCATAGAAGCCCAATGGAACGGAAATTCAAAATTCTATTGTTCTTTTTAAGTGACAAAAAAAAATTGTGCAACTGAAAAGTGGCGTTTTCTGCCATTTTGTGGCACCAAACTGCGATGTAGCCTCCTGGAGGACAACGTTGCTGTCGATTAAAATTTCTAGAATGGCCAACCGATTTAAAAGTATTAAAAAACTACATTTTGAGCTTCTCAGTGCCGGTGGAGGTAACGCCTTACGGTTGCAAATTCGTTCCTAAAAAGTCACGTAGTCCATACAAAGTAAAGGCACTTCAGTCGGGAAAACCTTCTTATGTACGCCTAGTGGACGATGCCCAATACTTTTTCTGAACAGGGTTTGACGACTTCTTGAACAGTTTCTTTATTTAATTTATTGCTTACTTATTTATAATAAGTAGTTCCGTCAATTTTAAATAGACAAACATACAAACAATATATATATATATATATATATATATATATATATATATATATATATATATATATATATATATATATATATATATATATATATATATATATATATATATATATATATATATATATATATATATATATATATATATATATATATATATATATATATATATATATATATATATATATATATATGTATATGTGTATATATATATATATATATATATATATATATATTATATATATATATATATATATATATATATATATATATATATATATATATATATATATATATATATATATATATATATATATATATATATATATATATATATATGTATGTATATATATATATATATATATATATATATATATATTATATAAACAATATATGCTGGTCCTGATGGTGTGAGTTTCGTTAAAATCGCTTTACTTTTTGGGGGTGTTTCCCTCCTTATTTCTAATCAAGCAAATTTTATCAGGCTCTTAGCTTTTGATGCATAAGAGTAAACTCAATGTTTTTTTTATTTATTTGGAATCAGTACATATAAGTCAATTCTTTTTATGTATCCGTTGGTATCAAAATTCCGTTGTTTTTTTTAGTTTCGGTTTACAACCACGCATTGCACTGTGGGCCGAAGGCAGAAAATCAGGAGATCGGCACATGGTTTACGCAGACCGTTGGTGAAGATGCAATTTTTTAAAAGCTACTATTGGGCCCAGTTGCTCCTTACTTACAGTTCTTTACTACGAACTGTCTGCTAAATCACCGTATACCGTCATTTATAATAAAGCAAAACAAGAAAATGCGTATACTCCAGTGATTATCGGAAATATGCTTACCTTTCGGGTTAGGTTATTTTATCTTCGTAACCGCCTCTGCTACCCATTGTATATGATAAAACGCGGTTTTCCTATAGTGATTGGCTGGGAGTTACCGACAATGTAAATCATATAAAGTAAGATTGCTGCTATAATGCAGTTGTCTGTTCGATAGTTTTTTTTTAATTTAAGCTGGCTTTGGCTTCTTTTTTTTTATGTGAGGTTACGTCTTGCCGTCTTAGACGGAGGATTTAGGCGATTAATCTCTCCTCAATCCCACATTCAATTTCGCGAATTCTAACAAGGGAGTTTTTATATTTGTCACTTGTTTCAAATGCTATTAAATATTAGTGTTAATATTTAGTTTGTTTCCGTCTAAATGTTTTTTTTAAACCGGAAATGGGAAATCATTGAATCGGTGAAAATACGGAAATAACTCAGAAATCGAAAGTTAAAAATCTGCTGGACATGATTTGACAGATTTTGTTTTTCTTCCATTTTGTTTTTGCTGTCATATTTCAATGAAAATTTACATCCTGTGGTTATGAACGATATGGAGATAATTTGATTTTCTTGCTATTATTGAAAAAAGAAGCAAATTGTGTTAAAAAAGGAGAAAAACATTTTTTTTTTCTTAAATTGTTGTTTGAAGAGAATAAAAGGAATCCGGCATTAAAGAACCTAAAGTCAGGCTGCAAGTCAAATCTGGCCCTTATCAGTATGACTTCTGTTTGATTGAACAATTCTTATCCTTATTTCGGCGTTTAAGATAATTTGAGGAGAGGAACCATCTTGTGGGAGTCTTCGTTTTATTTTTCTTACAACGCCACCTAAGTCCTTGGTGCCAGATTCAAGATCACTCAGAATAGTTGAAACCTCAAGATTGATAAAAGGGAGAGAGAGCAGGGCACATTTAGGCGGAAACGATAGCGATTGAAACTCGTGGTATTTTTACAAACATGCTATGTTTGTTTAGAAAACTAGTTTTTTTTGCAAAAACCTTGGAAGAACTAAATTTCGTCAGTCTGAAGCGGTGTTCTTCATTGATCATAGTCAGCGCAATAGCAATGTCAAAAGCGATTGTAGGGCAACTAACCCCCTTACTCTTTTTAGCTGCCTTCCCTCGAAAGATTCCGATTTAAATTTTGAGGTAAATATTTTGTTAAAAATAGCCGAAAAATGAAATAACTGTCACCCCTAAAACTGTTTTTGATATCTGGTCCTTTTTTATCCCTTAGGACATATGATCGACATTTTGAGGTACCTATTTTATACTTTCTCTTTGGCTGCTCAATTTTGTGTATGGGGGAATTTTCCCCGCGGGGCTATTTTCCGCGACGTGGAATTTTAAAGGGGGAGGGGGGATAAACG
The DNA here is from genome assembly GCF_049724085.1 of Artemia sp. Qi Xiang Cuo. Taxonomy (NCBI): domain Eukaryota; kingdom Metazoa; phylum Arthropoda; class Branchiopoda; order Anostraca; family Artemiidae; genus Artemia; species Artemia sp. Qi Xiang Cuo. Next base: position 77,853,475 of record NC_142796.1, on the reverse strand, counting down.
CCGGCTCCCTAAAATTTGTGCTTCTGGCTAATAAATTTAGCAAAATAATCAAGGGCTAGGAACTAGTAACCTTAAAACTGGTACTTTAGTGTCAAGATCCATATTTGTGTGTTCTCTTACCAAGAGTACCCGCACATTTTCTGGTCATCGATAAGGCCGTCTAGTTGAAGCCATTAATTTGAATATAACCCAATAAATAGTTAAAATTTACCCTTAAATGCATTATCATGATCGAGTAAAGAATTGAGAATTCAAACCATCTTACTTAACAGGATGTCTTCTGATTTATCTCACGTCGATTTCTGAAAGGATAGGCACTATTGCCACCCTGCAGGAATCTGATCGTAATGCAGCTAATCATTGCTTTCAATAAACTATGCACGCCTGATTGTGTTGCTCACACTTTATTAGGCCTTAATTTATTGACCAGACGGGTAAACCATAATCTACATGTGTAATCATACCGTTGTCATAGGTTATGATCGACCGCTCTTAAGAATTGAATAATGGCCTTAAACTCTTGCTGCATATGGAATTGGATGATGCGTTTTCATGCTGTTTGTATTTTATTATCTTTCACTCGACAGAATGGTAACAAATTCTTTATGCTCTAAGATACGTATTAGATTCTGAATGGGAAAATAAAATTATTGCTGAAAAATCGTGATTTAATGATTTCAGAATGGAATTGTGAGTTTTCAGCGGAATGATATGTGTCAAGTTAAAAATTACGAACAAATTAGCTTTTTCTGTACCATTGTACCAACTGTACCATTAAAATAAATGAGCCACTCTGAGAGGATGAGTAGCCTAAGGTTACAACACCATGCTTGTTTGTGGTAATCACTATTTTTTAAGTTTGGCTTCATTATTCATTACTATAAATAAGGATGTTGTTGCCGCCCCTTACCCCCCCCCCCCCCAACAAGGTATCATTAGCACTTTAATAAAAAAACTGAATAGATTGCTTAAAATGAATGTTTTTTTTCAGCCATTTATGAAAAAATGTATTAATATTTTTTTTTATTTGCTTGTACATTTCTTCTATGCTGTAATATTAACCTCAGACTTAGAAATCAACAAATTCAATAAGTTTTTGAATACCAACTCAGGGACTCAAACACTATTTGTGAAATGTTTACTTAGTTTTGTTTCGGTTTTGAACCGGTATATTACAAATTAGCCTGAGATTTGTATTTAACAAGCTCAGATACTTTCTTTCTTATAAATGCTTTGACCAAAGGTTATAGTCTTCATTTTTGTTCTCTTGACCTTTCTAAGGACTAGGATTGCGTAGTTCATGCTCAGGGTTTTATTCTCTTTTTAGTAGCCGTATTAACCTTTCAGTTACCTTTTTTCAAAAAACTTTGTGTTGTAATTGTTATCTTCAAATTAAAAGAATTGGTGTACTATCATCTGCAATTATTTTTTTGTTGTAGAGGTGTACGGCAGACAAGATTTTTATTTAATGTTATTTTCAAATTTCATGTTTCTGATTTGAGGGTATTTTTTATATTTTTGGAGAATATGTATATTGTTGAGTTAAATCATGTATCCTACCTTCCCCATGCAGATGACATTCTACTAGGTCTTTCCGAAATCTATCGGTTGTGCATGATTCGTAAAGTTGTTTCTGCTTTCACTAAAGTATTTTTGGACTACGTTGCCTTTCCATGACGTAAAAATAACAGTTCAATATGGACAAATCCTATTATTTGACAGTGAAAAAAAATATCTGGATATTTCGGTCCCATATACATTGCCTGTTTAATGTGGCGGATCCAAAGGGGGAGGTCGAGGAGGCGCCCCCTAAAGTAGTCTAAATTAGTGTAATTTACTTAATTAACGCAAGTTTGCCTTAATTAAACTTGCTCCTAACACAAGTTTATCAGATCAACCTATCTTGCCCCCTCCCCGTAAAAAAATACTGGATCCGGTCATAAGAGATGCATTGATGGGAGAAAAATTATATATATATATATATATATATATATATATATATATATATATATATATATATATATATATATATATATATATATATATATAATATATATATATATATATATATATATATATATATATATATATATATATATATATATATATATATATATATATATATATATATATATTATTCTTCCCCTTTGCTTCTTTAATATAAGTTTGAAAATAGCGAGTGAAAGAAATGTAAGTAATGTTGACATAGCATATAATATTAATGATGGACGCATAGTCATCGGAACATAAGCAATTTGACATGCATTCAATAGTCAATTGTGAAATGGGCTATACTAAATAAATCTTCAATTTTCGGCTTTTGGAGCTACGCCCATCGGAGCGGAGCTTTGTGCTTCCGTAATCTCTGTGCGACCAGCTCTCAAGTGCTGCAATATGCATTTTCTATCCTCTGAAATTGCATGTATGTAAGATCAGTCACTGTTTTGAATTAGTCAAGTTCACTTCAAATTTTGAAGGTTTTGTAAATACTTAGAGAGTAGCTGTATATAAATTGAGGGTGATTTGGTTAAGGTGAAATGACGGATTTATTTTTACAAAGCTTGAGGAATAACTCAAAACCAAAAAAGAAAGAGTCACTACATCGTGGCTGTAGTGGAAGAATTCATGCTCAATCAGTGCCGAAATTAAAGAAAGAAGCGTCATGTCCCTTATCACGCAAAAGATCATGTATGCAAGCTGAAGAGAACGAAGACTATTACCAAGTACTGTTCGGGCACAATCGATGTTATTCCACTAGATCATTATCATCACAGTCTTCAACGTCCTCATCCGGTTCTGATAGTTCTGGATATACTTCTGACAAAAACTCAGAATCTCCATCTAATATAGAAAAGTCAGTGAAACAACCGAATAAACTTAAAGCGGAATCAAAGAAAAAATGCGATCAAGTGAAGAAAAAACTACCCGAATTAATTGATATACATAGTACATCTGGTGTTGGAGTAAAATCGGTTAAACAACCAGAGCAACAGCCGAAAAAGAAAACTCCTGAATTTATATTGCCGTACATGTACAAGGGTTGTTATTTATATGGCAGAGCATTAAGTATTGTGGAAGAGGAAAATGAGGATGATCAGCTAATAAGCTCAGATGATTGCTCTATTTATTCACCCTCTAGTAGTAGGGCGTGTACACCAACTAAATTGGAGCGTGTAAACACTCTTCATAACTTAAGTCTGCTGCTCGACGATAGCATAGATGTGATGCAGCCCAATGTGGGCTCCAGATCTTGCCATGCTTGTCAAATTATATTTGATTTGCCCTCTAAACACGGTGAAAAATTGACTAAGAAAGAAAAAGTAGCAGTGAAAAGTAAGATTCAAGATAAATCTGTCATTTCTAAGGTTTGTAAGAAAGAAGATGAGAAGTCTATTAAGAATTTGAAACCGAGCCCCAAACAAGAAAGTTGTTCTGAGAAAGAAAGTAAAAGTGATTTGCAAGCTTCAAGGTTAAGTTTGAAGCGAAATGAACAAAGCAAGTCAGAGCAACCAGCTCAACCAACACCTAGAAAAAGAATTCCCCCGCTAAAGAAAAGTGCTAGTGACGGAGTTGAGAATGTTTTTAAGCAAAAAGTAATGAGGAGGGCGAAGAGTGACTCAAAAATAGCCGAGAAGAAACAAGTAAACGCTAATAATCTTGCTTCTCCTAAAAACAATGAGACTAGAGGGAAAACTTTTGGAGTGACAAGTTTTCGGTCGAAGCTGTTAGACAGCAAAAATTATTGTGGAAAGGATTCCAAATTAGTCCAGGTAACTGTGATATTTTTTATTCGTTATTTTCGTTTTTATTTTAGACCCAAAATTAGTCTAGACTAATATAAAATGTCAGTCAAGTTCACGAGGGAGGCCTCGGGTTCCTAAGACCCACGGCCTGGGTGCCCCCTCCCATAATTCTTTGTTGTAGTTTTCATAATTTGGTTGGTAAATTATTATATTTTCGTCATATTTTGTTTTATTTCATTAGCATTAACCAAATTTCACTTCTCGACAGAACTTGAGTGTGATGGCTATAAGACACAAGTACCAAAAAAATCATTTTTTATGAAGAAAGTAAAGAGCGAAGTTGAAACCTAAAACGAACAAAATTTCCTGCTTCGCAGTTTCTGATACATATTTTTGAAAAACTGTTTTAAATAAACTGGCTCGTGAAGATAATATTTGTAGAATTCTGAAAACCATTTCTTTGCTGAAAACAAAAACAACGCTTCAAAACAGAATCAGAAACACAAAAATTCTTAAGTGGACTGCGGCAAACAAAATACTAATTAATAAAGCCCTCAATAGTCTTACCGGCAAAGAAATCACTAAATTCTACTGCACAATTTTTATTCTCTGAAAAACTCGAGTAAGTTTAGCTTTCGGTAAAGAGCTAGTTTTCAGGATTCTACAAATGTAGGAAAATATCACGGGCCAGTCTATTTGAAACACTTTTTCACACATATGTTGCATAAACTGCGAAGCAGTAATCTTTGTCTGTCTTAAGTTTCAACTTCGCTGTTTAGCCTACTGTCATTAGACTAACTTTTTTTTTAATAAATATTTTTTTTTAGCTTTTAAAAATATAGAAAATAAAACTTGTAAGAGCATCTTGTCTCGATTAGGTGAAGCAACTATAGAAGTCAGCATGAATTTTTGCTAAAATAGGGCATTGAATAGTTATTTATTCATTTCTAACCCCTCAAACAATATAAAAAGTACACAGAGACGGAATGCAAAATAGAGGAAAAGACAAAAAAGTGACAATAAAAAAGACATTACAACGTTTATCAAAACAATTAATAAATATCACCGGTACTTCCATGATATACGCCCTACCACTCAAGTTGTTCATTCATTGACACATTATAGAACTGTTTTTTCGTCAGTTTCTTTAAGCTTATCGTGAGACAAGACAAAGATAAGTGCAGAACATATGGAAAATATATAATTTGGGATAAATATTTGCACATTAAAGGGAGGGTCCCAACAAGCGACAAGTGAACCAATTAGAAAACAATTCTTACTACATAATATACAGAATAATTGTACCTAACATATTAGGCATGCAGACCCGCTATACTCCCCCCTCCTTAATGTGCAAATATATAGCCCAAATTTGTTTCTAAAGTATTATATTTTTATCTTACTTTCGTATATTTCATCAGAATTGAGCGTCAGAGAAACATATTAGAAGAATATTAGGTAGGGTGTATATCATACAAGTACCAGATCACCTATTAAACACAGAACAACCGTGACATACATACAAGTTTAAACATCATTGTGTAAGAAGGGAATACCGTGGATAAAAACTGATTTTGCGGTTGTGTTTCAAAATAAGTTTTGACGGAGCTTTTGCTGGGTCGGCTGTTTTATATTTGGGGATTAATGCTGAATTTCGTTTCCAAGGAGGTAAATGAAGTAAATATTTTCCAAATTTAACATAAATGGGCTCAACTTTACATCTGTCTTAAACTTTCCCTTAAAAAAAAAAATCTGAAATTTGTCACTAAGAGTCCATGAGGTATTTTATCATCGTCATTTTTGTGGAGCTATTGAAGAAAAAAAAATATTATCTGTGAAGTGTTATCCTATATGAAATATGTACAAATTTTAGAAACCTTAAAGACGTTGAAGGCATTTGAGATGTATAGTTAACATACTTCACGGAAATTGGTGTTATTAGTAGCGTAATTTGTCTGCTGCTGCTGCAAATAATTTTGAACATCTCATCAGAAAGTGTACGCTCATTATTTTTGCTTCTTGGAATACCTATTAAAATAAAATATCTTATCCAAGATTCGAACCTTGGTTACCACTGCCACAACAAAGTGTTATAACTGCTACATCACCGTGCCCTGATTAATTGTGTTTTTTTTTCTGTTTTGCTGTTCCCAATCACCCGTTTATTACGCGCTAGAAAATAATGACAATGAAATAACCTAGATCCCGAAATTCTATTACTACTCGAAGCGGCTTTTGTATGATCTTTCCAACTATCAATCTACAAAAAGCACGTTGATATGAATAAGAGCTCTGAATCGAGCCTTTAAACATCTCTCTACGATGTTGCAGTTGCAGGGGGGGGGGGCTCAGGGATGCCTACGCTACCTCTATTTTTCCATTGAAAAAAACTTATAAAGCAACAAGTCTGCCCCCCTCTAGATATCAAAAATAGATTTTGAACCCCACTCTAAAGTTTTGGGGAATTGAAACCACTCGCCTAGCCTGGGACTAGCCTAGCTAATAAGACTGGAGTAGCTCTGTTAGTCAGCAGACTATTTTAATGAGCATTTAGGGGCCTGGGAGGGCGAGTACGAGAAGGGGATTATAAACCTCGGGTATAGGGCTTTCGACCACGGAAATTATTTAAGTACCCTTTTCATGCTTCTCAGCCTTGTAGAAATGGTACCCGAAGTTTAAATGGTTCATTCCCCATTTCGATCCGATGCAATTTTCGAGGGTTTTCAGGGTTTTCTTCGAAATTCCCATAAATTCGTTTTGCAATAACATTTAGCAATTAAGATTATTTAAAAAAATAGCTGCTATTCTTGAATCAGCTACAAATGGCAATTTGTCGCACTAGACAGTTTTTTTTCTTCAAAAGGTGTTTTTAAAAGTATGGGTACTATGGGCCGTGGTTCACTTTTTGCCAGGTTACAAATACCGCTACAATCATGATCTGTCGAGAATGCAGTTAGGTGGGTTTGCATGAAAGGAGGCTTCCGCCTAGGGCTTACGAAAGTGCGCCAATTTGCACGACTTCCCTCTATTATCTTGTGATTTGTTTATTCTAGAGTGTAGTGACGAATCCCCTACCCCACACCATTGTGAGGTCTCTTTGTAACAAATTACTGCATTCATGTCTAAATGTAAGCTCTTGAAGTTGCAGCCTCAAAATGGGTAGAAAAGTGGTTCTAAGCATTTCAAAACAAATTCTCCCTCAGTTGGCTCAAGCGGCGCATGGTGGACGGAAACGCATGCTTGCTTTATTCCATTTTGTAGTTGGGTTGAAGGATTAGAAACATTTCTCAAACAATGCAAATTGTTAATTTTGATTCGAATCTGCTCATTTGACTTGTAAACAAGACCATATCCAGGGTTGGGGGTAGGGGGTTTGACCCCCCTCCCTAAGTGTTTGTCCGATTTGTAAAAACGTAACAAAAATGAATATATACAAATTTTGGTACTTTCCCATTATATGGGCACTTCTAAAAAGTGAAGTTTGGTTAATGCTAATGAAAGAAAATAAAATAGGATGAATATATAATAGTTTATAAACAAATTTGGGGTAAAGCATAGCATATATTAAATACCTAACATAGGTACCCCCCCCCCCCCGAAAACCTAAAAAAAACAGTCTAAATATCGTATACGCAATGAAAACCACGCTATGGATTGCATTACTCTGAAACCGTCTCTTGAACAGTCAAAAACAGTTTTTTTGTGACTGGTTTCCTTGTAAATGCCCATATAATGGTATAGTACCCAAATTTTTTATGCGTTTTTTAATTATTTTTTTTGTAAACCCCCCCACCCCCCACCCCCAACAAAATCCTTTTGTAAACCAACCCCCCCCTTCTGCCTATAGATACTGATTTTTGTAATACTCTTAATTCACACTGTTCTTTTTTGTACTGTTAACTGGGTTTAATTACCTTCTACGTTGGAACTATTTCCAAACACTACTGCTTCCATGTTTGTTATCAGACGGAATTGAATCCCCATTAGTATAATACCATAACTGAAAAGGCGAAGTATCAATAATCCAACCGCCATACCCAATTCACCATATTAGAGTGTAGACACCAAGTTTGAGTTGAGCCGTCTATGTGTTAACACTGCCTTGCTTTTTCATGCCCTTTTTCGTAATCAATGATTAATGAAACATGCCACGTAAAATTGAAATTAATACATACGGCTTAGTAAAAACATTGAAAGAAAATAACGCCCCTAGTAATCTTGACTTCCTTTAAAAAAAATAGTTAAGCCTCCCCTCTTAGAACCAAAATAAGAAATTCAAAATTAATGTTTTCCGAGTCAAGGGTAGACTAACCCAGTGTTTCCTAACATATGTGAGTTCATATCGTAAAAGCATTGTAAAAAGCTCCTTTTTGGAGCACCTGAACGAACATTAGGTGAACTGTGGGGGGAGGGGGATTGGTTTTCAGATATAATCCTGTCAGAATTGCCATTGTCGCTGACGGAATTAAGTCGAACCCAGCTAATAGTTACAATTATGGTTTCGGATGTCCCAGATCGATCCAGCTCAGTGATTATCAAATAGTAAAAAACAAGTTTTTTTCAAATGAAAGTAAAGAGCAGTATTGGAACTCCTAAGGAGTAGCAATTATCAATTTATATGAGGGGGCTCCCCTCAGCATAAGCTATAGTCTTATGCTGAAAGCATTTCTTATGAGTGCAGTTATTAACAAGTAATTGAGATTATTTATTTACCGATTGCCTTTTAATGCATTTGAACTGAAAGTTTTATTCTTTAAAGCAAATATACACTAATAAACTATTTCATTCTTGACATATCGTGAAAAACATTTTCTATCATATTCCAAATGTCCGTGAGGTTGAGCTGCCGTTCTTAAAACATCGGGGACAAAATGGTGAAGGGGGTTTCAGGAGGTGGCAGTCCCCCCTCTAATGTATGGAGTAATTTCTGTTCGTTTTAAACTTTAACGTGGCTCTTTACTTTTATTTTGAAAAAAAAAATTTCATTTTTTTTTTAATTTCTCTTCATACTTAATACCAAATCAGATTGTCCTAAATGTGAGTAGGGATATCGCCGCCTCACATGACTTTAAATAAAAGTTTAACTATTGCAGAACAATACCCCGAGAAAATGAGCTTATTTTATGTATATATATATATATATATATATATATATATATATATATATATATATATATATATATATATATATATATATATATATATATATATATATATATATATGTATATATATATACATATATATATTCATCAATTCATAAAGTGTGTATGAAAGCAATTTTTTGTTCCAAAGAAAATTTTAGATTGCACAGAATGGATTTTTCTGCAATAGGAGGGGATCTATCACCACGCAACACTACTCATAGTGCAAATTTTCTCAGGCTCGTAACTTTTGGGAGGTAACTTTTAACTAAAAGAATTTTACATATTTAGAATCACAATAAAAATTCGATTCTCTTGATGTATATATTGTTGTCAAAACTTCTTTTTAGACTTTTTGTCACTATTAGCATTTGTAGTTCGGTACCACTAACTGATTGAAAACGTTATATTGTTGTTATCCAGCTCCCGCTAAAATATGCCAGAGATTAACACACAAGGTTGCAGCTGTGTCTCTAGGAATACTTGTGTCCGATTTGGTAGTGTGTATTGCATTCCCTCCTAGAACTAACTGCAGTATGAGCTTTGAGGTCTTATTTCATTTGTTGGTTAAGATATTTCTTCACGGTTGAAATCCTTTATGGCCATATGTGATCAAAAAAGGAACTTGGTGGATTAAACTGTCTAAAACAGTTTGTAGTGTATTCATTTTATCATTGGGTTTAATGCATAAAACTTGTTTTTAGAGCTGTTTATTCTCGTGGCAAGTGGTACAGGTGAAGCAGAACATACGAGAAGAAGTGTTTACCTACCTGAAAAAGTTACACATTTTGCTCCGCAACTGTGACCATGTCTCACAGTTGCTACAGCGCTTATTTCAAATGCGACATTTTTTTTTCTATTTGTGGTATAGTTTGCAGAAGATTACGATGGATGTCTTTGATTTTGTAACCCAAATAGTTTTACCCTAAATTTTCAAATGCTTTTCAAAAGACTGATGGTAGAAAACTGTTCAAGTTATACCATTTTAATCGTGTCCTGGTTCCTCACTTTGAATTTGCGATGTAATGATAATATAACGTTAATTTAAGTTTTGTTATCCTTTATTAAGTATCTTACTGAAAATTTATTTTTATGTTTTTAATTTCCACTCTTATTCCCCAAGATTTGTCTTTGTTTTTAGTTGATGACATAGGGTGATGTATTATTTGCCATCGCTTAAAAGTATGGTTTCGATCCGTAAATAAAGATAGCTTAACTTAGTGTCGAACTATTTACCATTGTGAAGTGCAAAAATTGGAGATTCGGTAAATTTACGAGTTCTGCATAAACAGCATCGCCATCTATTTTAAATTGCCCCAGAGAAGATGCCCTGACTAAATCACCTAAGACATCCAAGAAACTAACGAAAATTTATTGATAAATGATGATGAAAACACATATAAGACAGCGCTAGTGAACTTTTGCTTCATAGGTACATTGCCTTTTTTTGGTAAGACATGCTTTCTTTAATTTGGTATTCCTGGTGAAATCTTAACTGACCTTGTTTCTCCTGCTTTGATAGGGACTCTGACGTGGGTAAATTATTATAGACTTACGTGTGTAGTGCATGGCTATACTGGTATAGTGTAGACGTATCCTATGAAATACTCCACAAAGAGTTTTGGATGATGTTGAGCTGAAAAGTTCGTTTTCAGCTTCCATGGAACTCAATTAATTAGAAATTTTCATTTCCACGTTCAAATGCAGGTTATTTTAAATCGTACAATCGCAGATAACTTCCTTCTTTGCTTATAAGAAACACTAAGTTAACATCCTCCGAAAAAAACCTCAACTACAAACACTTTCATCTATGAAATAGCTAGGTTGGCAAAATTACCATCGGCGCATTTTTCTAAGTCGGATAGTAGAAGCGTTTTTCATGCTATTTATTTCGGGTCCATCCTTTCTCTTCCGGAACTAGAAAATGTTGATACCTTCCCCTGCTCAACGGCTGCAAATAAAAATGGTTTATCCAATTATATGTAGTCGTTTATATCTCAGTAATTGGCAGTTATCATTGGCGATTATGGGCTAGGCTTGCGTCTTGTGTGGCGGTTTATGCTTAAAAAGGTGAATATTTGATGAATTCGTATTTGCGATATACGCCCTGGAGATTTTTGAAATTGGTGTTGAGCTTTATGATTAGAATCCTAGTTACTTTTAAAAAATTGTTGTTGTTGTGTCGATGATTTATGTTAACACGAAGTTAGGCTATTGACTCTGCAATGGTAGCGTAAATTATTTGGTCTGAAAACAAATAACAAGGCAATCTAATTTTTATTTATCAGGGAAGGTGCGTTGGAGTTGCGCTGCTATCTCATTCTAGCTTGTCTGAAATACAGCGGGTGATGTTTTGTATTTGCTGCCGAGAGGCTTGCAAAAAAGTATACACAAGGTGGTGGTAGCCTGGCCTGGTATTGATTGGATCATGCATTGTGCGAAGAAACGTGGCATGGTGGTCGACCACTGTTTCGCTTTTTTTTTTTTTTTTTTTTTTTTATATATATATATATATATATATATATATATATATATATATATATATATAGCATTTGCGGAAAGTTTTGGAATTTTATTCATAGCCTTTTACACCTTAAGGTATTTAACTTAATTCTGGTGCACCAACCTTTATGCTATGTGCAATTGGCCCATTAGTTTTTTTTTTTTTTTTGCTGCATTGTCTTCTGTGCGTAATGCATTTGATAGTGATAGCTGAAATAGCGACTGATATTTTTGGAAATCCCAAAGTTTAAAATTCTGTCTTTTGCCTCGATTATAAAATATTGATTTTACCATGGTTAAATCTTGGATACTGTTAGTCTAATGCGGAGGTTGGTTTGCTGCAAGCTACATATCAACAGCTTACCCCTTTTTCAATCAAGCTTCTGGGTTAGGCCCTGGTGACCTATTCGAAATATTCAGTTTATCTCTAACGTATTTTGTTATCATGAAAAATTTCTCCATTTGACGTATTTTCTCCTTTTGATGTTCTTCCTTTTGACAATTGTTTAGTCATTTTTTGGTTATGTATAGTTGCTCCATTTCAGTCAAAGTCACCTACGGTCAAAGTCACCTAGTTAATCACCTACGGAACAAGAACTGACAAAACCTATCCTCTCCACACAAAAAAGTGACCCTTTGTATACCCATGCGAACCTGGCAACTAAAAACCGTAGTTACACAATTCATCCCGGTCACTCGTCGCCTGAATCACGCTCTAGCATAATTATTGGCCGGAGCAAAGTACTTTGGCTCGGAGCGAGCGATTAAGTAGTACAATATTTTGCGTCTAGAGGCGCCTAGGTACGCGGGGTCACTTTTGGAGAGTTTTGTCAGTACTTGTTCCGTAGGTGATTATACTTTGATTTCAGTAGACATTTTGATAGGATTGATTAACCTTTCTAAGTGGAATTACTATTATATCAATGTCCTTGAGACTAAGAACTAAAAAAGAATGTCAAATGCACCGATATTTCATTCAGAGAAAGATGAATAGCTGTAGTCATTAAGTCTGACGCTGTTAGAAAAAATAGCTTAAAAAATTTAACGGTTTTAATGAAACAATGCAGGAGTAGCATGCTAAAGCACAAAGTCGGCATTTATAAAAAAATGAAATTTATGCGCAATCAGAATCGATGCTGTCAGACATATCACAGAAAGAATAGGTTATGGAAATTTTTGAATATCAGGTATGACGTTGATCGGGTTTTCATGAAAATCTGGAATAATTTTTCTCCGACTAGGGAAACGGTCTTTCGTCAGCTGTGTGAATTCAGAAGGTGTTTGATTTTTTAGCATTTCCTCAGGTTGTTAAGATTCATGGAGATTTTTAAGTTTTCCAGAATTCTTGCTTTTTCTCCTTTTAGCCCTTTAAGAAATGATTCGAAATTTAATGTTTTAATATCCTGCTGTTTCATTGTACGCATTGGAAACACGAAAAACCCTCATTTATAAAGTAACTAGCTGTTGCTTTCGGGTGAAGAGCCCACAACTGATTTCCAGTCTTCTCGCTCTGTTGTAAAACTTACGCCAAATAGCATAAACCCTTTTGAATCAGCCGTGAACGCATATTGAGTTACAGGCAAGAGGCCGGCTATATGCAGCATATCGAGTCAGCGTAGGTGTCTGCAGATCCTGGAGTCAAATTAGATAGACCATAACAAAAACTCTGTTTGACTTGTGTACAGGATTGTCGCTCCGCTAGAAATAAATGCACCGTTCTGCTGGTAAAAGAGGGCTTTCATTGAAAAAAATGTATTATGTTTATAAAAATGAAAGTGTGCAGGTGTTTTGCCTTCTCAGCACTTAGATTGCCGAACACTATAGCTGTCTTCTCAATACCCAATATGATCAGATAAATTATGTTTTGTTAAAATGCTCGTTGACCCTCATAATCAGCAACTTATTACAGCTTTTGGTGTAATTGTAAATATAACTGAGCTCCTTTTTGAGAGTTCAGCAGTAGTGCAGCCATTAAAAAATTGCCTTCTTCGCAGAAATTTGAACCACTTAAAAGTTAGAGCATTTGCCTTCAAACATATATATATATATATATATATATATATATATATATATATATATATATATATATATATATATATATATATAATATATATATATATATATATATATATAATCTCTTTTAACGAGTAATAATTGTATATGTTCTTATTCATGTATTTACTTATGCATTTTTTCTCGAAAATGGCTCCATATTTTTTTTTTTTTTTGGCAAATTGGCATTCTATGATTATCTGGCCTAAAAAAACGATCTGTACTGGTCAACAGTTGAAGAAAATTCGTTGCGAGCCTTAATTTTGAAAAAAAAATTCCGTGAGTGCCGTCATATTTTTGAGCAAATTTCAAGAGCATACATACGTTATACTTGCCTCTGTAGTGGTTGTATCATTCTAAGTATCAATGATGTTGGCAAAATTACACAAGAAACATAATGTTAAAAGTTACTTAAAAGTTAGAGCTATTGGCTTCAAGACCTTGTCTAGATGTTAAATTTAAACTATTTCTGATACTGTATTCAAAATATTGTTGCTTCAAGGCATAGTGCTACTTTCCATTGCTAAAATACACATAGACTAAGCCTGCAAGTAGAAAACATATATATATATATATATATATATATATATATATATATATATATATATATATATATATATATATATATATATATTCTCTTTAAACGAGTAATAATTGTAAATGGCTTTTTTTTTTTTTTTTTTTTTTTTTTTTTTTTTTTTTTTTTTTTGGCAAATTAGCATTGTATGATTTTCTGGCCTAAAAAGCCGATCTATAAAGGCCAAGAGTTTGAGAAAATTTGTTAAGAGCCTTAATTTTGAAAAAAAATCCCGTGAGTGTCGTCATATTTTTTTTTTTTGGCAAATTTCAAGAGCATACATATGCCATATTTGCCTCTGTAGTAGTTGTATCATTTAAGTATCTATTATGCAGGCAAAATTAAACAAGAAACATATTATTGACAGGAAAAATCATACGGTCGACGACATATTTATGAGCACATTTCAAGAGAATAAGTTACATCATCCCCCCTCCCCCTCCTATGAGTGAACGTATCGTTTTTATATCTATGATTCATGCAATATTACAAAATGAACATGGCTAAGTAGTAAAAAATATCAAGTGTAGGCTAATTAATCTATTTACAAAAGGTGTTTCAAGCAGTTTCAAAATGCCTAGAAGATAAATATACAAGCTAGACCATCAAATGTGACGAGACCAATCCGAGCAGCTAAGGTAAAGGTTTTGAAAAAACCTCTAAGGTAATTTTAAACGAAAATGAAGAACAAAGAAATATACAGTTAGAATACTTGTGCCAGCGAAAATTGCAACCAGTCAAAAACAGAAGTGAAGAACAAAGAATAAACAATCAGTGTCTGCTATCATGGATTCATTACTGTTTTGAACCCGGATATTTCAAAGAAAAAGAAACAAATTTCTCATTTTTTAGTAATGAGCAACCATAAATTACCCGAGCACAATACAGATGACGATAACATCCTTTTAAGATGCCATAAAAGTGTTGAGTAGAGCCGTCTTAGGGGTTTATTATATATTATTTCAGTAAATAAAGAGAAGACCTTCAAAAGAGAATGTTAAATGATTTAAGCTCTGTCAAAAAATTGATTGTTTTACCTTGATATGTAATAAAGTTTTGTTTTATTCTCAAGGAATTTCAGTTACTTCTCCGTAATTGATGGTTTTCGTGCAAGGAATCCAGCCAAATAATTAAAATGAGGCTCATTTGAGCATTCATCCTTTTATTCAATAACATCATTTCAGTGTTTCAGATTAAGACAGGGTCCGTGGATGAATCCAGGGAGCCTCAGGGCCTGTCCACCCCCCCCCCCTCTGAAATTAAAATTTTCTTGAATTTCTGGGCACTTACATTACGCTGAAAAACCAGGCATCAATCCTTCATTGAACCTTGCGTGATTTTGGTGTATTGGCGAAGATTATTGGACTTGCTGAAATAGTACATATGGTGGTTTTGTTGGTCTCTAACGCATATTTTAAAGTTTTTTTTTGGAACCCCTTATTGTTGACCCCAGAACACCACCTTCGTTCGAACCACATGGAAAGGTGTGTGTTGATGAGTATAGCGCAGATCTTAGAATGCTTTTTGGCTAGGATACTTTTCTCCTTGGAGATGGTATGTCTGCATGGCTATGCTTCGTCCTTGAAAGGTTCGAAGGGTAGGTACAAGATTTCTTTTAGTGGTGTTACACGTGGAGCTTCCTAATGCTAAGACAAATCAACCTTTATAAGAATCATAAAAGGCAAGGCCATACCCAGAGTGGGGGAGGGGGTTGAACCCCCCCCCCCGTAATTTTTGTCTGACTGCTAAAAACTTAACAAAAATGGATATAAACCAATTTTGTATGCGTTTTTGAGTTTTTTGTGTACCTCCCCCCCCACCCAACCCCACCCCTAATTATTTTCAGTATAACCCCCTCCGAAAAAAAAAATCCTGGGTACGGCCTTGATAAAAGGGGTTGGTAGATGTAATTTACCTAAATGCTGTTGCAAACAGTGCTTGTGTTTTAAGTTTGTAGTCTAAAAGTCTTTATGCCGCCTAAATCAAAGGAGTATTGAAGCTATTAAAAATTGAAATATAAGGTTAACACTAAACTGTTTTTCATTACAGCCAAAATCTGACGATGAACTATCCCGAGAGAGATCATGGTTAAATGAAGAGAAAGTATGGCTTCCTCACAACAGTGGCTATTCTCTGGTTACTTTTCTAAAGCCGTCAGATGTTGAAAGTCAGCAACTGACTCTGTCGGATGGAAAAAGGAAAGTGAAGTCAACAACTGGAGAAATTATTGACGTTAGCGAAGATGAATTGG
This sequence comes from Artemia sp. Qi Xiang Cuo, assembly GCF_049724085.1. NCBI lineage: Eukaryota > Metazoa > Arthropoda > Branchiopoda > Anostraca > Artemiidae > Artemia > Artemia sp. Qi Xiang Cuo. The sequence goes on along the minus strand of NC_142796.1, from coordinate 77,837,208 downwards.
AAAAAGTAAGTAGGCTTTCTGCTGCCGGTGCATACGTATAAGAATAAATTTTGGGGTGGGGGCGGTGTTGATAAGATCGTAAAGATGCCAAAAACATGCAGGCGAATTACGCGGAAACTATTAGAGGTTATTGGAAAAATCATAACAATCCTGCGATTTCGTGGGAGGAGCCTCCGAAGGCTCTTCTCCACCACTACGTACTTACTTGCTCTGTTATTGTTTTCCCGTAAAACTGGCTATATAAGATCTTAGATTTTCACAAATAAGTCACTGAAAGTACTGGACAGATGCAATATTTAATGAGGCTTTAAGTAACAAAACTAAAATTCAATTAGAATTTTTTTTTGACTGTATTGAAATGAGAAGCGTTTTGCGCAATCAAGATTTCATTTGGAACTTAAGAAATGGCATAACCAATTTTCATAATTCTAACTTTCAAATTTCATTCCAATTTTCATTTTGATTTTGTAATTAAAAATGATTTATAATGGGCAACATAAAAAAAACACCCCTCCCTCTAAATAGGTTAAATAGCCCAAAGTTTTATAATAAACAGAATAGGCCCCCGATATAGATTGTTCAGAATGGCATGGGTTCCGTGTAGATTCCTTTTAATCTCGCGAAATTCATCGCCCCGAATTACCGGGACCATGTAGGCAAAGGTATATTTGTAGGAATTTTTATTAAGGTCGGGGATGGGGGGTAATTAATCAAAACAGTAAAAAGTAGTATCGACTTATGTCTACTTTTATATGCCACTCAATAGAAACATTTATTCAGCTGTAATTTAATAGTAACTTTATTCCAATAGTAGCTCAAATTTTGCCTAAGAATAAATTGAATGGAAGTTTTTATCAAAACAAATTCGGAAGTTTTTTTAAGTTGTGTTCAGAAATTGACATAAATTTTGGTAAAAAAGAAAACCGAGCTTTTCTTAATTTTTTTTTTTTAGTAAAATATTGATAAAGTACCATGTGTGGTCTCAAAAAAAAAAAAAAATTTGCCAATTAAAACTAAGAGAACTATCTAGATTTCAATCATTCCTCAGGTGACTCCCCACAGTATACTGAAAACTGCTCCCAATACCCCCCCCTCCCAAAAAAAACGAAACCCCTGTTGCTGTGAAAATTACTAATGAAAAGCTTGAAGCATTGATTAAAATCCTTAGATAAAAAAGCATTGGGACAAAATAGGTTATGCTGAGTAGCTTGGGTAAATCTTGACAAAACCCGGAATGAAATATCTCAACAATTGGTGAAAGCCATACAAACCTTTTGTATTGTCTTATTAACTAAAGAAAATACAAAATCTTAGCTATTTGAAGCCTATTGTATGGATTAAGTGTAAATTTTAGTCTTGTCTAGGGACAAACGTAAACTTGAGTGAGTGGTGAATAATAGGCTACACAAGTACCAAAATTCTTCCCCCTAAGGAAATAAAAAAAACAAAACTCAAATAAAATTATCAAATTTGGAAAGCCTTATTTTCCGCGGGGAGGGGAGGGGGTAAATTTAATAGTAATTTAAAAGTAAATTAAAGTAATCATTATATATGTGTGGTCTTCTCCTATCGTTCCTATCATGATGTAATCTTCACAAGCTATTTTTCAAGAATAAAATCATTGCAGTGGTGCGGAGACTTACTGAATGAATTACTCACGAATTGTATATTCCTTCAAAGCTTCAGAACAGTAAGAACTGTCTGTTGTACTGCTACTTGTTCAAGCAGTTTCAATTCAAGAACATTTAGGGAGGGGGGAATGTATTTTTAAAAGCTAGAGGGCAATTTTTTTATCTTTACAAAAAATGCTAAAATACCTAAAAAGGTAGTTTTCAAAGTCTTAGGGGGGGGGGGGTGGCAACGTTCCAATGCCCTCCCCCGCATTGACTTGCTCCTATTTAGATGAAAAGTAAAGAATGAAATTGAAATTGAAAACAACAAAAATATTACCATGTATGAAGAAATGGAATTTAGAGGGAACTTTTTGGGGAAAGGTTTTTTTTAATTAATCAAACAGTTCGTGGTAACGAACTGTAAGTAAGGAGCGACCCGGTTCAATAGTAACGGATGCTCTAAAATACGGGATTTTGATACCAGTATGTAATCAAAAGAATTTGATTTCTATTCTCACTTTAAGTATTTAAGTTTTATTAAGTTTACTCTTACCCATCAAAGGTTAGGAGCCGGAGAAAATTTGCCTGATTTTCGATAAAAGGGGGAACCTAGTTTAACCCTCCCCCACCCCTTAAATTAGCCTCTCACCTCACAGCACAGCCCTGTATGTCACAAAACAGTGAAAAAACTACATTAACTCTTTGGATTTTGGACGGCCAGCCTAATATGCTATCGCAGGACATTGTTACTCTTTACTTATTGTTCGACGGTTTGCAATTGTTGCGTCCTCATAGATGTTATTCTAGTGTATTTTCTTTAATCTCTAGAGTTTTTTTTTCATTTTGTTACTTATTTTTCAGTCATGGTGGTTGTCTTGCTGGTATATTTACCAAGGCCGTACCCAGGATTTTTTTTTGGATGGGGTTATACCCCCAAAAAATTTCGGGGGGGGGGTTACACAAAAAAAACTAAAAAAAAACGCATACAAAATTTGCTTATACCCATTTTTGTTGCGTTTTTATGAGTCAGAAAAACATTTCAGGGATTCAAACCGGGTACCCCCCTCCCCCCGGGATACAGCCCTGATATTTACCCACGACCAATGATTTTTTTTCAAAAATGTACTATCATTAGTACTTGGCTGTAATGTATACGATTTTCTCAGCACAGTGCATTTGCTTTGACTGCTTTAAGAAGGCATCCCAGAGGCAAGGCTATTAAGGATGATATAATCAGATTAGGATAGTTTTGAAAATAATTCGGTGGCAAAGAATTACTCAGGATTAGTTATCAAAGATGGCAGACCTGTGAGATTATATCTTTTGAAATCTGTTAATTTCAAGGGCTACTTTTAGAGTCCAATTAGGTCTCTAAGATGGGCTTAATTGATAATCCGATTAAAAACTAGATTGCATTTGATACACTAGTATCCTTTTCCGAGCCTGAATCCCATCCCTGCACTTCATACAATTTCTTTCATCTTCTTTTTCTGTTTGCAATGTAAATAGTTTAAGTAAAATAAGAATTTGTACAGTAAAACGTAAATCAGGTCTGTAAAAACGCATTTGCAAATTATTTCCAAAACTAAAATATGGTCTGAAACCCATTTTTAATTGGTATTTTTTGTTCGCTTATTTTAGTCTCTGTTCGTTTCAGGAGCCGTCGATTTAAATCCAAAACATCTTTTGTAATCTAACTAAATCCATAGTAAGAATTCATTGATTATCACCCAGATGTCATTTCTTTTTCATGGAAAAAAATAGGGAAAATTTAATGGGGGACGTGATTTATATATATATGTGGGACAAATATAAATAAATTTATATTTGAAAAATAGATTTCAAATATAAGAAAAGTTGAAACTCCATAATCAAACAGTTCGTGGTAACGAACTGTAAGTAAGGAGCGACCCGGCTAAATGGTAACCGAAACTCTAGAAAACGGGTTATTGGTACCAATAGATACATCAAAAGAATCAGATTTCAATGTTGATTTCAAATATATAACTTTCATCAAGTTTAGTGCTACCCATCAAAAGTTAGGCGCCTGAGAAAATTTGGCTGATTTTCAAAAAAAGGGGGAAAGACCCCCTAAAAGTTATAGAACCTTAATGAAAATCACACCATCATATTCAGCGTATCAGAGAACCCTACTGTAGAGGTTTCAAGCTCCTATCTAAAAAAATGTGGAATTTTACATTTTTTGCCAGAAGAAAGATCACGGGTGCGTGTTTATTTGTGTATTTATGTGTTTGTTTGTTTTTGGTTTTTTTTTTCCCAGGGGTGATCGTATCGACCCAGTGGTTCTAGACTATTATAGATCGACTAACGGGATCCTGTATTAAAAGTTATATTTCTCTTTTTAAGTGACCAAAAAAATGGAGGATGAATCGGCCCTGCCCCACGCTTATTTTTTTCCCAAAGTCACCCAATTAAAATTTTGAGATACCCATTTTGTTCAGCATGGTAAAAAATATGATAAATATGTCTTTTAGGATGACTTAATCTCCCGACGTTCCCAAAGGGAGGGCTAAAATTTATTAACTTTACCCATTGTTAACATTTAGTATTGGTTATTGGGAAGTATACAGACGTTTTCTGGTTTTTTTTCTGGTTGTGGGTGGTAAGGGGGGGTCGGTGGTTATGTTGGAGGATCTGTTCATGAAGGAAGTTTTGATGGGGGAAGGGAAATTGCCATGAAGGGGGCACCGGACTTGCCAGCATTATTTATTGGTTATTGGGAAGTATACAACCATTTTCAGGAAGGATTTTTTTCTGGAGGGGGGGGGCTAGAGGAGGGGGTTACTCTGGAGAATATTTCTGTGGAGGATGTTTCCTTGGGGTAAGGGACAATTCTATGAAGTGGGCGCCGGATTTCCAAGCATTATTTAAGAAACGATCATAAATTAAATAAAAAAAAAACAAGTTTTTTAAACTGAAATGTAAGAAGGAATATTAGAACTTAAAACGAACAGAAATTATAACGCATGTGAGGGGGTTCTCCCCCAAGTCAGTACCTCGCTCTTTACGCTACAGTTTTTTTTTAGTACTTTCAAAAGAGCTATCTTTTCTAATTAAACGGCCTTTGTGATTCAGGGGTTTCTGAATCAAAATTGTTTTTAACTTTTAACGTAAAGAGCGTGGTATTGACTAGGGGGAGAACCCCTTCATATGAGTAATAACATATACGTAATAAAAAAACAATAAAAAAACAAGCGATACGGCTCAATAGTAATCGAAACTTTTAAAAACGAAATTTTGATGTCAATAAATGTATCAAAAGAATGTGTTTATAATGCTGATCCTAAATATATAAATTTTATTAAGTTTAGTATTACTCATCAAAGGCTACGAGCCTGAGAAAATTTACTCGATTTTTTAAAGAGGGGGGAAACATCCCCTACAAGTGAAAAAATTTCAATGAAAATCACACCGTCAGATTCAGCGTATCAGAAAACCCTATTACATAGGTTTCAAGCTCATATCCTCAAAAATCTGCAACTTTGTATTTTTTGCCAGAAGAAAAATATACGAATATAGAAGTTCGTTGCGTAAGTTAATTTGTAAAGACATCCATTTAGCAAAAGAAAAGTAAAATTTTTATACAAATAAAAGCTGCATTAACTAAAAAACGATCAGAAATTAAATAAAAAAAAAACAAGTTTTTTAAACTGAAAGTAAGGAGCGACATTAAAACTTAAAACGAACAGAAATTATTCCCTATATGAAAGAGGCTGTCCCTCCTCAACGCCTCGCTCTTTACGCTAAAGTTTGACTCTGTCTCACAACTTTATTTTTTAAAACAATAAAAAACTTTAGCGTAAAGAGCGAGGCGTTGAGGAGGGGACAGCCCCTTTCATATACGGAATAATACAGAAAAATACTAGCTCAAGCTACCATTTTGTTATATAATGTTCAAGAATAATACTGGATCTGACATATATCAAACGCTTCTATTTCTTCAAAAGTATTACAAAAGATGGATTACATGAGATACTATGGATTACAAAAGATGCTATGGATTTAAATCGACGGCTCCTGAAACGAACAGAGATTAAAATAAACGAACAAAAATACCAAAAATACACGATTTATTTATATTTATATAAATCTATTTTTCAAATATAGGGGGGCGCGAGGGGACACGCGCCCCCTAATGTAGTCTAAAGTAGTGTAATTTACTTAATTAACGCAAGTTTGCGTTAATTAAGCTTGCTCTTAACGCAAGTTTATCGGGTCAACCTATTTTGCCCCCCACCCCCCCCCCCCCTGAAAAAAAAGGATATTGAAAAAAATATTATGGTAAGGCGCTATTTTAGGAGCCGTAGATTTAAATCCATAGCAGTATCTTTTGTCTGTATGTTTGATGTGATGATTTTAGTTCTTGTTCGTTTTTGGTTTTATTTCGTTCATAGTAATTTTGTTTTCATTAATGATTTCGTTTCTTCTCGTGTTAGGTTTTAATGTGGCTCCTTCCTGTTCTTTGATAAACTTCTTTAAACTAGTTGTTTTGTTTTTTAGTTGGTATAGTTTTAATATTCATTAATAAAAGGATTTTTAAAATTTTTTTCTGCTTAAGAACTAAAACGTTGGAATGACATTAAAAAAAAATTGACAGAATTTGAATAAGCTGCCAGAATATTCGATTAGCCACATGTTTGTGCCATAATTCTTATATAATATTTTTTATATAAGCATATATATAATGCTGTAAAACTAGGGCGAATGTGGAGGCAGATTTTTATTCATATGGATTGAAGTAGATGATTATGAATGTGCACGCGTCTTAATCCATCATTTTATTTAAAGAATTTCGTTTCAGGTTTTGTTTTGTTGTAATTGCCTGTTTGTACACAAGTCAAGATCGTTGGTCCAAAAAAGAGTTCCATTTAATTGCGATTGCCTTTTTCTTTGTGGACATATCAAGATCGTTGGTCCAAAAAAGAGTTCCATTTAATTGCAATTGCCTTTTTCTTTGTGGACATGTCAAGATCGTTGGTCCAAAAAAAGAGTTCCATGTTGTTGTCTTAAAAAAAAAAGACAAAACAACAAAAAATATAAGGGCTCAATACAATCAGATTTGCTTCTTTAATTTTTGGTTTTGAGAAATTTTCAAGTAGATCAACGAAAATTAAATTTTGAGGGCTAAGAATCAACACAACTGGAATTGTCTACCTAAAGTTGTTGTCACTATTAAGGTCTCTTTGGTCCAGTGTTCTTACCGTAAAAAATACAAGCCGATTAGAGGAAAACAATTTTTGACCATTTTGGGATGTCAATGATCGGTACTGTGTCTTTTTTACCCAAATATTTTTCCCTCTTTGGTTTGTTTTGTCCAGTGTTCTGCATATGCACAGTTAGTTGCATGCCGATCGGAGACAAATAAATTTGGGCGGATTTCAGACGGAATCTGAGATGTTAATTCTGGTTGAATTTGTACTAATTTTAACTTCATTTTTGTTAATGGGTTTTCATTTTAAATTAAAAAGAACAAATTAAATTCATGATAAACTTTAAATCATTTAATTTTTTTTCTGTGAGAAAAAAAACAACAAATAAATAACAACCAATGTTAGGCCAACCCTAGAATATGCTACTTGGTATGTTGTTCATGTTTCATGTTTCAACGTTATTCATGTTTTTTTTTCTTCGAAAAGCGGTAAAAGGGATTTTTAATGTGATTTTTGGGGTTGGCTCTTTTTTGGGCACCATTAGTAATTTTGGGAGAACAGTCAATGGTCCATGGCCCTAAAACTCATTGACCCATTAAGGGTTGACTTCTCGGCGCAGCATATCTAAACTTGTAATCAGCGTCGTATTACGAGTAACTCTCTATATTAATCAACTAGAAATTGCTACAGATGCTCGTTAGGTATTTTGTATTACATTGCGGTGCTTTTAAAGATTTTAACTTCTCATGACGCCTCTGTTAAAAGCCTTTTTAGTACTTTTATAGCCAATCAAAATAATTCATAACGTAGTGGAATCCGCAGTAGAAGCGTGACTTGTTAATATTTTTTCTTGGTTCTGTGTTATTTTGCAGTCTTTCAAAGATGTATGCTAAAATCACAAAGGAGTGTTAGCAGTTAACTGGAAGGTTTTGGTTCGTATGTAGGTGGTAATTGCTGGTCTTATGAAAAAATTAAATAAAAAAACAAGTTTTTCAACTGAAAGTAAGGAGCACCATTAAAACTTAAATCGGACGTATGCTATTACGTATATGAGGGGGTTCGCCCCCTAGTCAATTTCTCGCTCTTTACGCTGAAGTTTTTTTTAATACTTTCATAGGAGCTATTTATTCTAATTAAACGGTCTTTGTGATTAACGGGTCATTCTTAAAGAATTTGAACAAAATTCGAACTTTAGCGTAAAGAGCGAGGTATTGACTAGAGGGTGAACCCGCTAATATACGTAATAAAAATATACGAATATTGAAGTTCATTACGTAAGTTATTTCGTAAGATACGTATATTTATTACTAATAAAATTGTTCGTAAATAAAATTAAAAGTTCTAGTACCCTTTTTGAGTAACCAAAAAATTGGAGGGCAACTAGACCCCCTACTCCGCCCCTTTTTTCTCAAAATCGTCAAATCAAAATTTCGACAAAGCAGTTTAGCCAAAAAAAGTAAAATCAATATGCCCATTTCGTTTTGATTATTTATGTACGGTGAGGCAAAATCAAAACCTGTATTAATTCAAAAACGTTCAGAAATTAAATAAAAGAACAAGTTTTTTTCTAACTGAAAGTAAGGAGCGACATTAAAACTTGAAAAGAAATTATTCCGTATATGAAAGGGACTGTCCCCTCCTCAACGCCTCGATCTTTACGCTAAAGCTTGACTTTTTCTCATAACTCTATTTTTTAAAACAATAAAAAACCTTAGCGTAAAGAGCGAGGCGCTGCGGAGGGGACAGCCCCTTTAATATGCGGAATAATCTCTGTTCGTTTTAAGTTTTAATGTCGCTCCTAACATTCAGTTTAAAAAAATTGTTTTTGTATTTAATTTCGGAACGTTTTTGAATTAATGCAGGTTTTGATGTTGGCTCACCAACATTATCAACAATATCATGTTGGCTCACATAATTAAAACGAAATTTGCATATTAATTTTACTTTTTTATTGGCTAAATGGCTTTCTCGAAATTTTGATCGGACAGTTTTGAGAAAAAAAGGGCTAAGGAAAGGACCTAGTTGCCCTCCAATTTTTTTTTTTGTTACTTAAAATGGGCACTAGAACTTCCAATTTTATTTACGAACGTTTTTATTTGTAATAAATATACGTAGCTTACGAATTGACTTACGTAACGAACTTCAATATTCGTATATTTTATTACGTATATTAGGGGGTTCGCCCCCTAGTCAATACCTCGCTCTTTACGCTAAAATTTGAATTTTGTTCCAATTCTTTAAGAATGACCCCCAACTTTAGCGTAAAGAACGAGGTATTGACTACGGGTGAATCCTCTTATGTACGTAATAATTCTTGTTCGTTTCAAGTTTTGATATTGCTCCTTACTTTCAGTTGAAAAAACTTATTTTTTTTTAAATTTAATTTCTGACGTGTTTTTAAATAATGCTGGGAAGTCCGGCGCTTCCTTCATAACAGTGTCCCTTTCCCCATGAAAAGTTCCTCTATAGAAAGATCCTCCCACATAAGCCCCGTCCCCCACCCCAGTACCGAACCCCCCCCCCCTTGAAAATGTATGTATACTTCCCAGTAACCAGAATTATATGTAAACAATGGGCAAAGTTCATAACTTCCAGACCTTCCCCAGGGACTTTAAAGGGTTAAGTCATCTTCGAAGACATAGTTATTATATTTTTCGACTATGTTGAACAAAATAGCTATCTCAAAATTTTGATCGTTTGACTTTGGGGGAAAAATGAGCGTGGGAGACGGCCTAGGTGCCCTTCATTTTTTGTCACTTAAAAAGGACATTAGAACTTTTAATTTTCGTTTGAATGAGCCCTCTTGCGATATTCTAGGACCACTGGGTCGATACGGTCACCCCTGGAAAAAAACAAAACAGATAAACACACATCCGTGATGTTTCTTCTGGCAAAAAATACAAAATTCCACATTTTTGTGGATAGGAGCTTGAAACCAGTACAGTAGGGTTCTCTGATATGCTGAATCTGGTGGTGTGATTTGCATTATGGTTCTATGACTTTTAGGAGGTGTTTCCCTTTTTTCGAAAATAAGGAAAATTTTCTCAGGGACGTAACTTTAGATAGGTAAGACTAAACTTGATGAAACTTGATCTGGTGAAATCTGATTTTTTGATGTATCTATTAGTGTCAAATTTCCGCTTTTTAGAGTTTCATTTACTATTGTGCCGGGTCACTCCTTACTTACAGTACATTACCACGAACTGTTTGAAGACAGAAGCTTTTTAGCTGTCTTTCAATCAGATAGGATGTTAGGAAAAGTCGACAAGTAAATTAAAACTTCAGTCAGTTGCATAAATATTGGAGTGCTCAATTTGAAGCAAGTACGAATGTATGGAAATCTTAGAAAATACAGTAATCTGTATTTTATAAAATATAATTTCCCAAGAACATAATCATAAAAACATAGCCAAAACTAAGGCCAGTTAAAGCCAGAACCATAGAAATATAGTTACAAATATTCTTATCCGCTAGTTAAAAGATTGCGTATTAAATCAAAGAAAATCTTTAAATTTTGTCTTGTCGTATGACTGAGATTTTTTTTTTCAGTTTTATTAGGTATTAATTTAAAAAAAAACTTTCCGAAAAAGATGTTTTTCAAAGAAATGTAAAGGCCATATTAAACTTAAATCTGCAGAAATAAATTCCGATAATAATTCAAACTCAAAACGACCAGAAAGTACTATTAAAGAAAGAACTATATTACAATGAATGGTATGTTCAACGAAAACAAATTATATTACAAATATTTTTTTTATTCTTATTACAACATTGAAAGTAAAAATATAATATAAAATCTTGAACTGTTGAGCTTTCAGAAATTAACATAATTATATATCTATTCAGTTTAATTTTATTAGTTCTTTCCAAGGACTGTTCTAGACACACGTAGTTTTCAGTAAAGCGGAAATGACGCAATAGGCTTTAAACTTTTACAGCTAGGGAGTGGGTCAGTAGTCAAACTCATGTTTGTAGTGGGCTTGTTCGTTTTAAGCTTGATTTGCATATTCTATTTAAGTTTTACTCGTTTTAAGATTTATTTATTTATTCATTTTGATTACTACCTGTTGTATGTTTGTTTGCTATGATTGTTTATTTAGTTTCTGGTCGTTTTGAGTTTAAATTATTATAGGAATTTATTTCTGCTGATCTGAAGTTTAATATGGCATTTACTTTTCTTTGAAAAACCTATTTTGGATTTTTTTTTTCATTTTTAATTATTAATTTTTGTTCGTTTTTGATTGCCAAGTTTTTTTATGTTCCTTACTTCAAAATCAATTTTTTTTTCACATATAAATTTCATCAAAGTACCAAAACATTAAGGTGATGTTTTTTTTTTCAACATTAAAGTTTCGAAATTCAACATCCCCCTCAAAATTCCACGAAAGTCGTCACAAATAGATGTAGTAGCAATTGCAAGCAGTCGCAATCACTGCTGCAAGTTGTTGCAGTTAGAAGTAGTCACAGTTGCAATCACAGCCAGTCTCATTTGCAGCCGCAACAGTAGCAGCAATAGTAGTGGCCCTGAAAGTTTAAGTTAATACCTTTACCGCTTCCTAAGATATTGCAGATAGGCCTTTTTGATAGCTTCTTTTGACATATTGTTTCTTTTGATTTGGCTCGACCTACCCATCAGCATTTCTCGAAATTTCCCGAATTGCCTCAATATCCTTAGCTTTTTGGACAGATCCAGGATCGAACATTCCCCTTTTTTTATGATGAATTCTGCTTGTAAAGAATGGACAAATTGCATAATTTACATTTCTGCCCCGGGGGCTGCGGGGGCCTGGCATCCCTAGAGGGTTAGATATGAGACGTTGACACTATTTCAAATAAAATGGCTTTTTAAGATCTCTACCAGTGTTAAGGAGAAAATCTAAAAGAGTAAGAGGGGGAGGGATAGCTCCCCTTTGTTCCTTTTTCAGCATGCCTCCCAACATGCCTTTAAAGTTTCAACTAACACCTTTAGCCTTTCCTTCGATATTACTGTTGTCCTTTTGAAAACTCTCCTGTGTATAGTTTGCTTTGAGTTTGTTTGACATCGTCTTCAATATTTTCTGAAAGTTTTATTTCACTCTTCTTTGCCTTTTTGGAGACTCAGGATCAAACATTCCATCTTTCCTCGATACCGACGTATATAACTTACAATACTTGTCCCAGAGGCTATGGGGGGTTTAGTCATCCCCGGAGTTAAGTTATTTGGCTTTTTCGACTCGTTGAACAAGATGGCTATTCAAAAATTTTGATCAGACATCTTTGGAGGAAAGGCAGCTAGAAAGGGAAGAGGCGGTGGACTGGTTGCCCTCTGACCACTTTTTAACATCTTCCTCAACATGCTCTGGAAGTTTAAATATAATGCCCTCAGCTGTCCCTGTGATATTGCAGATGCACCTTTTCGGATAAACAGGATGCACATAGTGTATTTAAATTTGGTTTAACAAGCCCCTCAGCCTTTTCTACTTTTTCGTAATGATAAATCCTGGTTGTAAAGAAAGAAGAAATTGCATAATTTTCAATCCTTATCTTGCGCGTTGTGGCGGGCATTGCATCCCTGGAGGCATAGTTTCTAGATCTTTTGACTATTTTGAATAAAATCGCTTTTTCAAAAGTTTGACAAGTGATTAGTTGAGGGATCATCTGAAAATGGCAAGGGGGTGGGTTACCCTTCAATAGCTCTTTAACATCCCCTGAAATTTTCAGATTAACCCTCAACCCTTCCTTAGATATTGATAATACGTCCTTCTAACGATCAGCATGCACACAGTGTGTTTTATAGTGTTCAGCATCCTTTTCCAAAGCTAAGGGCGGGGAGGGGGGAGTATGTCATCTCAAGGCATAGTTACCTGAGCTTTTGACAATTTTGACTCAAAATAAGCAGAAATTAAAATAAGTCAAACTCAAAACGAGCAGAAATTAATCTGAGCAGGGTTCTAACTCCTATGCTTTCTAAAAGCTAGAATATAATTTGTGCTTAACTGAAAAAATTCAAATGAATTTACTGAAAAAAAAATGTCTTTTCAGTTTAATATACATATGCTAATATTTATTCCTTAAAATCTTAATTAATTTTTGATTTCTTAAAGTTATAAAAATGAATTTTTGGTTTAATGAAGTTGTTTACTTTTTTTTGAAAAACTTATTTGTGGAAATTTTTTTTTTAAATTAATTTCTGCTCGTTTCATATTGGCATAGTCTTTTTCAGGTAAAAAGACTGAGCCTCTTCTAAACAACCATCCCTTCCATAAGAACCTTTAATACCCCCTGGGCATAACTTACAACTCTTGCCCCTAATCTCTGGGGTTTATTTCAACCCAAAAAGTCTTGTTAGACGCATTTCGGGACAATATGACTTGTGTGTAGGGGCGAGAGGGTAGCTGCCCTCTGATCATAACTTACAACCATTGTCCTAATCTCTGGTTGTTTTTTTTAACCCCATAAGCCGTGTTATATGATATTTAGACTATTTTAAATAGAATGGCTATCTCAAAATTTCTATTAGATGCATTTCGGGACGATACGACGTGGGTATGTGGGGGAGGGGTAGCTGCTCTACGATGACTTTGAATCTTAAAAAGAGCACTAGAGCGTCTGATTACCAATCTAATGAGCCCCCTTCGAAGTTTATATGACTAAGCTTTCTATAAAAACCTTCAATGTCCCAGGGCATAACTTACAACCCTTGCCCTGAGCAGTGGGGGGATTTGTTATCCTCAAAGATATTGTTTCCAGATATTTCAAATCCGTTGAACAAAATGGCTATCTCAAAGTTTTGATTGGAAGTGTTTGAGGAAATGATGGACGTGCGGGGGGGGGGGGGCATTTGCCCGGTGATCACTTTCGACTAATAAATTAGGCACTAGTCCTTAATTTCCAATCGAATGAGCCCTTTTTGAAGCTTTTACGACAAAACTTTCTATAAAAATCTTATATGCCCCAAGGGCATAACTTACGACCCTTGTCCTGAGTGCTATGGGGGGAGGGTTTTCATCCTTAAAGACATAATTTCCAGACCTTGCAACTACGTTGATCGGGATCAACTACAAAATGTTGATTGGAAATTTAGGGGAAACGATTGGCATGGGGTTTTGATTCTCCCTCCGATTTCTTTCGAATATTAAAAAGGGCAATAGCCCTCTCAACTTGCAATTGAAGAAGCGCTTTTTTGAAGTTTTTACGACAACGCTTTCTATAAGCACCTTATATACCCCCAGGGCATAACTTACAACCTTAGCCTTGAGGGCTGTGGGGGAGTTGTCGTACTCATAAGACATAATTTCTAGACCCTTCATCTAAGTCCAACAAAATTCTTATATAAAAATTTTGATAGGAAGTATTTGGGGAAATGATGGGCTCGGGAGGCCATTCGCCCTTCAATTGCTTTCAACTGTTAGTAAGGGTACTAGCCCTTCAATTCCCAATTGAATGAACCCTTTTTGAAGTTTCTACGACAACGCTTTCTATAAAAACCTTATATGCCCCCAGGGCATAACTTACAACCTTTGCCAAGGGGGTTGTGGTGGGTTTGTCATCCTCACAGACATAATTTCTGGACCTTTCAACTACGTGGAACAAAATAGCAATCTCAAAATTTTGATTGAATTTGTTCGGGGAAATAGTGGGCATGAGAGGGGGGTTAGTTGCCCTTCAATCACTTTCGACTATTAAAAACGGCACTAGCGCTTTCAATTTTTAATGGAATGAGCCCTTTTTGAAGTTCCTACAACAGTGCTTTCTGTAAAAACCTTATATGCTCCCAGGGTATAACTTACAATCCTTACACTGAGGGCTGTGGAGGACGGGGGTTGTCATCCTCAAAGACCTAATTTCCAGAACTTTCAACTACGTTGAAAAAATTGCTATCTCAAAATTTTTATTGGATGTGTTCGGGGAAATGGTGGGCGTGAGAGGGGGGTTTGTTGCCCTCTAATCACTTTTTAATATAAAAATGGCACTAGCTCCTTCAATTTCCAATATAATGAGCCCTTTTTGAAGTTTCTACGACAACCCTTTCTATAAAAACCTTATACCGTTTCAGGGCACAACTTGCAACCCTTACCCTGAAGGCTGGGGGGGGGGGACTGTCATCCTCAAAGACTTAATTTTCAGAACTTTAAACTACGTTGAAAAAAATGGCTATCTCAAAATTTTGATTGAGTGTGTTTGGGGAAATGGTAGGCGTAGAGGGGGGTTAGTTGCCCTCCCATTACTTTCTACTTTTAAAAATGGCACTAGCCCTTTCGATTTCCAACTGAATGAGCCCTTTTTGAAGTTTCTACGACAACGCTATCTATAAAAACCTTATATGCCCCCAGGGCATAACTTACAACCCTTGCCCTGAGGCGTGTGAGGGGTTTGTCATCCTCAAAGATATAATTTCCAGAACTTTAAACTATGTTGGACAAAACAGCTATCTCAAAATTTTAATTATGTGTTTGGGGAAATGGTGGATGTGAAAGGGAGGGTTAGTTGCCCTCTATTCACTTTCAACTATTAAAAAGGGCACTAGTCATTTCAATTTCCAATCGAATGAGCCCTTTTTGAAGTTTCTACGACAACACTTTCTATAAAAAAAAACTTATATGCCCCTAGGGCATAATTTACAATTCTTTCCTTGAGGGTTGTGAAAGGGTCGTCATCCTCAAAGACATAATTTCCATAACATTCAACTACGTTGACAAAATGGCTATCTCAAAACTTTGATTGGACGTATTTGGGGAAATGGTGTGCGTGAGAGGGGGTTAGTGCCCCTGCAATCACTTTCTACTATTAAAAAGAGCACTAGCCCTTTGAAATGCCAATCGAATTAGCCCTTTTTAAAGTTTCTACGACAACCCTCTCTATAAAAACCGTATAAACCCCCAGGGCATAAATTGAAACCCTTACCCTGAGGGCTGTGGAGGGCTGTCATCTTAAAGACCTAATTTCCGGAACTTTTAACTGCGGTGAACAAAATGGCTATCTCAATATTTTGATTGGATGTGTTTGGGGAAATGGTGGGCGTGAGAGGGGGGTTAGTTGCCCTCCCATCACGACTTTTAAAAAGGGCACTAGCCCTTTCAATTGCCAATTGAATGAGCTCTTCGCAAGTTTCTACGACAACGCTGTCTATAAAAACCTTATGTCCCCTGGGCATAACTTACAACCCTTGCCCCGAGGGTTGTGGGGGGTTTGTCATCCTCAAAGGCATAATTTACAGAACTTTTAACTACGTTGGACAAAATGGCTATCTGAAAATTTTGACGGGATGTGTTTGGGGAAATTGTGGGCGTGAGAGTGGGACTCGTTGCCCTCTAATTACTTTCGACTATTAAAAAGGGCACTAGCTCTTTCAATTTCCAACCGAATGTGCCCTTTTGAAGTTTCTACGACAACCCTCACTATAAAAACCTTACATGCCCCAGGGCGTAACTTAAACCCTTACCCTGAGGCATGTGAGGGGGGGGGGTCGTCATCCTCAAAGACATAATTACCAGAACTTTCTACTACGTTGATCAACCCTCTCTATAAAAACCATATAAACCCCCAGGGCATAAATTGAAACCCTTACCCTGAGGGCTGTGGAGGGCTGTCATCTTAAAGACCTAATTTCCGAAACTTTTAACTACGGTGAACAAAATGGCTATCTCAAAATTTTGATTGGATGTGTTTGGGGAAATGGTGGGTGTGAGAGGGGGTTTAGTTGCCCTGTAATCACTTTCAACTAGGAAAAAGAAACTAGCCCTGTCAATTTCCAATCGAATGGCCCCTTTTTGAAGTTTCTACGACAACACGTTCTATAAAAACGTTACATGCCCATAGGGCATCACTTATAACCCTTGCCCTGAGGGTTGTGAAGGGGTCATCTTCCTCAAAGACATAATTTCCAGAACTTTCAACTACGTTGAACAAAATGGCTATATCAAAATTTTGATTGGATGTGTTTGGAGAAATGGTGTGCGTGAGAGCGGGGTTATTGCCCCTCCAATCACTTTCTTCTATTAAAAAGGGCAATAGCCCTTTCAATTTCCAATCGGATGAGCCCTTTTTGAAGTTTCTACGACAGTGATTTCTATAACAACCTTATATGCCTCCAGGGCAGAATTTACAACCCTTTCTCTGAGCGTTGTGGTGGGAGTATCCTCCTCAAAGAGACAATTTCCAGATCTTTGAACTATGTTGAACAAAATGGCTATCTTAAAATTTTGATTGGATGTGTTTGGAGAAATGGTGGGCGTGGAAGGGGTGTTAGTTGCCTTCTAATCACTTTCGGCTATTAGAAAGGGCACTAGCCCTTCCAATTTCAGGTCGAATGAGCCCTTTTTCAAGTTTCTATGACAACTCCTTTGATATGAAATGCCCTGACCTAAAACCAACCAAAAACCCAAAAAATAAATAAATAATACATTGTGCCAACATCGTTCTTTACTTAGGCAGCGCTATTGCGCTGCCTTTGATAAATCCAGGATGTAAACAATGTGAAAATTGCATAATTTACAGTCCTTACCCTGGGGCTACTGGGGTATGGTACACTTGGAAGTATAGCTATTATAACTTTTGACTAGTTTGAACAAAATGATAATTCCAAATTTCCATGAGTGTTGATCAGAGGGAGTACCGAAAAAGAGCAATGAGGGGGGTTGGGTGGTTACCATAAAATCCCTCTTTGACTTCTCCTCATCATACTTTGAAATTTTCAACTTAATGCCGTCAGTCGTTCTTTAGATATTGCTGATATTCCCTTTTCACAACCAGTAAGCACATAAAGTGTCTTTGATTGTGTTCGGCATCCCTCTCATCATTTCCTTGAAGTTTCACCTTAATATCCTAAGCCTGTTAGGAGACCCAGGACCAAACATGCCCTTTTTTCCAATAAAAATCCTTTATATGTTAACAATTGGCAAATTGCATAATATGGGCCCTTGCCCAGAGGCTGGGAGAGGTGTGCCAACCCCAGGGGCTAGTTATTTGACATTTAAATTATTTTGAACAAGATGGCTATTTCAAAATTTTGATTCGATACATTTGGGGGAAAAGTGTGGGGACTGGTTGCTCTTTGATCACTTTTGACTCTTAGCAGGTTTAGCAACTTTCCAGTCTGTCCCCAACTAAAACAGAAAATTCGGGCCGTCCAGAGAATAAGATTATTCGTCCTTTTCGAACCTTGTTTTTGGGCGCCCTCTTGGGCCAGAGAGCGATCTCAGAAATTTTTAGTCAATCAGAGAACCTTTTCTTACTATAAAACATATATTCAAACAATTGTGTAATTTTCAAAACTGACGGCCCATTCTCTTGGAGTTATATTACTTCCTAGGAATAATTCCTTGGAATAATATTTAAGGATTTTGTTAGCCCTTGAAGCATTTTTACGGCCTGAGTCCCATAATATTTCCTGTCTTTTTGTGAAAAATCTTCCACGGATGATTTGTGAATTAAATCAATCCTTTAAAGAGTACATTTATGATTTTTTAAAAGCTGGAGGCCTTATTTAAACAAAAGTTTGACTGTGCTTCCATTTGCTAATTGGGTTATAATTTTTTCCTCTTACCGTTTTCTTAAATATGGTTATGTAGTTGCACCTAGGAGCAGTGATGGTTAAAAATAGCTAAGTAATTGGTTTCTTTTTTAGACAAGTTGTAAGTTCAGGTTTGTACTGTGATGCAAATAACAAGGTTTAATTGTCACTAAGCACCAACTTAGCGATGTGAAGACCGTAAAGATGACGTATTACCCAATGATTTTGAAAAAACAGTCCAATTTGTTTTGAAGTTTCTGGTTTAAAGGTACTAAATATCTTAAGTTTAAGCTTGGAAAAGGCTTTGTGTTAGAATATTTCTAAAATACCCGTTTGTTCAAGGTGAAGGATTTTTAAATATGTTAAATTACTCAATTGAGACATTAAATGTGTGTATAAAGCACCAAATAGTTTTTCGTGTTTTTTTTCTCATCATTTTTTTTTGTTTTTCATTTTACTGGGCTTGTCTCATTTAGTTTAAGACCTACATTTTGGAGTCAAAACAAAAGAAGGGACAGAAAGGGGGGAAAGAACAACGTTATAGATAAATAACCTATAACAAAGATAAAATAACTATATTTGCAGCTGTAACTGTGTTTATAGTTGTAAAAACAATTATAATTATATAAATGTCAGATAAACAAAAATATCAATGCTCTTGTTTTGCTATTTATCAAACAGTTCGTGGTAACGAACTGTTGTATGTAAGGAGTGACCCGGCTCAATGGTAACCGAAACTCTAGAAAACGGAATTTTGATACCAATAGATACATTCAACGAATCAGATTTTAATGCCGATTTCAGATATGTAAGTTTCATCAAGTTTAGTCCTACCCATCAAAAGTTACGCGCCTGGGAAAATTTGGCTGATTTTCGAAAAAGGGGGAAAGACCCCCTAAAAGTTATAGAACCTTAATGAAAATCACACCATCATATTCATCGTATCAGAGAACCTTACTGCAGAGGTTTCAAGCTCCTATCTAAAAAAATGTGGAATTATGCATTTTTTGTCAGAAGAAAGATCGTGGATTCGTGTTTATTTATTTATTTATTTTTTTTTTGCCCAGGGGTGATCGTATCGACCCAGTGGTCCTAGAATATCGTGGGAAGGCTCATTGGAACGGAAATTAAAAGTTCTAGTGCCCTTTTTAAGTGACAAAAAACTGGGGGCGACTAGGCCCCCTCCCACGCTCATTTTGTTCCCAAAATCACCCGATCAAAATTTTGAGATAGCCATTTTGTTCCGCATAATCTAAAATATGATAACTATGTCTTTTAGGATGACTTAATCCCCCAATGTCCCCAGGGGGATGGCAGAAAGTTATGAACTTTACCCAATGTTACATATAATATTGGTTATTGGTAAGTATACAGACGTTTTCAGGGGGGATTTTATCTGGTAGTGAGGGGGGGGTTGTGGGTCGAGGGTTATGTGGGAGGATCTTTCCATGAAGGAAGTTTTCATGGGAGAAGGGACGTTGCTATGAAGGGATTGCCGGATTTCCCAGCATTATTTAAAAAAAAGATCAGAAATTAAATAAAAAGAAAACAAGTTTTTCAACTGAAATTAAGGAGCAACATCAAAACTTAAAACGAGCAGAAAATATTACGTATATGATTGGGTTCAGCCCCTAGTCAATACGTCACTCTTTAAGTCACATTTTTTTTAGTACTTTCATAAGAGCTATTTATTCTAATTAACGGCCTTTTTGATTAAGGGGTCATTTTTAAAGAATTGGAACAAAATTCGAGCTTTAGCTTAAAGAGCAATGTATTGACTAGGGGGCGAACCCCCTAATATACGTATTAAAAATATATGAATATATAAGTTCGTTACGTAAGTTAATTCGTAAGTTCCGTATATTTATTACTAATAAAAACGTTCGTAAATAAAATCAAACAAGTTTCGAGAAAGCCATTTAACCAAATAAAAGTTTTCAAATCAAATTTTGTTCTAATTATTCATGTACGGTGAGCCAAAATCAAAACCTACATTAATTAAAAAACGTTCAAAAATTAAATAAAAAAAAAACAAGTTTTTTAACTGAAAGTTAGAAACGACGTTAAAACTTAAAACGAACAGAAATTATTCCGTATATGAAAGGGGCTGTCCCCTCCTCAACACCTCGCTCTTTACGCTAAAGTTTGACTTTCTCACAACTTTTTTTTTTTTAACAATAAAAAGCTTTAGCGTAAAGAGCGAGGCGTTGAGGAGGGGACATCCCCTTTCATATTCGGAATAATTCTGTTCGTTTTAAGTTTTAACGTCGTTCCTTATTTTCAGTTAAAAAAAAACTTGTTTTTTTTATTTAATGCTTTGAAAAGAGCCCCGGAACTACTTAACTGCCAATGTATACAGCAATATATAATGCGTTTAATGTAATATCAATGCGTCCGACAAGCTGATTAGAATGAAAGGTGATAATTCATTTTTAGATATGGAACAAATCTAATGATTTATACTGATGTTCTTAGGATATTAGACGCATGTAAAGTGTTGGTGATTTTAATCGTTACTCTACAATTGCTAATTTGACCTTGCTTGCGGATGGAAAGCTATGCATCAATTTCAAATGGGCCAACTAACCAAATATGACATATGGAATAGCTGTGGCTGGTTTCTTGGCTAAAATACAACTGCTGTTAATAACTCGTCTGAGCATTAGACCATCAGAGGCCCACACAACCATGAATTTCTTCCTCCACCCAATTCTGTTTGGAGATTCAGTCTTTACTCTCTTTCACGTAATTTTTACTTCCTTTAAATACTTTCTTGTAGCTTTTTCTGATCCCATTTGTGGGCACCCTGTTTCGTATCGCTCCACCTCCAACGGGGTTTGCCAAAAGACCCAATTTTTTGAAAGACCATCCTCTTTTATCCTCAGAGCGTGTCTGAACCGCGTCAACCTGTATTTTATTGTGATTCTAGACAATGGGATCGAACCATGAGTTTTTCTCCAGCTTCAATATTTTATATACAGTTGCTCAAGTGAGTACTAAAAATTATCCTCAAGTAATTTTTCGGGAAATTTTCTTGTAAGTTTTCCTTAACTTTTGGAAGTGCCCAATTTTAGAACCATACTTAACAACTGTCATTGTCGTGCTTCTAGCATTCTAATCCTAGTGTTCAAACCTTTCTATCTATTATTTCATAACCATTCACTGTTAGTCTTTGGTATTCTGTCTCTTGAATTTCCACTCTACCCACCTTCTTCACTAATTATATTTATTGATAAATAAAACTGTTGACTTGGTCGATTGATCCACGTCACCCCTTCATCCTATTCTCCTTCTAATCCAAACGATTGGTTCTTCTTAATATTAGTTCCTATCTTATTCTCTCATCTCAGACTGTCTTGGAACAGAAAAATTAATTCATTTAACCAAAGTTTTTCCATAAGATACAACGAAGTGTTTACATATCGTTACTATCACGCTTGAAGATTGCATTTAACAGTCTCATATCTTTGAGATAGTGCCAATTGCTAAGCAGCTCTCAAAGGAAGGGCCAACAGGGCAATGTAGTCCAAGAGGATCAAAGTGTGACTTGACTTGCGTTTCCAATTCTCTGTTGAAAGAAATGGAAGGTGAAAAGCTTCCTTGAAAAAAGCTACTACTCCCCTTTCTCGTATCTTTTCTTCTTACGAGCCCATCAGAGGCAGCGCTGTAGCCACTGCCTAAGTAAATAGCTATGTGTTTTGTATTTATCAGTTTTTGATTGTTTTTTTTTCTTTTGCCTGCTACTTCTCTCTCTCTCTTTTACTACTGTTTGGGCATAATTTGATTACTAGAGATTCAACTCCAATCAACAGGAATATAACCTTTAAATGACGTCACCTTTATTACATCGCAAAGAAAAGATGAAGTTCACCGCCAAGGGATCGATTTCTTACTTTCTAAGTGAGCCATACAGTCTTTCCTTGCCGTCAATCAAGTTTCCGAGCACATAATCATCATCCGTCTCAATACTCTCAAGGGATCAACTGTCAGTATGACTTTTATCCAAGTCTATGCCCAAGATTCGTTGCGGAGTGATAAAAAAGCTGAAGAATTCTACGCTCAGCTCCAACACACCGTGGATAATATTCCCAAGAAAGATGTTATGCTCGTGATTGGAGACATCAACGTCATCATAGATTACTGAAATGAAGGACTTGAAGACGTCATGGACAATTTTGGACATCAGCGACAAAATCAAAAGGGTGAAATGCTCATTGACTTCTGTCACGACAATGAACTGTTTATCACGAACACTATGTTTCGTCACAGAGAATGGAGAAAAATCACATGGAGAACCCCGGACGGTCGCACAGCAAACAGGATTGACTAAATAATTGTCCGCAAGCGGTGGAAATCATCACTACTTTACTCAGTTTCTATAGCCGGTGGTGATTCAGACCACGTTCTAGTCATTTCTGTACTGCACCTGGGCTTTTCGAGACCCCAACAACCTAAGAAAAGCCAAACCAAGATATAGTGTCGATATACTTAAAAACATGAAAACAAAGTAACAAGTTTAAAACAGAACTGTCAAACAAGTTGTTCAGCATCCTATCTATGAGAGTTCCAACCACAGACGAAATAGACCGACTGGTCGACAAAAGAACATCCATCATCAAAGAAACTGTTTAGGAGATCCTGAGAATTTTGATTCACTTAGACAAACCATAGATAACTCTGAAATCATAGATCTTTGTGGAGAAGCGCGCTCATGCTAACAAAGACGACACATAATAAGGACGAATGTAAGAGGCTGAACGCCTAATAGAAAAAAAAAGTCACCAAGGCTGTGCGACAGTACGTCAATGACAAGCGCCGCGACTGGAAAGAAGCCTCACCTGTAAGCAATTTTGTGAACGATTGAAAAGGAAGTCCTTAGTCACTTCTACGCTATTGACGAACCCGGATATCCTATCACAGATTTGGGGGAAATAAGAGAGCGATGGAAGAAACACAGAAAGACTACTCAAACACAAGAGCCTTTAAGTTTGAATGAGAAGTATTTTTAAAGACCTTTGAGACTTTAGCGTAAAGAGCGACGGTTGAGTAGAGACTGAGAGGAGTCCCCCTCATAAATGGAATAACTTTTGTTCGTTTTAAGCTTTAATGTGGCTTTTTTACTTTCAATGAAAAAAAAAAACTTGCTTTTACAAGGAAAATTTATTGCAGAGTCGGACAAGAGTCATCATAGTTTTAGTTTCTAGAACGTTATTATCAGACCCATCAGAATTATCCTCCAATTTTCTTTGTAAAGCTTTTTAGAGGAGGGAGGCTGTGTCCCGGAATATTTTGTACATTAAGCTCCTTTTGGCCCAGTGGCTTAGGGCTTTAAGTTCAAATTCGCCAAAAAAAAAATTTTGTGGCCCATTTATCAGGCCCTTCGAAGTTTCCACAACCACCCCTTTCATATAAAGTGGCCCTGTAAAAAGAAAAAGAAAATAATTACAATAACACATTTCAGTCTTATCGCTCTTTACTAAACGCAAGGTGTTGCCTCTGATACTGTTGTATGATTAGTACTACTGCTTAGCACTGATTTTTATGTTATTATTTGTCTTGGAACCTTCACCAGCCGTTACAAATTCAAAGTTTCAGTTGGAAGACTTGAAAATGTTAACCACATTTTGGGGATTTAATATTCAGGTTTTGTGCTTATTTGGTGTCTATAAACTTAAGAAAAAAGGTGATGCAACGTTTGTTTTTCCTTTTTTGTATAGTAATGTCATCTTTAAGCTGCTGCCTATTCAGCTAACAGAAAACAAATCAAACAATAAAAAGTGCGCTGTCTAAATATATCATTATTAGTCTATTCAGCTGCTGTTAATGACTTATCACATGCTTACGTATGTTTTTGTGTACTTTAACTCTTGTGTGAGCAAACTGTAACTAGAAATAAATTAAATATAGATGCCCGCGGGAAAAGGCCACTTGAATGTGTCTGAATTCAAATTTTATAGTAGTGTGGTAACTTGACCAAGCACTAATCGTGTGCAAATCTTGACTAAAACTTGAACATGTTAAATGGAAATTGATTGAAGTTAAAACCAAACCCTTGTAATTTTTTGATTTTTCGTAGAAAATTCCAAACATTAAACCATTAAGGCAATGCTTTATTTCTGAATTATTTTCATCCAGGCCAATCCTCCTTCATGTGATAAAATCGAAGACCTGGCATCCTTGCATTTTCTCAACGAAACCAGTGTTATGCACACATTACGTGAACGTTTTGGAAACAGTCTTGTTCATACTTATGCTGGACCTGCAATGGTAATAATGAATCCGTCATCACCGTTAGCAGTTCATTCTGAAAGGGTAAGTGTAACAAAACAGTGGAACGCAACATGAAAATACAGTACGTTGATTGATGAAAATGAAGGGGGGAGGGGTGCAAAATGTATTCTTCAAATTTAGAGGAAGAAATTCCCTTGTTTTATAAATTTTTGCAATAAATACTTAAAATGGTATTTATCAATAAAAATACCAAAAAAGTTATTGTTTCAAATCAATTGACTCGCCTAGAACAATAATGCTTTATTTAATGTTTGCCTTCAGCAGCCACTTGAAAATATGGGATTCGAAGCCAAAGCTTAAGAGTTTGTTTTTCCGATTGATAAGCTAAATAAAATTCGTAGCTAGGGTCGGATCAGAATTCAGAAAAATTCGTCACATGTTCCGTCAAAGTAATAAAACTTTTATCCTAAGTACCTAAAAAAAAAAGAAAGACAGATACTAAAGCGGAAAATATTCACTTTATTTATTATTTTGTTTTATTTAGATTCTATTTATTCATAAAAAGGGGAAAATAAATAAGTAGAATGGAGCTAAAGTCATAATAATTCGTAATAAGTTTGCCTGGCATATTTGTCCACAACATTAAAAAAGGAAATAAAGAGTACTCAGGCTCATGAATAAAGTGGAAAATATACCGAAATTCAATTACAGGATTTGTGAATAAAACAACTTTCAACTCAAAGTCAATGCCATACCTAACACGCAATTTGATAATTTTTAATTTTCTGTTTCATTATCTTGCGTGCTATTAGTGTTAAACCTAAATTTCCTAATATGTTATTACATACACGCTTTTGATTATTAAAATTATGGGACGTATTATTATGAAGAACTGAATCAGATTCATATGGAGTTTTTTTCAAAGAATCCTTTGCATGGATAATTTTTTTTTTTTAAACTGACCAAATAGTTTGACTAGCAGTTGAATAATTGTGACACGAAAACAACTCGATTCCAAATAGTGACATCTTGCTTACAGTATTAGGTCTTAAAACAGAAGTCTCTAGGCCGAGATTCATTACAATATAATCTATCCTTTCATTGAAAATCTCAATAAACCATAAAATTTTGATAAAATATGCTCTTTTAGGTTTTGTTTTATTTAAAAATTTGGGGTGTGAGTGGTGGAATGATCAAGAAGCGTTGTCTTGACTCGTACTAAAGGAATAGTATTTTTTTTTCTAGGGATGGACAGAGGCTGAAGAAAGTTCTATTTAAACGAATGTTGTTCTGTCTTGACACCTTTGTTTTTAATTTCTAACTTACTTTTTTTTGGCACTTTCATTGAAAAATGGCCGTTTTTTGTGCTTTCATTTAAAAAAATGAAAAAAAGGTAATTGAAAAAAATGCACTTTTACCTTCCCCCTCCCCTCCAATTTCTATGAATTGACTCCACTGTTTTTTTCAGTATGAATTCTTTTGTGCAAAACTCTGATAACTTAGATCGAAGGGTTAGATGACCAATGAATAGTTGGAAGGATTTTTGGCTATTCCTGAAACCATGAAAAGAATTGAAGTAACAGAAGGTAGGGCCATAAACACGAACTCAAGCATACCCTAAAGAAACACTGAACCACCCATTGAAAACGATTAAAGCTTTAGACTATCATGAATGCAAATTGCTATCAAAGAACATTTTTGCAAACGAAAAAAAAATTGCTAAGTGTAGTAGATATTGTATCTTAATCGGTACTTTTCGAATGTCTTTATAATGCATGGACTAATAGTGTGTTAATTGCTTCCGCTTAAGTGAAGGTTAGCCTGTATGCTATATATGGAAATTTTAATACATGTGACTATTACTGTCCTATGTAGAAGAATAATTACTGATTGTTTCGTGAGAATAAACAGACAACAGTATCCGTATATTCGATACTCTCTTATTATTTCGATACTCTTGTGAGCAAAGTCTCACAAAACTCATGAAAAGACTTAACGAAAATGACATCATGTTTAGCCGGTTTCTTACTCTTATGTATTTTCTTCATTACTTGCCGTGTCATCGGTTGCTTGGCGATATACCGCTATTATCGACAAGTACATACATACTAGCTGTATGGATCGTTGGCTGATGCAATAGTCCAAAATTCCCCAGGAACGATATTGATGCTTAAGGTAAGGAACGGCTAATGTCAGTGATAAAACTGAAAAAGGGTTCTAGTTGGTACTTCGCGATTCCTATCATCTTTAAGCTCTGCAGACAAGATAGCCAGCCTCTTTATAGGATAATCCGAGTCAAACAACAGCACTCAAAACATGCTTGAGTTTTCTTTTTTAGTGGCTACTATTCATTCAGTGAACACATTCAATGATTATTTGGAGTTTCTTCGTCTTCCCTGAGTTGTTAATACATCTTTTTTTTCTTTTTTTGTAAAGAAAGAACAGAAAATCGTGATTGTGGCGTAACCTGGTAAAGAACCGAAAATTTAAAAAAGCGTATTATGAAGAAATCTGGAAAATGAGAAAGAATCGTGATTTGAAGTTGATTCGGGAGTGATAACTGTTATTTCGGTAAATCTTAATGACAAAAATTTATTGCGAAGCCAAATTTATAAGAATTTCGTGAAACAGCCTGAAACCCTTTGAAAATGGTGCTGGATCGAAATGGAAACTACAGCATTAAAATTACCGAAGTCGAAACCCATATAGGAGAATTATAGTCCCCCATCTTGATCAACAAGGAAATTCACTGCTTAGCATGGGAAGTAATGAGGTGCCTCATTTTTATTCTTTTTATTTTCGCCGCCGTTAGTGGGGCACTGAAACGCCAAAGAAGAGATCTTCAAGGGTTCATTTGAAAACTCATTTTGATATCTGCGTCCTTTTTGTGAGTAGTTGTCCAATTATCCAATAAATTTCAAATACTACACCGCCCAATTTTTCTCCATTTAAACACAGGCAATCTGCCAGACCTCTTTATTACCAAAACCACTATCCATTTATGGAATAAACTCAAATGAAGTCAATTGCACATTAAATATCACCTTGTAACTGAAACACTAATACGAAAGTTGAAAATGAAATATAATCCGATTAAACGTTGACACCTTGAAAACTAGTTCAATACTCTACTACTACTGTGTAACAACTAACAAAAGCACCTAGCTGCCTGTAGCCAACACAGCTACGCACGCTCAACCTACCCTCCATTCTATTCAAATCATCACTCTTTACCCCCTCACATTAAGTAGTAATTCCCTTTGTTCCTTAGGACAAAGACCATCAAATAATCATGGGCAGCGCAATAGCGATGCCTAAGTAAAGAACGATGTGGGCACAATGTATTATTTATTTTTCTTTCTTCTTCTTTTTATTCTCCATACCCGAGCACTTCGTATTTGAGATAGCCATTTTGTTCAGCGTAGTTGATTTCCAAATAGAAAATATGTTTTTGAGGAGGACACTCCCCCACAACCCTCAGGGCAAGGGTTTTAAGTTAGGCCCTGGGGCATATAAGGTTTTTAAAGAATGTGTTGTCGTAGAAACTTCAAAAAAAGCTCATTCGATTGGAAATTCAAAGCGCTAGTGCCCTTCTTAATAGTCGAAAGTGATTGGAGGGCAACTAGCCCCCCCCCCCATCGCACATCATTTCCCCCCAACATATCCAACCAGAATCTCGAGATGGCCATTCTGTTCAGCGTAGTTGGTACACAGATAGTTAATAGGTTTTTGAGGATGACATTCCCCCGGAACGCTCAGGACAAGGGGAGTAATTTATGTCCTGGTGATATATAAGGTTTTAGTAGAAGGCGTTGTCGTAGAAACATCAAAAAAAGCTCATTCGATTGGAAATTCAAAGGGCTAGTGCCCTTTCTAATCGTCGAAAGTGATTGGAGGGCAACTAGCTCCCCCCCCCCACGTCCATCATATCCTCAAACACATCCAATAAAAATTTAGAGATAGATATTTTGTTCAGCGTAGTTGATTTCCAGATAGAAAATAAGTTTTCGAGGAGGACACTCCCACCACAACCCTTAGGGCAAGGATTGTAAGTTATGCCCAGAGAGCATATGAGTTTTTCATAGAAGTCTTTGTCGTAGAAACTTGAGAAAGGGCTCATTCGATTTGAAATTCAAAGGGCTAGTACCCTTTTTAATAGTCGAAAATGATTAGTGATATTTTTTGTTTTTGTTGTTGTTTAGACCAGGGCACTTCGTATCGAAGGAGTTGTCGTGGGAACTTCGAAAGGGGCTCATTCGATTGAAAATAGAAAGGGCTGATGCCCTTTTTAATATTCAAAAGTGATTAGAGGGCAACTAATCCCCCTTCCACTGCCATTCTCCCACGCCCACCCTCCCATTTGCCCATTATGTTTAAAAACTAAATGTTGCCTTCAGATTAAATCAAAATGCACTGTGTTAATGCTAATTCCCAACAAGGCATCTCAGCATTATCATAAGACCAACAGAGTGAATTGGGATCAAGCTTTTGGGGTACTTCTGCTCTTAAAATTTAACCAAATCAAAATAGTGTAAGTGTATCCATGCTATCAGCGTAAGTAAACAGATTTTTTTTGCGAATAATATCAAGTTTTCCATTTCAGGCCAACTAAAGGAGGTATGAAACGAAATTAAACATTACTATTTGTGTCCAGATTTTAAAAGGGTGTATGTTGTTAAAAATTGCTGAAAATGTTTCTCCAGCATACAAATAGCAGGCCAAACAATAAAGTCTTAAAAAAAACGAAAAGATTTAAAGTATTATTTTCTTTTTTCCTGAAAAGACTTTGTCAACGTAAAACGAACAGAAATTAATTAAAAAAAACTTTTTCCACAAAAAAAGTTTTTCAGAGAAAAGTAAAGAAATCCATTAAATAAAAAATTAACAAAAATAAAATCAATCAATCTACCAACCGTGAAACTACCACACATCAGCATCGAATAAATAAATGAAACCCAAAACGAACAGAAATTACAATAAATAACCGAGTCTAACTCAAAACGAGCAGAAATTAACATAAATTGGGCGGAAAACCCCTATGCCTTCCCAAGGCCATAACAAAATTTGCACTTTACTGAAAAAATACAAATGAATGTGTATTGTCAGTTTAATATATATATATATATATATATATATATATATATATATATATATATATATATATATATATATATATATATATATATATATATATATATATATATATATATATACTGATATTTAGTAATCAAAATTTTAATATTATTTGATTTATTAAAGTTATAAAAGTAAAAACATTTATATTTTTTCAGTAAAGTGCAAATTTTGTTTGATAATTCAGGAGGAGTTTGATGATTCAGATACTTCTTAATTATTAATCCGAAAGTGAAAATTGATCGAAGTGAAGAAAGTAAATTATCAAATAAAATTAGATTTTTTTTTTGTATTACTTCCCCCTCTCTCAAAATAATTTTGCGTACATGTCTGTCGACGCATCCTCTTCAGTTCCTAGAATCAAACTGTCCTTCTCTTAAATTTTTAGCAACATCATCTCTTACTCAAGCAAATATCATCATGCTAAGTAATTTACTTGCTACAGCAGTCAAACTAATGCCCCTGTAATTTCTACACTCATTTTTATCAAAACTATTATATAGGTGATTAGTTAAAGTTTTCCTTAAATCACTGGATACTTTCCCTCTTTCAGAAATCATATTTGCATCGTTCAATAATTTATCTTTAGCTTTACAACCATCATATTACCCGTGGAAAATACCTACCCGTGGAAAATCTCCCCCCCCCCTCCCCCGAAAAAAAATACCTCTTGCGGTTGGGTAGTCTCCAATCACTTTCGGCTTATAAAAAAGGACTAAAAATGCCTGGAGACTATCAAACAATTTCTACCTCCATCCTCCTGTCGTCTCTCCCTTAGAACTAGTTCTGTATTTATTTGAAGGCTCAATGAGAGCTGAGCTGTTTTGGCATCAAAATGCACCCTTTGAAGTATCTCCCTCGCTTCCTAGCTACAAAACCATCAGATAACCCCATTGCAGAAGTTTCAATTCCTTTTTAAGTTTTTTTTATTTGTCTATTGCTTACAGATAGTATTTGTCAATGGGAAAACATACGGAAAATATTTGTGTGGGGGTTTTGTGGAGGATTTTTCATGAGAGGAAAGTATTTGCACGGAGAGTGGGGGGGGGGGCAATATTTACAAATAAATTCCTCTTTTCCATTTCCCTTTGGACTTCTCAATTAAACTCAAAAATAACACGACTCAAAGAAGATTTTTTAATTTTGAAAACCATAATTTCCGCGAGAAATGTGTTTTCGAGGTGATGGGGTTTCCATGGATGGAGGAGGAGAAATATTCCGCGGGGGGGGGGGGGGGTAAACGCTTAGACCCGGAGAAATTGAAAGGGTGAGGGGAACCCCCATTAACATACATAAAAAAGAGAGAAAAATAAATATGGATTTAAGAGTTTATGACGTCCGATTTTCTTTGTTTTTGTGACAACAAAACAGAGCATTTTTATAAATCATCTTGACAGTAATTTATATAAAGACTTAAAAAAAGCAAACAATTCCAACAATGTTGAACATGTAAAGATTCTAACTTGTGTTTTACCCAATGTAAGTACGGTGGTTGAGTTGCACGAGGGTTCAGTTACACGAGGGTTTAGTTGCACGGTGGTTCAGTTGCACGGTGGTTCAGTTGTAAGGTAGTTCACTTGCACGGGGGTTCAGTTACAAGGGGGTTTAGTTAAATGGGGTTGAGTTGCAGGAGGGTTGAGTTAAAGGGGGTTCAGTGCAGGAGGGTTCAGTAGCACAAGGGTTCAGTTGCAGGGGGGTTCAATTGCGCGGTGGTTCAGTTGTACGGTGGTTCAGTTGCTCGGTGGTTCAGTTGCACGGTGGTTCAGTTACAGGGGTTCAGTTACACGGTGGTTCAGTTACAATGGAACCTCCTCAAAGACATAGTTATTAACTTTTTCGACTATGCTGAACAAAATGACTCTCAAAATTTTGATCGGGTGACTTTGGGAAAAAAGATTAGCGTGGGAGGGGGCCTAGTTGCCCTCCAATTTTTTTGGTCGCTTGAAAAGGGCACTAGAACTTTCAATTTTCGTTCGAATGAGCCCTCTCTTGACATTCTAGGACCACACAGTCGATACGATCACCCCTGGAAAAAAAAAGATCACCCCCTGAATTAACAACACGCATCTGTGATCTTTCTTCTGGCAAAAAAAGAAGCGAAATTCCACATTTTTGCAGGTAGGAGCTTCAAAATTTGGTCGACACGTCCCCCTTCCTAAAACCGCCCTGTTCTTCTTTTAAAACTTTATCTACAGCATCTCTAAGTAAAAAAAAGTATCATCATGCTAAGTAATTTGCTTCCTACAGAAACCAGGCTAATGCCTCCATAATTATAACAGTCACTCTTATCACCTTTCTTATAGAGGGGTTTAATTAAAGTTTTCCTAAAATTGCTAAAATCATTAACTGTAAAATACGGTAGTGATTGTTTAGTCCTAAATCATTAATAAAATAGTTTCCTATCTTTAACTGGGACAAGTCCAGATTGAATCTTCCCTCTCAATTTATTAAAATGTCAGTACAATATTTTATTATTACGCCGTTTGGCAGTATCTTTCAGATCATTGGACATTTTATCCATGGCCTTCGCTTTACGCCTCTGTAATTCATATTTTAAAGCTTACTCTATTTTCTTTACATTCCTCTTATTTTTATACGATATATCACTCAAACAATTCTTGTTCAATCCTTTCCTCCTCTGTAAAATAAAGCATTTTCACTAATATTACTAGATGTATCTTTAACTTTCTTTCCTAAGGCACCATCAGCAACTTCATAAAATATTTTTCAAAAGTTATTCTATCCATCTTGTACATTGTCAAATTTTTAAACTCTTCAATTTAGTATTCAACTGTTCTTGGAATGTTTCTCTTAAACTCTCATCCTGGAGTCTACCTACGTCATAGCTTCCCGGAAATTTATTACCCTTCCAAAATTTCAGCTTTGATCTTTTCAGCTTGTGATCTTTACTTTTAACATCAATAAGAGCACTCCTGTATACCCTAGTATCTTGTGTCGATCCTGCAAGTTACTGGTTTACAATAGAATAATCAGTAAGTTTATCGGTCTTGCCATCATGTTAATGCCATGTTAACTTATGGGCAATTTTATGACAAAATACTGTAGTGGTTACAGCTAGATTGTTATACATACAAAATTGCAGCAGTCTTTAACCAGTACTATTTTCTTTTCTTTTCCTACGCCAAATTCACCGAGGCTAGGATACCATCTATCCCTATTTCTACCGACCTGGGGTTAAAATTCCCTAATAAAAAATACTATATTTCTACCTGGGACCCTGTCTCTTTGTTCCTGTAGTTGTAAGCAAAATGAATCCGGAGTCACTACTATCTCCGTCTGTCGGTTCTACGGGGGTATACAGTACTATAACTAAAATCCTGCACTTTTTAGTCATAAGATGAGTGGCTAGCATTTTATTTTTAATACCTTCCCAACCTAACAAGACTTCCTTATTCATTCAGGCAGCTTCCTTATTCGTCATGAACCGAGGATAATTTTACTGGGGGATAATAGGTGCCAAATTTATCACCAGTAAAGAAACATCAAACAGAAAAAAAAAATTATATAAACTATTGTAATTTATTTCTGAATAAGGTTGAATAATTTACCTTAAAAAGTGCACACAATTATTGCATGACAATTATTATAGATTGTTAATGAGCAGCTGGTTTGGTGGCTATTTTTAATGAGGTCTGGATACTTTATTTTCCTTATCCAGATAGAGAGTACCCTAAATTGTTTAAAGTTAAGTAGCTCCCACGGTATCTGCTTTATTTGTAATTAGATACTATCTTCGTAATTTCTCTAATGTACTTAGAATCTTTTTTATATTGTGTTCCCCGCGTCGGCGGAGTCAAATTTCGAATCAAATAAGAAAATGTTCTCTGTTATTGGAGTAGCAACCTCGACTTTTTTTTCGTATCCATTCTGCGCAGTAGCATTGAAGAAAAGGTGGTGTTAAAAAACCGAAAATGCGAGGGATGTCACGTGTTGAGCTATATTATAAGATTTTACTCTAAGTTTTAAAATCGTTTTCAATAAAATGGGGAAAAAACCTTCGTTAAGCAAAAAACTAAACCCATCTTTAAACAGAAGACAATTACTCGATATTGAAAAATATACGACTTCTTCTTTGATGCTTGAATTATGTTGGCTAAAGTTATTTGTGCTGGCAATTCATAATGAATTTCTCTTAAAATAGCCTAATAGTTTACAATCTAATTACTCATTTTCAGTGGTCATTCGTTTGTCTTTAATGTAGAAAGTCTTAAAAGCTAAATATTTTTGTAGCTCTCGTTACCTCTTTTAGAACATAGAGAATGTGATTAATAATAGATCTTTTCCACTTACAAACCGAATTGTAAAACCGCAATCTGTATTATAAATTTGCTATCTTGCTGATAATCCTGATTGTGAAAATACCGTTGCACTAATGATGGAGATCGTGTGTTCATTTTCTATATGCGGATTCGACAACTTCGCTCGAAAAGAAGATTGTGGATTTGGATTCTTGATTTTACCCAGTTGAGGATTGGGCTGATAAACTTCATTATTCCAGAAGTTTCAAACCGGCAATCCAGTTTTATAAACTTCTTTGTTCCACTAATAATTATCAATTTTTTAAGAACCTGGTTTGTCAATGGAAAATATCTAATATGTTCGTTCAGTCTGGATTAGTTTTCTATCCTCTATTATGCCTAAAAAATCTTGACTTTTACTATATTTATCTTTTCAAAAGTTAACTTATCAACAAAAAAGGAAAGAAGGATAAAATGTGTATGACTAAGGCGCATACGTAAATCCACCTGTGTGTCTCCAGGAGACTCTCTTTAAATAATAATAATAAGGCACTATATTAAGCAGATGCTACCAGGGGTGTGGTTTGGAGGGGGGGTAAGGGGGACAGTTTCCCCCTCCCTCCCAATAATTTAGAGAAAAAATTATCATATAGCCCATGCCATTTGACTATCCCGACATGGATCCTATTTGCCCCCCCCCCGCCCAATAAAAATGCTGGAGCTTCGCCCCTGGGTTCAAGTCTGAGTACTCTTCAGTGTGTTAATGTCATATAGGCAATATTTTGCTCTGTGGCCTAACTTGGTGGACATGTTCGTAGATTATACAGTGGGTATCGATAGAGTTACATAGTTGGCAAAAATGATTTTTTTTTTTTTTTTTTTTTTTTTTTTTTTTTTTTTTTTTTTTTAGGATATCGTACTACTTAGGCGTCGGGCGTTACTCATTTTCATAAATGTCTGTTTTATCTCCTCTTCTTACTTTTGAAAACCCTAAAACTTTTAGAAAAATGTTTTTCATGAGGAAAAACAAATTTTTAGAATCTCATAGAGAGACAAGGTTAAGATCAGCTGGTTATGCCTTTCTTGTCGTTACTTGGATACATCCAGAGATTTTGGTTGTAACGTTGGACAACTGAAGAATAAAAACACCCATGGTGGGTACTTTTTTTTAACAGTTGTTTTGCTGATCTACTTATTCAGTGAAAATAAGATGCCAAAGCTTACCATTCGAAAAATGAAAATTTGTCTAGATAGTATGGGTCAATGACTTGTTTTTATTCTCTAGATGATTCATCTCTTTCGTGGTTGTAAGCCAGAAGACATGCCTCCACACATTTATTCCGTGACTCAAAGTGCCTACAGACAGATGCTATCAACACGATGTGATCAATCCTTAGTTTTTACTGGAAGATCTGGCAGCGGAAAAACGTTCAACTTTAGGCATGCGCTGCATTACCTGTGTGTTGCTGCAGGCTCTTTCAACAAAGTTCTTACTGGTAAGGGGAAGGTTCAGTATTAATGTTGGCCAAGTCCAGCATAGCTGTTTTTTTTTTTTTTTTTTTTTTTTTTTCAGCGGATTAAACGAATTTTTGTATCTCTGACCGCATTGCGAACACAAGTTTAGCCAGTTGGTAATGTGTCAAGTTGGTTTGAGAGTGGTATTGACAAATGACACCACATCATGTCGGATAGTTATATAAACTAGTTGAAGTCGAATGTCAGTTCAAATTCTCCTTAGCTCTTTTACTTAAAATTAAATTTAAAAAAAAGTTTCTGACGGAAGTAAAGAGCAAAAGTTGAAAACTAAAACGGACTTAAAATTATGGGTTAACATTATAAAAAAATCATAATCATTATAGAAAATTGTAGATTACCCGCCGAAGTTTACATCATAGCTTGAAAATCTCTGTACTTAAGGAGAAAACTTTCACCTTCGTACATTATTCCCGTCGGATAAACTTGATTTGTTTTTGATTAATTTCTGCTCGTTCTTAATGTTTCCATTTAGGTCACTAAATATAGGTCCTACGTCCAACTTATAGACTCATAGACTCATAGACTCATTTATTTATAAACAACTATCGTAGCCGTGGCCGAAGCCCCGACTAAATGGCGCTGTTTAGTACATTGCATAAAACTGGTCACTGGCGGTTTAAATAACTGACAAAAAAAGGCACGAAAGAATTGCTGTGACGGGTTGTTCGACACTTTGGCGGCACTAGTTGATTTTTATGGCGGGTGTTGGCGGTGATAGGTGCAGGTGGGGGAAGCAACGAACGGTGTTTCTGGGACGAAAGAAGGGACTGCCCAAAATTGCACATTAACTGTAAGCGCCTATCACGCAACGTTGGCAGTCGCAAGGTACTAAGGGCAGCCTCATAAGAGTTGTATCTCGGGCCTAGTATCACTTTCACTGCCCGTTTTTGAATGGCTTCCAGATCTTCACTTTGGTGTTCAATATTATGAGCCTGAGGGCCCCACACAGGACACGCATATTCAAGGATTGGGCGCACATACGTGACGTAAACCGTCTTCAGCTGACTTTGTAAGAAACCCAATCGGCGCATGGTAATTAGCGACTGTAATGCGCAACTACCTTTTTTCACAAGACCGGCGATGTGCGCGCTAAATGAACAGTCGTCACTGAAAGTAACCCCGAGAATCACTGAGGTTGAGGTAGTAGGGTACCAAGGATCCGGGCATGAGAGGTCACGCTTAAGAGGATT
The DNA here is from genome assembly GCF_049724085.1 of Artemia sp. Qi Xiang Cuo. Lineage (NCBI taxonomy): Eukaryota > Metazoa > Arthropoda > Branchiopoda > Anostraca > Artemiidae > Artemia > Artemia sp. Qi Xiang Cuo. Next base: position 77,800,584 of record NC_142796.1, on the reverse strand, counting down.
AAACCTCATGACTTTTGTTTTATTCATATTAAGCTGGAGGTCGTTAATGCTACACGCCTCGAGAAAGGAGTTCCTGATCTCACTGCTGAACTGGGGATAAACGTCTGACTTTTCAGCAAGATATTTCAGAAGTAGGGAGAGATCGTCACCGTATTTGAATCGGTCTTCAAACTCGAGGATAATGTAGTTAATTACCGCTAAAAACAAAAGAGCTGCCAGCTTAGTGCCTTGTGGTGCGCCACACGTTAGTTCAGCCCACTCAGAGTTTAAGTCACTAGGGAAGAGAGCATAGACACACTGACAGCGGTTACGCAGGAAGTCAACAACTAAGAGCAAAATATGCTTCCTAGCGCCCATCTTTTTGAGGTTATTTGCTGCTGTATAGTGGCGGATCAAGTCAAAAGCCTTACGATAGTCGACTAAAAGCAGGTCAACGAGGCTACTGCCTTTGTCCAACCACTCGGTAATCAGGTGGTAGAGACGTACTAGATAATGCGTCGTACTACTCCCTTTCAAGCAGCCGTACTGAAACGGATCTAGGGCTGGCTGAACTTGGGCTAGGAGCTCTCTATAAATAAAAGATTCAGTCACTTTAGCCATATTAGGCGTAATAGAAATCGGACGAAGCTGATTGCAGGACTTCGGGTCTTTGACTTTAGGTAAGACGCGGACGTAGGCTTTTTTCCAAGCACTCGGGAATTTGTGCTCCTTGAAAGACTGATTGATCACTGATGAGAGTGGTTTTGCTAAAAACATAGAATATTCTCTTAAAAGTTTAACTGGCAATTCTCCTGGGTAAGAAGCACAGTTGCTTTTTAACTTTTGAAGTTCTTTATACACCGCGAACTCGGATACTTCAACGATTGTGTCTTCAGAGACGTCAGCAATGAGGGCTTCGATTTCGGCTTCGGTGAAGGACGGGTGAGTAGTACAGATTGAAGTGAAAAAGGCGTTCACTTCGGCTGATTTTATCAGCGTTTTGTCGTCTTTCTGTATCTTAATTTCACTGGTGGTACGTTTACCGGTAAGACGCTTGACTTCAGAGTGCCACCTACGGGGCTCACCCTGAAGGAGAGGCGAGACTTTGTCATGAACGTACCTTTTCTGCGCTGCTCGTAACAGTTTAACAATGCGGTTACGAAGTTTGTTTGCTTGAACAATATCCCCACTGCGATGTAACTGGCAGCGAGTTAAGATAAGCTTCTTTAGATCGGGTGTTACCCAAGGTTTGTCAGTATCACTAACAGTTATTTTTTTCTCAGGGACATGTTCGTGATATTTACATGACAGCAAAGAGTTGAAAGTATCAACTTTCTGGTCGATATCTGTCATAGAGCAAATCTCATCAAAGTCAAACGTCCCAATCCACTGTCCAAAGGAACGAATTGCCTCTTTAGTCATAGGTCGAGTGGTAATTTTTACTTTACGTGGTGCTGGAAGGCCAACTTTGGCCTTCCAAAGAAGTGTGTTATGGTCAGAGTTATGCAAAGGACCGAGAGAGAAGGGTACTTCGTAATAATCGGGAATGTTCGTGAAAATAAGATCTAATATACTACCACTGACGTGAGTAGGGATTGAGACAACTTGCTTGAGGTCAAGCATGCTGGAGACCCATGCCTTATTAGTCTGATTGAAATCACCAGCGATTACAAAAGCAGGCGCTGCGTGTTTGCGGCGTAGGTCATCAGTGCAGTTTTGGATATACTGGATCAGTTCTTTTCTGTTCTTTGCACTTTCGGGGTAGTAAACTGCAGCTACAACCAAGCACGAATATCGCTTTGAAAGGCGCTTTGGTTTGCATTCGACCCAAATTACTTCATGGCATGATTCACTGGGCTGACTTAGTAATTTACAAGGTAAGTCTTCCCGAAAGTACAGTCCGACCCCACCGCCTCGTCGGTTAATCCCTCGGTCGCGTCTCGTATTAAAAAAACACTTGTACCCCTTGATATGCCCGGTTTCATCATTAATATCCCAACATTCTGTGATAACAGCAATGGGGGAACTCGTCTGTTTGAGAACTACTTCAAGTTCGTCGGTTTTATTGTTTAGTGATCGGGCATTACATACTAGGATATTGGGAAGTCTGCACTTCGACAAGAAATACTCAGGTGTTAGGGGGGGTGGGGTACTTGACAGTGACGATACTGGGTCAGCGTACCACGGACGAAGTGAAGGAGGGATTTCACTAGGAGGGATGCAGTTAACTACTGTCAGAATACGTTCCCTTGCTGTACTGAGAGACCTCGCTCTGTTGTTAGAAACGAGAACAGGGATAGCACAATTTTTATTTCTTTGGCCTCCTCTTTTCCCTCTGTGGCTACGCTTGGATCGCTGTTGACTTGGATTGACATCTGGCGGCTTTCTCAACAGTCGAAAGAGCCTTAAGTTAATGAAAATAAATGGCGCCACTGTCAGACGAGATGAATTCAGTTCGTATAAATCAGCTACTTCGGTACATCGTAATTCACAAATCAAGCTATAATTGGACGACGCTCAGGCTGCTACTTGAGCGCTCTAAACGCCATCTGAAACTTTCCCTGAAGTATGTGCAACTTCGTCATATATTATCAGAAAAGACTCTGCAAAGAGCACAGCAAAAACAGCTAGAGGCCAGGAGAAAACAGCAAAAAAAAAGTTTCGGTAAGTAAATTATATTTCTTTTACTTAAACAATGGCTTTTCAGACTCCTTTCAGTGTAACAGAATAATCGTCCGATTTCCTAAAAACTTTGTTTCTGGCCTATATCTCCCAACAAAATTTAGATATTTTTGCCTTCATGGCATATTTTAACTAGAGACTGTATCGTACTGAAATTTCAGCTCGATCATCGTACAAATCTTTTGAAAGTGGACCTGAAATTTCATGGAAAGTTAAATTAAAAGCCTTCAATGACGCTGAAATTACGCTCTAGTTTAGAATCTGGTGAGGGGTAGTCGAAAGACAGTTTGGTATTCACTTTTTGTAATGAAAGCATGATAATTTTGAAAAAAAAATTATGTCTGAGACCTTTAATGTTTTATTGAGGCTATATAAAGTGTTTTTTTTTTTTTTTTTTTTTTTTTTTTTTTTTTTTTTTTTTGTGGTTTGACATCCTCTTATTACTACATCCCATTAATCTTAAGCCCAATTAAAAAAAGTTTTTCGGTGTAAATCTCTTTTTAGTTCTTTATTTGTATGTCCTTTCATATTGGCTGATGTAACGGTTTACGTAAACTCGAAGATAGTCAGTAAACGTCGGTATATGGTCTTTATCAAATAACGTGAGAATACACACAGAGAAAATAAGGTAGCACAAGAACAACTAACTACGACGAAGGCAAAAGATGGACTGCTTTTAGAAGCGTACCAAGAGCATAACTTTTCTGGAACGGAAGTTACAGCTATTGGTTGTTCAACCACGCCTGGGAACGTGCCCTTTCCCAAGACTAGCTTTATTCCTAAGAGCCCCCCCCCCCTGGACCACTCTCGTTGACACATAAATGGCCAAATATCTAGGAAATGAGACATCCGGAAAAAGGCTTCTCGAATTTATGTTTCAAATGCTTTACAGATTCTCCCTCCTTTTTTTATTTAAACTTTCCAAATTTGGAGTATTTTCTTCTAATTAAACCCTCAAACTCTATTTGAATTCTAAACATTCCCTTTCCAAATTACTCACTCCTCGCCTACTAACATTCTGCAGTATAAACTAGTAAACAATTACATAATACAAACACTACACAATACTTGCCTAAGTAAAAACTTACATAGTATAAGCGAACCACACTAACAACAGTAGTCGGAAACTGGATATTTTAACACTTCATTTTTATCTGTATACTTTAAAATAGACTTGTTCCCTATACCCCTGAATTTGATGAGGACAAGGAAAGTTGGGATTATGTATAAGCTTCGGATTAGGGCAAAAGGAAGGACCGAGAAAGACTGATGAATCCTGGGAGTACCAGCGACAAATAAACGAAATTGCATAAACTTATAAATGATGGAATAGATATGTCAACCAATGCAGTGCCTCGGTTTTGTCCTATTTGGTTTTGCTCTACTAACTTGTGGTTCGACAAATGGCAGTACTACTGTTGATATCTCTACATGACTATTCGCGCTACGCATTAAAATCATCCCGCGAGGCATCAAATCATCCCACGGGACCTCAAAACCAGCTCCCTTTCCTTGGTTAGCCAAACCGCCCTGCGAGGCATCAGTACCGTCTCGCAATGCGATAAAACCATCTCACGAGGCATCCACCTCATCTCCCGAGACATTGAAACCAGCTCTCTTTCCATGGGTAGCCAAACCGCCCTGCGAGGGATCAATACCATCTCGTAGTGCAACAAAACCCTCCCGCGAGGCATCAATCTCATCTTGCGAGACATTAAAACCAGCTCCCAGTTCCTGGGTAGCTCAACTGCCCTGCGAGGGATCAATACCATCTAGTAGTGCAACAAAACCATCCCGCGAGGCATCAACCTCATCTCGCGGGACATTAAAACCAGCTCCCTTTCCTTGGGTAGCCAAACCGCCCTGCGAGGCATCAATACCATCTCGCAGTGCATCAAAACCATCCCGCGAGGCATCAACCTTATCTCGCAGGACATCAAAATCAGCTCCCTTTCCCTGGGTAGCTATACAGGCCTTTGACCTCTTTCCTATCACCTCAAGGTATTCAATTAAAGTTTTTAATGTGGCGTCTTCTCTTTGAAGTTTGCCTATGTGTTCGTGGTCTAAACCTTAGTAATTAATATCTTTCAATTTTGCTGGTGCGGCAAAAAAAATTTCTAGTAAACCTCTGTTTAGTTCTTTATTTGTATGCCCTTTTATATTGGCTGATGTAAACGTTGTTCGACCGTGCCTGGGAACGACCCCTGTCCCATGACTAGCTTTAGTCCCAAGAGCCCCCCCTAGACCACTCTGGTTGACACATAAATGGCCAAATCTCTAGGAAATGAGACATCCGGAAAGGCTTCTTGAATTTATATTCCAAATACTTTACATCGGAATTAACCAAATTTTTCAGGTCCCCTCTCTGGAGGAAAAATTTCTTTTTGTCTGATTGAGCTGAAATTTTAATACAGTACAGTTTAGTATCTAAGTTAGGAATATCTAGTTCGGTAGAAAAAAAAGACACTTTTTTTATAGATAGGGCAAAAACATAGTTTTACGGACTTGGAAAACTTTTTGCTGTGGCCAAAAAACAAAGGTTCCAAGAGGAATAGCTGAAATTTTCTCATGAAACAGTTTCTCTGAAAAATTCATTCTTTTGTTTTACTCTTAACATACCAAGCCTGCGTTGTCAATATTGTTTACCAAGCTGTGGTCTTCTAAAGGTACCATTTTCTTCTCGTCATTTCTATATTATTTGTTCTGTAAGGTCGTTCAAAATTACTTTTCTAGGTGGTCTGGATGTACATATCAATGATACAACCATTGAAAATCTTGGATTCTTTTTTTTTTCGAGAAGGAGGATCGTGGATGCGTGTTGATTTGTTTGTTTGTTTCGTTTTTCGACAGGGGTGATTGTACCAAAACAGAAGTCCTGAAATATCTGGACAAGGCCCAGGCGAACGGAAATTAAAAGTTCTTGTTGTCTTTTTGGGTATCAAAAAAGATTGTGGCCGCAGAATGTCGTTTTTTGCTATACTGTTGCACAAAACTACAATTGGGCCCCAAGGAGGAACAAGTTGCTATAAACTGAAAACTCTGAGATAGTCCATTGATCTAATATTATCGAAAAGTTTGTATTAAGCTTTCCAGCTTCAGAGGTAGTAATGCCATGCTTTAATGCCTTGGCTCCCGGTGCTTCCAATGTTTCGGATTTTTTGACATTATCAGATTTTTGTCCAACTCTCGGAAAACTAATCGTGCCGGTCTGTGGAATTTTGTCAGATTTTCATAAAAAACGGATATTTGTCCATTTTTTCATTTATTTATTTATTTTTTAACTTGAGAAAGATTTTCAAACTATTAAAATTTGTGGGTCGCTCTACTAGTGATTTTCAAAAGACCCTTGCCATTAGTCTGAGAAAGGCAACGCTATAGCGTTTCCTATAGTAAAGAGCCATAAGGCTTCAATGTTTTACGATTTTTTCCCCCAAAACACTTCAAACGGAAGGGGGAGTCTCATAAACTTTGCAGGGGGCACATTTGATTGGAAATCGGAATTCTAATGCCCTTTTTAAGAGTCAAAATCGGTCGGAGGGCAACTAGCCTCCCCCATGCCCTCATTTCCCCAAATGATACAAATTTTTAGATAGCCATTTTGTTTAAAACAGTCTAAAGGTCAAGTAACCATGTCTCTGGGTTGACTAAACTATCCACAGCCCCTGGGGCAAGGGCTTCAAATAACTATTGTTCGATTTTGACAACCCCCTCCTCCAGCCCCAGGGGTAAGTACTGTAAGTTATGCAAGTTATCGATTGTTAAAATATAAGGTTTTTGTGGAAGGGGTGGTCGTATAAAGTTCGAAGGGGGCCATTCTATGACCCTTTCTGAATGGAATTCAGAAGTTATAGATCCCTTTATAAGGGTCATAAGTGATCGAAGGGCAACTAGCCCCCCATGCCATTCTTCCCCAAATGCTTACGATCAAAGTTTTGAGACAGCCATTTTTTTCAAAATAAGTCAAAGGGAAAATAACTATGCCTCTGGGGTTAACAAACCCCCTCCCTATAATCCCTAGGGCAAGGACTGTAAATTAAGCAAGTTACCCATTGTTAACATGTAAGGGGTGGAAGGGGTGGTCGTATAAGCTTTAAAGGGACCTCATTCGATTAGATATTTAGAGTTTTAGTTCCTTTTTTTTAAGAGTCCAAAGCTATTGAAGGGTAAACAGCCCCTCCCCCCCCCCACGCCTTTCATCCCCAAATGTATCAGATGAAAATTTAAGACAGCCATTTTGTTCAAATTAGTTCAAAGATCAAATAACTATACTTCCGGGGTTGACACACCTCCCCCCCAGCCTCTGGGATAAGGACTATAAGCTATGCATTTTGCCCGTTGCTAACATTAATTAAAAAAAAAAACTTTCCGAAAAAGAGGTTTTTCAAAGAAAAGTAAAGGCCATATCAAAAATTCAGATTAGCAGATACAAATACCTGTTAAAATTCAAACTAGAAACGACAAGAAATTACTATTAAAGAATAAATGAAACTCAAAACGAGCAGAAATTAAATAAATAATCAGAGGAAAAAAACATACAACAAGTACTAATATAAATGAATAAAATACAAGAAATTACTATTAAAGAATAAATGAAACCCAGAACAAACATAAATTAAATAAGCAATCATAGAAAAGAAAGAAACAACAGGAACTAATATAAATGAGTTAATAAATCTTAAAACAGCTATAGCTTAAATTGAATATGCAAATCAAGCTTGAAACGAACACAAATCACTGCAACCAAGAGTTTGAGTCCTCCTTCTCTCACTGTAAAAGTATAAAACCTACTGTGTCATTAGCGCTTTACTGAAAACAAATTATATTACAAATATTTTCTTTTGTACTTATTATAATAATGAAAAAACATAAAAATTAGATTAGAATCAAAGATCGAACTGTAGAGCTTTCAATAAATAATGTCAGTGTATATCTAAAATTTATTTTAATTTTGATATTTAGTCCCAAGACTATTCAAAACAAATATAGTTTCACTGCAAACAAGAGTTTGAATACTGCCCCCTTCCTTAGCTATAAAAGTCTAAAGCCTACTTCGTCACCGGTGCTTCACTAAAAACGAATTATATTAGGAACATTTTCTTCTCCGGTTATTACAGCATTGAAAATGAAAAAAAAATTACAAAGAAATAAAATCTTGAACTGATTATCTTTCAACAATTGATATCGTTATATATCAAATATTCAGTTTGATTTTATTTGTACTTTCCAAGACTGTTCAAGACACATATAGTTTTCATTAAAGCACCAATGACGCAGTAGGTTTTAGACTTTTATAGTGAGAGAAGGAGGCAAAATCCAAACTCTTGTTTGTTGTGATTTGTATTCGTTTCAATCTTGATTTGCATATTCAATTTAAGTTTCACTCGTTTTAAGATTTATTTACTTATTTGTAATAGAACCTTTTTTATGTTTGTTTGCTATGAATGTTTGTTTAATTTCTGTTCGTTTTGGGTTTCATTTATTCTTTAATAGTGATTTCTTGTGATTTATACATTTATATTAGAACTTGTATGTTTTTTTGCTATGATTGTTTATTTAATTTCTGTTCGTTTTGGCTTTCATTTATACTTTAATAGTAATTTCTTGTCGTTTCTAGTTTGAAGTTGGACAGGTATTTGTATCTGCTGATCTTAAGTTTAATATGGCCTTTACTTTTCTTTTAAAACTTCTTTTTCGAAAAGTGTTTTTTAAAGTAATTTTTCTTCGCTTTTGATTGCAAAAAACTTTTCCAGTTTTTAGAAATGCCTTTCTTCAAAATTAATTTTTTTTTTACAACATCAAACTTTCAGCAAAGTATCAAAACTAGTATCAAAGTACCAGAGTATCAAAGTAAAGAAAGCATCTAAGTAAACAAGGTATCAAAGTAAACAAAGTAACAATAAGTAATTTCCGTAACTCAGAGCCATTTCCTTGGTGCTGGGGGAGGGGTCAAACCCGGAATCATATTTATTTAGACTTTAAACTACTTTTAATAAAATGGCTATCTTAAAATTTTGACCGGATGCCTTTTGGGAAAGTGGGGCGTGGGCTAATAGCCCATTGACCACTTTTGGCTCTTAAAAAAGAAAAAAAAGTTTTAATAGCCGATCAAATGAGCCCCCTCCAAAGTTAATACGACTACCCCTTCCATAAAAACTTATATTCTAATAATGGGCAACTTACATAAGTTACAATCCTTTCCCTGGGGGCTTTGGAGGATTTATCAACACCTAAGTTATAGCAATTTGAGTTCAGGACTATTTTGAACAAAATGGTTGTTTCAAAATTTTTATAAGATGTATTTGGGGGGGGGGGACAAGGGAGGGCTGGGGGATTGTTACTTTTTGACCATTTTCAGTTCTTAAAAAGGGCACAATAAATTTCTATTTCCGATCAAATGAACTTCCTCAAAAGTTGAAAAACCTTATCTGCCTCCGGGGCATAATTTAAAAACTTGCCCCCAGGTTTTGGGGGGCTGTGTTATCCTTCGAGTCTTTGTTATATGATCTTTGGTCTATTTCGGACAACATGGCTATATAAAAAATTCAATCGGACGCATTTAAGGAAAAGAGGGTTAGCGGGGGGGGGGTGCTAGTTGCAATCTGATCACTTTTGATTCTTAGAAAGGGAATTAAAACTTTCAATTTCAGATCATTTGAGTCCCCTCCGAGGTTTATTCGACCAATTTTTCCATACGAACTTTATATGTCCCAGGGCATAAATTACAACCCTTCCTCCGGGCTCTAGGGGGGGGGGGTATGTTGACCCCGATGTTTTGTTGTCTGATCACTGGACTATTTCAAACAAACTGGCAATCTCAAAATTTTGATCGGATGCATTTGCAGAAAATAGTGTGTGTGTGGGGGGGGGGTAAATACCCTCCGATCCCTTTTGACTCATAAAAAAGTAAACTTTCAATTTCCAATCAAATGAGCCACCTCTGAAGTGTATACGACCTCCCTTTACATAAGGACCTTGTATGCCCTCGGGGCATACTTAAAACACTTGCACCTGGGCTTTGGGGTTTTTTGTCGACTCCGGAGTTTTTATTATCTTATTTTCAAACTATTTTTAACAAAATGGCTATCTCAAAATTTTTATCGGATGGGTTTGGGGAACGAAGAGCGTGGGGGGGAGGCTAGTTGCCCTCTGATCTCTTTTGACTGTTAAAAAGTGAGCTAGAACTTTCAATTTCCAATCAAATAAGCCCTCTCTGAAGCTTATACGAGCATCCCTTCTATAAGAACCATATATCGTATACCCCCTGGGCATAACTGACAACGCCTGCCTCGGGATTCTGGGAAGTTTTTGTCGACTCCAGATTTTTTTATTATTGTATGTTTGAACTATCTTTAACAACATGGCTATCTCAAAATTTTTATCGGATAGATTTTGCGAAAAAGGGCATGGGGGGCTAGTTGTCCTTTGATCTCTTTTGACTCTTGAAAAGTGAACTTAGAACTTTCAATTTCCAATCAAATGAGCCCTCTCTGAAGTTTATACGAGCATCCCTTCTATAAGAACCATATATGCTCCCAGGGCATAACTTACAACGTCAGTCCTTGGGCCCTGGGTGGTTGTGTCGACCCCAGAGTTTTCGTTATATGATCTTCGAACTATTTTTAACAAAATCGCTATCTCAAATTTTTTATCGGATGTATTTGGGGGAAAAAGAGCGTGGAGAGGGGGGGGGGGCTAGTTGACCTCCGATCCCTTTTGACTCTTAAAAAGGGCACTAGAACTTCTGGTTTCCAATGGTATGAGCCCCTGTTGAAGTTTATTCGACGACCCCTTCCATATGAAGTATCTATGGAAAAAAAGAAAGAAAAACCTTGGAGCCGTATGGCCTTTACTATAAACAACACTATAGCATTGCCTCTGATATAAGGATTTTTACAGGAAAAGAGAGCATTTTTTGTCCTGGGTCTCCGAAAAGGCTTAGGGTATTAAGGTGGAACTTTAAGAAAATGTTGAGAGGGATGCCAAACACAATCAAAACAGACTATGTGTTTGCTGGTTGTGAAAAGGGAATATCAGTAATATCTAAGAACGACTGAGGGTATTAAGTTGAAAATTTCAAGGTATATTGACGAGACGTTGGAGAGAGATTTGAGGGACACCAGCCTTCCCTCTCTCCTTGCTGTTTTTACGTGCCCCCTCTACTTAATGCCGATCGAAATTTTGGAATAGTCATTTTGTTTAAACTTGTGAAAATGTCTAATAGCTATACTTCCAGGGATGTCATCCCTCCATAGTCCCGGGGCAAAAATTGTAAATTATGCGGTTTGCCCATTTTTTACATGCAGGATTTGTCATTAGGAAAAGGAGAAATCTTTGATTTTGGGTTGTCCGAAAAAGCTAAGGGGATTAATGTGAAATTTCGGAGAATGTTTCGGGGTATGTTATTCTAAATCAAAAGGTACTATGTACATACAATCATAGGCAGCGCGCTAGCGCTGCCTAAGTAAAGAACGAATTGGGCACAATGTGTGTTTTTTTTTTTTGTTCTTCAGTCAGGCACTTCGTATCGAAAGTAGAAACTTCGAAAAGGGCTCATTCGATTGGAAATTGGAGTGGCTAGTGCCCTTTTTAATAGTCGAAAGTGATTGGAGGGCAACAAGCCCATCTCTCCTACGCCCATCATTCCCCCAAACACATCCAATCAAAATTTTGAGATAGCCATTTTGTTCAGCGTAGTTTATTTCCAGATAGAAAATTCCAGAAATAATCCAGATATATTTTTAAGGAGGACACTCCCCCACAACCCTCGGGGCAAGGGTTTTAAGTTATGCCCTGAGGGCATATAAGAACGATGTTGGCACAATGTACTATGAATGATTTTTTTTCGCCTTTAAAGCAGGGCACTTCATATGGAAGGGGTCATCGTAGAAACTTCAAAAGGGGCTCACTCGATTGGAAATTGAGAGTTTTAGTGCCCTTTTTAATAGTCCCCCCCCCCGCGTCCATCATTCCCTTTGGGGAAATGGTGGGCGTGGAAGGGATGTTAGTTGCCTTCCAATCACTTTCGACTATTGAAAAGGGCACTAGCCATTTCAATTCCCAATCCAATGAGCCCTTCTTGAAATTTCTACGACAACGCGTTCTATAAAAACCTTATATGCCCCCAGGGCATAACTTACAACCCCTGCCCTGAGGGCTGTGGGGGATTGTCCTCCTCAAAAACATAATTTCCATGTGGAAATCAACAACGCTGAACAAAATAGCTATCTAAAAATTTTGATTGAGTGTGTTTGGGGAAAAGGTGGGTAAGAGAGAGTGGTTAGTTGCCCTTAAATCATTTCCAACTTTTAATTGGTGCGCTAGACCTTTGAATTTCCATACGAATGAGCCCTTTTTCAAGTTTCTGCGACAAAGATTTCCATAAAAACTTATATGCGCCCAGGGCAGATTTTATAATCCTTGCCCTGAAGACTGTGGGGGGATTGTCCTGATCAAAGGTATAATTTCCTGAACTTTAAACTGTGTGGAACAAAATGCTATCTCAAAATTTTGATTGAATGTGTTGGGAAATAGTGGGCGTGGAAGGGGTGTTAGTTGCCTTTCAATTGCGTTTGACTATTAAAAAGGGCACTAGCCATTTCGATTTCCAATTGAATGAGCCCTTTTTGAAGTTTCTTCGACAACGCGTTCTACAAAAACCTTATATGCCCCCAGGGGATAACTTACCCTAGAGAAAAATTTTCAGCAATTTTTAACAACATACACCCTTTTAAAAATCTGGAAACAAATAGTAGTGTTTAATTACGTTTTATACCTTTTCTAGTTGACCTGAAATGGAAAACTTAATACCATTTGCAAAAAAATCTGCTTACTTTCTTTGATAGCTTGGATACACTGACGCTATTTTGACTTGGTTAAATTTTAAGAGCAGAAGTAGCCTCGAAAGTTTAATCATAATACCCTCAATCGTGCTTGGGATACTGCTGAGATGGCTTTTTGGTGATTAGCATTAACACAACGCATTTTGATTTAATCTTAAGGAAACATTTTGTTTTTAAACATAAAGGCAATTGGGTGGGTGGGCGTGGGAGGAGGATTAGTTTTCCTCCAATCACTTTCGACTATTAAAAAGGGCATTAGCCCTTTCTGTTTTCAATCGAATGAGCCTTTTTCGAAGTTCCTACGACAACTCATTCGATACGAAGTGCCCTGGTCTAAACAACAAAAACAACAACAACAACAAAATATCGTACATCATAGCCACATCGATCTTTACTATAAAAATTTCAAGCCTTCCGATCACTTTCGACTATTAAATAGGGCACTAGGCCTTTCGTTTTCCAATAAAATGAGCCCTTTTTAGTTTCTACGATAACGCTTTCTATAAACACTATATATGCCCCCAGGGCATAAATTACAACCCGTACCCTAAGGGCGGTGAGGGTGGTTGTAATCCTCTAAGACCTAACTTCCAGAACTTTCAACTACGTTAAACAAAATGGCTGTCTCAAAATTTTGATTGGATGTGTTTGGGAAAATGATGGGCGTGAGAGGGTCATTTGCCGCTCTCCCATTACTTTCAACTATTAAAAAAAGGCACTAGCCACTAGGCACTAGGGCCTTTCAATTTCCAATCAAATGAGCCCTTTTTGAAGTTTCTACGTCAACGCGTTCTATAAAAACCTTATATGCCCCCAGGGCATAACTTACACCCCTTGCGTTGAGGGCTATGGGGGAGTGTCGTCCTCAAAAACATAATTTCTATCTGGAAATCAACAACGCTGAACAAAATGGCTATCTAAAAATTGTGATTGCATGTGTTTGGGGAAAAGGGGGTTTTGTTGCCCTCAAATTACTTTCGACTATTAAAAAGGGCACTAGACCTTTGAATTTCCTATCGAATGAGCCCTTTTTCAAGTTTCTACGACAAAGATTTCAATAAAAATCTTATATGCGCCCAGGACATAACTTATAACCCTTTCCCTGAAGACTGAGGGGGGAGTGTCCTGCTCAAAGGTATAATTTCCTGAACTTTAAACTGCTTGAAACAAAATGGCTGTGTAAAAATTTTTGATTGAATGTGTTTGGGGAAATGGTGGGCGTGGAAGGGGTGTTTGTTGCCTTCCAATTACTTTCGACTATTAAAAAGGGCACTAGCCATTTCAATTTCCAATCGAATGAACCCTTTTTCAAGTTTCTACGACAACGCGTTCTATAAAAAAAATATTATACCTCCAGGGCATAACTTACAACCCTGGCCCTGAGGGTTGAGGGTGGGGGGGTTGTCATCCTCAAAGACCTAATTTCTAGAACTTAAAACTACGTTGAACAAAATGGTTACCTCAAAATTTTGATTGGATTTGCTTGGGAAAATGTTCGGCGTGAGAGGGGGGTTAGTCTACAATCCCATTTGAGTACTAAAAGGGGCAGTGGCCCTTTGCATTTCGAATCGAAGGAGTCCTTTTTGAAGTTTCTACGACAACGCCTTCTTTAAAAATCTTATATGCCTCCAGGGCATAACTTACAACCCTTGCCCTGAAGACTGTGGGGGAGTGTCCTCCTCAAAAACATGATTTCTATCTGGAAATCAACTACGCTGAACTTTGATTGGATGTGTTTCGGGAAATGGTGGGAGTGGAAGGGGTGTTAAATGCCTTGCAATCACTTTTGACTTTTAAAAAAGCCACAAGCTATTCTGTTTTCCAATTGAATGAGCCCTTTCCGAAGTTTCTACGACAACTTCTACGATACGAAGCGCCCTGCTCTAAAGGAAAACAAAAAAAATAATAAATAATACATTGTACCACATCGTTCTTATATGCCCTCAGGGCATAGCTTAAAACCCTTGCCCCGAGGTTTGTAGGGTAGTGTCCTCCTCAAAAACATGTTTTCTATCTGGAAATCAACTAAGCTGAACAAAATGGCTATCTCAAAATTTTGATTGGATGTGGTTTGGGGAATGATGGGCGTGGGGGGGGGGCTGGTTGCCCTCTAATAACTTTCGACTATTAAAAAGGGCACAAGCCACTCAGATTTCCAATCGAATGAGCCTTTTTTGAAGTTTCTACGGTAACTCCTTCGATACGAAGTGCCCTGGCCTAAAAAAATAATACATTGTGCCAACATCGTTCTTTACTTAGGCAGCGCTATTGCGCTGCCTATGATAAAAACACAGCTTGAAATAAGGATTGTTTTCAGTAAAGTGCAAAATATGTTCTGGGTTTTAGAAGGCACGAGAGGTGTCTACCCCACTGTTCTTACTTTCTGCTCTTTTTTAGCTTGAATCGCTTATCTATTTTAATCTGTTCGTTTGCGTTTCATTTATTTATTTATGGTGAATTATGGCAGTTTTTCGCTTGAAAAACAAGTTGTTTTTATCTCTGCTCATCTTTGGTTTAATGTAGTAGCTCTTTACTTTTCTTCGAAAAACATATTTTGTGTAAAACGTTCTTTTAAATTAACAAAAGTAAAGAGCGACGTGTAATTATTCCTTATATGATGGGGCTCAGTTGTGCTCGCTAAGTTTTTTTTTCTTTTTATTTTTTTTTTCCTAATAATTCTTCATGAACGACTGCTCAAAACACAAGGGCTGTTGATTCGGAATACGAAATATTTTTAAGTACTATCAAATTTTGGTGTATGTAGTGGAGGGTTGAGGAGAACGTAGCCTCTCCGCATATGGAATAATTTTTTTCGTTTTATTTTTTTATCTTACTCTTTACTGTCATTAAAAAAAAAACTTTTTTTTAATGGAATTAATAGAAATATTGCTAGTTTGTATACCCAGGAAAGTGGGATTGGCAAAATGCTCTGTGCTAGGCCTAAATGATTCTTGCTGACTTCACGGTCCTCTACGTATCTTGTTGTCATTGGTGTCTGTCAATTCGGCTTCAATACATTCTTGCTTCTGGTATGTAATAATGTATTGTAACTTAAGTAGTGTGAACAGTAGTGGACACTTTATTTGGCTAAACGTGTTAAGCTGTTTTTTTTTTGGCTTTGAATGGTTGATGAACTTCTACTCTGTTAAAAAGGATCTGGGCGTTGTATAGTATTTCTTGCCAAATATCGCTTTCCGTGGGACTCTCGCCCAATCTTACCCGTGTTTGGATGGTGTGTATACAAGGTGGTAGGAGAGTTGAGTCTATGATGGAATTCCTTATCCAATGGTGGAGCACTTTGGGATGTATAATGCTGCCAACGTTTTATGTTCTTTGCTGTGTGTTTAGTGCCAATTATCCGTTTTCTCTTATCGTTTTTTTTTTTGTCCAAATTTTATTACTATTGACAAAAGGTTTTTTCTAGTTAATTAGTTGTTCTGTTCGTTATTTTGTGGGTTTTGCATATTCTACAACGATTTTTATCAGATGAATAATCCTCTGAAGTTTTTTTTTAGATAAAACTATGCTATTTTATCTGAAGTTTGTCTCACGCATCTAGTCTGGTCTTTTTACACGAAAATAAAAAAAAAGGTTCCCTAACCTAAAAAAACATTTAATTTCGATTCATAGGAATAAAGTGGAATGTTTATACTGCTGCAAAGAGAAGGACAAACTGATATTCTGTTTCTTTTTATGGATCCTCAGGAAGATGATAACAGCGTCATCTTCATCTTAGAGGGAAGGGGAAATTCCGCCTCAGTATAGACCTTTTGTAGCATCTGTCATACCAAGTTAGTACTTGTTTGCGCCTGCTTGGAAAGGATCCGTAACAACATAAGAAATAGAACTGAGAAAAATAGGACAATTTTTTCAAGGCATGTGGAATAAGAGAAGATACAGATATTTAGATTGTGCAATTGACAATGATCCTTACCGTCTGAACGACTCATAGCACATCATAATATTCAAAGATTAGAAATATTTTAAAATTAAATCTTAACCGTTTTACTTTATGTAATTGGACAGTGTCTTTAACACCCAGCCTTACGCAAATCTGAAAAAACGTCACGTGATGCTACCAAACGGATAACAATCTTTTCGGAGTGCTTTCACCATCAGTCAGTTGATTTTATGGATATTCACTATAAACATAATAAAATGGTGTTTAATGTCACTTTAGCCATGAAAATACAGTACTTATATTGTACTTGCTGCGGAACGAGATTCTGAAGTATCACCCAACAAGAAGAAGACTCCGTGTGGTTGACTCCCATTTATCGCGATCTTGTGCCCTCTCTTCAGCAAACCGGAGTCATTCTTAAACGAGTTTGTAGAAATGAAGTAGAAAATTAATTTAGTTTAATTACTTTCTATTTAGAACACTATTTCATTGAATTTTGCTGCTGGAGAAGGACTTGGTACAACATATTTTTCGAAAGGATTCTCTTTTCTCATCAGGTCTTTTTTCCCTTTCACATATTTATAAAAGTTAATTTGTCAGCTCGTAGTTAAAATAAAAAGTGTTGTTAGATCGATTCCGCTGTTCCTGCAGCAGTCGATTCCTTTCATTTTTTTTCTGCTGGGTCGACATCAACGAAAGCTTTTTTCACAGTGTCGTTACGTCAGTACTTTAGCCAAGGTTGTAACTATTTTGCAAAATTGGGTTTTGTCGAGATCTGAGCCTCGTTTTCAGGCACCGGGTTCGAACACGGGTTGCTATCGAGTTCTACATCAAGCGTTTTTAGGGTCTCAGGTTCAACACGAATCCGCTTCTAAGCGTTTTCAGCTGCCGGATTCTCCCCGTGTTTGAACCCGGGTTTCGTGAATCTGGAACCCGCAGAAATACCAGGTTCAAACTCGAGTTCTGCGTTCATTGGCAATAAATTCAAAAATGGCTAACCATCCTGAATTCAAAGCCCATGAAGTTTGTTCATTGGGATCCCAAACAGTTGATTTTGAATTGAAAATCAAGTATTTTACAGTAGGCACCAAGACATTGCTAACTGTAGAAAAAGCCAAGACAGATAGTCCGAGTAATTGAGAGGGAAATTCTATAACTCAGCATCAAGCGTTTTCAGATACGAAGTTTCAACCCCGTGTTTTCCTTGAGAACCCGCTTTGTGAAAACGCTTGATGCACTAGACGAGAACAACCCGTGTTCGAAGCCGCTGAGCCTGAAAACGAGGCTCTGGTAACGGTCACGATATATCGAGATGGATGTTAAGTCTGTGTCTAAACTTACATAATACACACCGACCTTGTATTCTATTGTGAATTGTAGCTTATCAGTCATTATGTCCAGAACGTATTCATTATAATAGTTAGGGTCTATTTTTATCAGTAATTTTTAGTAAGGCCGTATATAAAAAATGTAAAATAGCTAAAACATATCAAGAAGTCGCCGAGGGGGTATTATGCTGTTATGCTGTTACCACGTTAAGGGAATGAAGGTAGAATAACGTGTTTTAAGGTACTTTTTAAACAAGTATCCATAAAATTAACGATGGCTGTTTTTGTTTAACCGGTTGACTTGAAAATGCAAATTTACTTCCCTCTCTTTCAAAACCAAAAGTTCTTAAACTGAGCTAAGTCATGATTCTTGATGGAAAAGGTCCTTTCCCTTCATTTTTCCCTTGCGTTGCCAGGGAGTAGGTTGTGCTTGTGTTTGAAGCTTGGCACCTTCTTATGGGATTTACCAAATCCGTCAATCAATTTGTTGCATAATTATAATACGAGTGTAATAGAAAAAAAAAATTTGCTCCTTCCTGGATTCGTGCCCTAGCTAGACAAACACAGTGGTAGCCGCGTACCATAAAATAAAAGTATTGAGGTTGTTGAGAAGGAAACATTTAAAGAAAACAATTCCAACTTCATACTATCCAGAATAATTGTAGCTAGCACATTTTGACTGTAATTCTTACTATACCCCTAACCCGCCCCCCGCCCCCTCCCCCGCCTCTACATTGTGCAGATATGTTGCCGAAATTATATATTTCCCATGTGTTTTTCTGTTTCTTTATTTTGTCACAGTTTTCAATTTACGGGGATATGGGTTGAAACAAGAGTGACGCACGGCAAATTGCATGGGAAATATATAATTTGGCCTACATATTTGACAATGGGGTGGGGTTGGGTGAAGTATAGTGGAATTGCAGTTAAAATTTGGTAACTACAATTTTTCCACGAATTATGAAGTAAGAATTGCTCTTTTAACATTCTCAAAAGCCCCTATTCTAGGCCTTAACCGAATTCAAGACTAAATAGTGATTTCACCCTTTTGTACCTTTCATTACAAAAGAATTTCCTATTTCCTCTCTTTCTTTTGGATCACAGTTTGTTATAATCTCTTACTAAATCCGTTCAGGGAGGCTTTATGGTTTTTTTTCTGACGTGGCGTTCCTCCAATTCATCCCAAGAAAATACTCACAAAGACACACAATGGAGGCGCGGAAGCATGACTGGTGGCACAGAAATAGCATGATTTGAGACACACCGCTTCAAATTTGTGAATTTTCGGGTGCTAGGAGATGAAGAGGAGAACTCATCTTATTTAAAACTTCCTAGTTAATTTTATAGAAATGGAATAACAATTAAAATAGAACTAAAATATAATAACATGTAAAACTTTAATTAAAACAGTAAACGTTAAAAACAAACATTCAAAAAAAAATAAAGTTTTTGTCAACGTACACTGTCTTAATTAAAGGTCTTAATTACCCATTATTAGATTTTCATTTCATTTTAATTACAAACCGAAAGGCAGTATGGCTTATAAATGAAATTATATAACAACAAAATACAAACACGGTCTGACATGCTGTAAATCCGTGAAAGACAAGAATTAATAGAAAGTGTTATTAAGAGCAAAAAAAGGTAGTAGATAACATACATCCTTCAACAACAAAGGCCAAAATAATGCAAGCAACATATGGCACTTATCTCCACAAAAGCTTCATGGCCTATACAGATGATGGGGTAAATACACATACTGTTTAAATACACAATTCATAAACGATAAATACTAAAAAAAAAAGTGGAAGAGAGAGTGGGAAAGATTTCAGCGATTTATTCAAATTCATTCTGATCACTCAGCCAATACTAGACCTGCTCGAATGGAACCCAAACAAGCAATAGTAATAATAAAATAATAATAATAATAATGAACAAATAGTTGTACGGAAAACAAAATATTTCTTCATAACTCTTCGGAAGGTTCCAAATGGGTGACATTCTCGAGTTGAATCAGGAATAGAGTTCCAAATAGCATGGGACGTAACTAAAGGATTAAAATCAGATTTTACTGTTTAATTAAATAAAAAATAACAAGTTTTGTCAACTGAAAGTAAGGCACAACGTTACAACTTAAAACGAACAGAAATTATTACGTATATGAAGGAGGTTGCCTCCTTCTCAACACCCCGCTCTTTACGCTAAAGTTTTTTAGTACTTTTGAAAAAAGCTTCTTATTGTTCCAGTTAAACGAATGTAGTGTTTCAGAAGTCATTCTTAAAGAATTGGGAGAAAATTCAAACTTTAGCGTAAAGAGCGATGTGTTGAGGAGGAGGCAATTCCCCTAATATATGTAATCATTTCTGTTCGTTTTAAGTTTTAATGTTGCTCCCTACTTTCAGTTGAAAAAACTCTTATTTTTTATTCAATATCTGACCGTTTTTTAAATAATCCCCCACCTCCACGGAGAAATACCCTCCCCACAAATATATCCTCTAGACAATTCAATCCCGGTGAAAATTTACCCAGGCGATTACCCTTAACAACTTCGCGCTTAAAATTGAGACGGGAAAGAGAAAGCAAGCTATATAAAAAGAATTTTGTAGGTCTATAGGAATTATGGCAAATTTCCCAAGTGTATAATTTCCTTTGACAAGTTCACCCCCTGGAAACTTCCCTCCCCATGGAAAGTTCCCCCGTAAAAAATCCCCAGCAGAAAATTCGTCTTCCCACCCTAAAATGTATGCATTCTTCCCAATAACAAATACTATGCGTAAACAATGGACAATTTTTATCAAGACCTTTCCCTTGGGGCTCTGGGGGGGGGACCAAGTTATATCCAAATGCTTAGTTATTGGGCCTTTCAACTATGATAGACAAAATAGCTATCTCCAAATTTTAATCGGACGATTTTGGGGAAAAAGGGGATGGGGGAGGGGACCTAGTTGCCCTCCAATCTTTTTGATCACTATAAAAGGGCACTAGAACTTTTAATTTCCGTTTTAATGAGCCCTCTCACGATATTCTAGGACAACTGGGTTGATACGATCACCCCTGAAAAAAAAAAAAAAACACGCATCCGTGATCTTTCTTCAGGCAAAAATTACAAAATTCCGCACTTTTCTAGGTAGAAACTTGAAACAACAGGGTTCTCTGATATTCTGAATCTGATGTTGTGATTTTCATTAAGATTCTATGACTTGTAGGGGGTGTTTCCCCCTTTTTTGAAAATAAGGAACATTTTTTCAGACTCGTAACCTTTGATAAATACGACTACACTTAATGGAAATTATATATTTGAAATCAGCATATAAATCCAATTCTTTTGATATATCTATTGGTATCAAAATTACGTTTTTTAGGGTTTCGGTTACTATAGAGCCGGGTCGCTCCTTGCTTACAGTTTGTTACCACGAACTGTTTGATTAAGCCGAATTGGAGTATTTTTGAGAGCCACATAGCTGATCGTTCCGATTCAAAAAATTAATTAAATCGGAAGGGACCTGGGTAAATCATCGTGTTGCTAAAGAAAAGTGATAGGTGCACAGGAAAGAATACAAAGTTTTTCAACGTCAGGTAAGGGTTGAATTGCTGAACGATTTGTTTCCTGGATTAGACTTGTGGCTTTATTATGAGTATTAAAAAGTTGTTTAAGAAAATGAAAGTAGGCATCCATATCAAGGCCATATCCAGGATTTTTGTTGGGGGTGGAGGTGGGGGGGGGGGAGGGTGAATTTTTATAAGCATCAAAATTTTGTTTAAAAGTATTTCTGTTAGGTTTTTACGAATCAGGCGATTTTTTGTTTTTGTTTTTTGGCGGGGGGGGGGTCAAACTCCTTAACCCTGGACACGGCCTTGAACCATACAACTGACGATAAGAAACATACGACTGAATTAAACTGTGCAAGTGGACTGAAGTGTTAGTAAAATTAAGAAACTTCCTATGAAGGGTGAAAAGTAATACTTTTTGTTAAAAAGTTGTTAATGTTTTATTATTGTTTTTAGTTTGAGTTGAGCCTAAACTAAAAATTGTAATATAGCAATCTCATTTTGCGACTATGGAAAAAATTATTTATAGCTATTAAGCCCGTGAAATGCATATTTGTATTAAATCTTACTTTGAGAATAGCTATTTTGATTCTACAGAACGAAATATTAAATTGACGAGTAGAATTACGTATAAATAGGCTTCGTAGGATTATTAGTTCTAATGCATTAGTGTGAAATGATCAGATGTATATAATATCACTAATGGACTTGGCAGCCAAAAAAAAGAGCAATTGGATCGAATAAGGTAACAACGAATAAGTAATTGGATCGTCAGTAGGACAGTACATTTTGATGAAAACGAAACGAAAGTAGTTAATCTTATAAAATGAGATTTGGAAGTAACAAACCTTTAAAGGATTGAATCTTAAATAAGAACCTTAATTAAATGACGAAGAGTAGACCAGGCTCTTTTTTTTTTTTTTTTTTTTTTTTTTTTTTTTTTTTTTTTTGTATTATGTTTTATCCTTTAAGCAAAGAGAGATAGGAAATGGCAAATCTGAAGGTTTTTTTTTTCAAAGATTGCTATGACTATCACCCATCCATATTTAGGTTTACCCATTCTCTCATTAGTTTTGGTACAACAAAAAGAAAAATACTTGTATTCAATACAGGAAAAGGAATGAACTTTAAAATCAAAGCTTTAAATTTTCTGTTATACGAATAATAATTACTGCATGACTTAGTAATTCGTTCTTTTTATAAATGGAACATGACATTCCTGGAATGAAGTCCAGAAATTAGACCAAAGATCGAAACAAGAGTGAAGGTCAGGTACACACTTGAGATGTTAAGTGGTAAGAAATGATTGCCAAAGTGAAGGCGAAATTAGAGACTATGATATTTGTGTTCTTGCTTATTTGGTATTGAAGTGCTCTGACGTCAAATAAGTGCAGGGTCAAATCTTGGGATTAATTAGGACACTTTTGTTAGGTGGTCCCTATGCATAAACGAGCGTGTCAGTTGACAAATAAGTAGTCAGTAAAACAAAAGGAAATAAAAGTGAAGCCAATGATTCATTGCTGGTTTTGATTGTTGTTATATACCGATAATCTGGTGGACACTATGCTCACGGTTTGTTCGTCTTTGCATGTGTGATTGACTTTGTACTTTTTTTTGTCAATTTTTGACAATTAATCAATTTTTGACAATTAATCAATTTTTGTCAATTTTTGACAATTAATCAATTAATCCTTATTTTAAGGAGAGTGCCTTATAGAAATGCAAACTAAGATATCCGCTGTCTAAGCCGTGATGCACCAAAGAAAGGAAAAAGAAGAGGTAGTCTCTTAGAGTTCCAAAATCTCAATCTTTTTACGATTATTTTAACTACTAGGCCCCCACAGATTATGTGGATCACAGATTATCAGGCCCCCACAGATTATCATAGCACTTTAAACGGCTTAATATCTACACAAATTGTCGAAGCAGTAATACTATAGATTACTGCATGATATTGAAAATATAATTTGAAAACTACTCCTCCTTTTTATTAGTATCATTATTATTGTTATTATCGGCAGACTTACCAAACTGCGTCTTAGCTCAGGCCCATTGCCTCCAAATGAAAAAACCTAATTCGTGTGAGATTGGGTTAATATTTAATTTTCTCATTTCTTCCCATATATTTTACATACTGTCGGGCGTTACTTTCCCTATCTATATCCTCCAGTGTATGTATTTCCTCCAACCAATATCTGATTTTAGCCAAACATTCTTCTTTTTTATGCCTTCAAGATATCACGCCCATTTCACGTTTTTGACAAAGTGAAATATCAGCTCTTCCCATTGGGTTGAGATGATTCCAAAAATTACAAATAACCGTATTGAATGCAGAAACCATTCGTATTTCAAACCTATTAAATCGTAAAAAGTTTCCCATAGACAGGGCCCACACAACTCCTTTCGTTCATCACCGCCTGATCACTAGCACATCAACCGGCTTCGATATGTCTACCATCTTCTACGCCCCTGTCCCTAGCAATATCCCCAATTCCCTCTTGATCTTCTCTTCTCAGGGAGGGTTGCGTGTCAAGTTCGTTCGTTTAGGAATACAAACCCAGTATAGTAGTTTTTTTTTTGCACTTTATATTCTCCCCTCTACTCTTAAATTCTGGGTCCTCAAAATAAATTCTTGTGTATATGTTTGGGAGCAATGTAGGCTCTTTCTTGATTCTTTATCTGTTTAAATGGTTGTATTCTATGAACTTCGTTTGCAAGGATATGTAACAATTATGCAGCCAGCCAACTCTCTAGCTACAGATAAGCAAATTAAATTTGACCATTCAATAAACTCAGAGTAGACTCTCCTTTTATAGTACCTCAATGTTAATGAATTCTAGTCATATCAAGAAAGAATTGTATCCTTACATGTACTATTAAAAAGACGACCAAGCACATATAAGTGATGGAGTATCGCGGAAGTCTTGACCACGCCCTGTTCGCTTATAGTACTCGCACTGAGTTGGTTAGTCAGTTCAAACACTAAGTGTGTGCTTTTTTCTTCCTTTTGGTGGGCGTGCGCCATTTTAATCAATGATTATAAACAGCGTGTTTGGCCAGAGCCACCTGAATGTTAATGCCTCTTTTCAGATGTAAAACTCATCTACTAATCAGTATTTATTAATATTATAATAGGCACTCATAACAACTGTCAGTAGCAATAGCCTCTAATATCTGGTTAGTGTATATTACGGATTTAGCCTGTTTGGTTATTGAAATTTATAATTCCTATTTTAAAACTACTGGTTAATTTGGACAACTCCCTTTTGATTGTCAGCGCGTTGAACAGTAGCTCTGTGTCATTCGTGACCGGGAAAAAAAGGTTATTTGGTTTGTCACGGCTTCTGCCATCTGCATAGATTCTGTATAAGTTTCTGTCTTAATTCTAGTTTTAAAGTTCTTGTACAAGGCTTTCTGTCGTTTTCCACTCTTGTCGTTTTCTAACAAATACGCTAAAAAAATGGAACAGGCTGTGCGGGCTCAGCAGTGATCTTGAGCTGAAAAATATTTGGTTGCAATGGAACTTAATCTTAGAAAAATGCTCAAAATATTAAAATAATTGTTAGAACTCCCCAATAAATACGAAAATTCTCACAAAAGTAGTATTCGCAATGTCTGGTTGGCGAATGTGGTGTATTCGTCTCGTCTGCCTACGAAACTATTCTCCCTGTTTTGCACCAAATGTTTGTATATATATATAAAAAAAAGATAACACCAGAACCGCTAGTTTTAGAAACTGGACCAGTGAGTGTGGAGTGAGTTCGAACGAAATTTGACTCAACGATTTATTTTCAGTTTTTAAGGAAAGTATTTGATCAAGGTGAATACAGCTTTCAGAGAGTTTCAAAAATTAGTATTTGAGTTGATTACAAAGTTTCTTTCACATAGCTCAACTATTTTCTTTGAAATATGAAAGATTATTGGTCCGGATAGCAACTGTCATTGAAAGAAAAAATGTAATTGGTAAAAATGGGTATTTTGAAATATCCATTTTAACAATAAAAAGGCATAACAAATTTGTTTATATTCCTTTTTGTTACGTTTTTACGAGTTAGACAAACATTTCGGGAGAGGGGGTTCAAGCCCCCTAATCTCCCATGGTTAAGGCCCTATCTATAGGAACAATTTCTGACAAAAGTAAACTTAAAATACAGCACAGAATTAGGCACAAGTTAGTACAAATATATTCCCATAAGGAAGCGGTTTTCGATTAGGGTTTCTTGCAGTTTTGGGGGACCAAGAAGGAATTTTTAAGAGTTATCTTAAAAATGGATATTTACATATACAATCACATAAAATAAATGGCGACAGTAATTTACAACCAGTAACTCACTGGAAGCGAGTGTTTTTCAATTGTACAATTAGAGCCAAATGGGTCAGATGCCAAGTGTCTGCGACTACCCGTCCTATACTCTATGATGAGACCGAAAAGAAAAATAATACATAATAATAATCCATAGGAGACATGTCGGGCCATCCTAAGCTTATAATAACGCCTAGACTATGGCCCTCTAATAGTCGAATCAAATTGTGGTTTAAGTTCAGATTTAAAGATAATAATCAGTTGATAATGATGATTATCGAATTAAAGACCCTTCTTGGCAGCTGGGTCACTTAGTTCCTCTTTCCTTAAATGTGGATCTCTCGTCGGTTAATATTTCTTCAATAGAGTGCTCTATCACATTCACTAATCATGATTATCCTTTCCATCCTATCGGCCTTACCCAAAGGTAGTTATAAACTGTGCAACCAGCGTTAGGATCTGTATGTTGTCACCGTCATTGGCAAATCCCCCCATCGGCACTTCTACTTTCATCTTCATTTTGCTGTCCAAGCAGCACTTCTTGTGCAAGGTTGCATAATTTCTTTATATGTTTTGGGAAAGATAGTCCACTTAACTTTGGCATTTCTGATCTTATGAGTAAGCCAGTTACATGGGTTCTTGCAGCCTTTTGTTCAATTTCTTGCTTCATAACCATCGTAGTTTCATTACGTCCATGATTCAAATACGAGATACTCTCACTAAGTATTTTTGTTTGACACATCTGTATAACTTCTATAGGTTATCTGGGCGCTCCTAAAACTTATTTGATGTTTCCCTACAACCTGTAGGATTTCTTTATTCTGAATTCTCACTGAGCAGACAAACTATGTAGAAGGATGATTGTCCTGACAATTATCACACATAGAATGATTTGGGCCTCGAGGTACTATCATTGTTTTTAAGAGGGTACTCATCAAATGAGTAATTTTTCGAGCGTCGCAGGCATGTGTGAACTTGGGCTCTACGAACATACTGTTTATGGTCGTATTTCTAACATAGTAATACTCTCCAGTTATACATCTGTACTTTCTTTTTTCTTCCACAAAACCACACGCTCATTGGTGACACAGTATACTCCAAAATTTCTTCATCTGCCATGGTTAGTGGGGCCCCCTTTATAATCCCTATGCTCAATCTCTACTTAACACTTCCAGTAACTTTCACTCCAGCAATGATGTTCATTTTTTGAACAATTATTGCTGATTCTTCGTCCAATTGGTATACAGTCATTTTGTTTTTTACGTTCTTTACTTCAAATTTGCTAGATTTCAATATTTCTTTCAAACATTTCAATATTTCATAGTCATCAGGCAGATGTTTATCTTTTTCACTTTTCGTATCATCAATGATTGAAGACGTATCTCCCTAGATAATGCATTTTGTCTCTTAGCTTGTTGGGAAACATTTTTACTACATGAAAAAACATCTCTTCTCTGACGTCCTAGGATTGGGTTGAGTCCCAATTTTTGCATTTGCATGTCTTCTTGAATCAAGCCTTCCACCACACAAGGATTGACAGATTTTATCTCTTCAACACTCTGACGGCAGTGGTGCGTAACTTCCTTTCTAACTTAACACATAGTGCCTATTTTCTAAAGGTATAAGCTATATCCCAGGCGCATTATAATGTGGTGAATAAAAACCACTTTCTAGTAAATTATCAGGTGCTCTTTGCACCTGCTGCTGATTATAAAATGCATTTAGGTTGTATGCACCCTGTTGCAAGCTTACTGGCCAATTTTGGGACAGCGGGGTCTTTTGTAAGAATGATTGTCCTCGACCTATACCACTTGCACCTGCACCATGACCTTCTTGGGGGTCACGTTGACGGTTCATTTTTTTTCTACACACCAATTCTTTATTTTCAAAAATTTACATGCAATTATATTTTATATTTCCCATTATAAACCATGTGTGAACAAGACAAAATTTATGCAGTTGTCAAACCATCAAACGTCCTGTGTTGAGCATTTGGAAATACAGTAAATGCCTGGCCCACTTTTTGAATATTTGTCCAGGTTTGATGGTATAGAATTGCCAACCACACCAATAATAAGCTGGAAACTCGGATACAACCCTATTTTAGCATTCTAGAAGCTGTATCAAAGTTTTGTAAAATTTCGTATTTTCGTCATAAGATGTTCAAAGTCTAAGGTCACAAGTTTGTTTTCGGTAATTACATAGGTTTCCATAGCTCTAACTGACGACTTCAAAAAAAGTTTTGAGTAACGAATTTAAACGTTTCGAACAAGTTTTCATAGGACTTTCAAAGACTGGTCTTGCAGGTTTAGGAAACATGAAAATAGATGATATAGAACTTCTAAATTCAGGTCGGAAGGAATTTTAAATAGAACAAATAGGCAAATTCCTAGGTAGAAATATGGTATTTTTTATTATGATTGTTTAATGCCCAGGTTGGTACAAAAAAGGAGGGATGGTATCCCAGCTTTGGAAAATTTGATGCAGAAAAGAAAAATAGCAATGGGAATGCAGATGCAGCTGCAATCTAGATGCAGGAACACGGCTTATTTGTCAGATGTTGTATTTGAGTGTTAAGAAATTGACAACAAGTAGTCAATCTGGACTTTTCCCCGTTAAAAAAGAAGTTAACCACCACTTTTTTTCACTTAACACCCCTCAAAAAATAAATTTGAAAAGTCTAAATTCTATCTACAAAAAAAAAAAAAAAAAAAAAAAAAAAAGAAAAAGTTTCCCCATGGGAACCAAATCTTTGAATATAAAAAAATGCGAGAAAAATATTATGTTCTGCCGATTAACACTAAACACTCCTGCTTCTGTGTACTTTTTGTCCAGAAGGGAAGTCCCGATCTGTCCCCTTTCCTTGCTAATGGATGCCCATAGAGTATTGATACATTATTTTGCCTTCTCGAGTGTAGTTTTTCTTCTTTTTTAAAAAAATGAATTATTATTTCTTTGTTAATTTTTGTATTTTTTCCAGTGGAAAAATTGAACGCTATATGTTTGGTCCTTGAAGCTTTTGGCAATTGCAAAACGAATTTAAATAGTAATGCAACAAGATTTACCGAAATTTTCTCGTTGGACTTCGACCAATCTGGACAAATCGCCTCGGCTTCCGTCCAGGTATAAAATTTCTCCACTATAGCATGTTTCTCTGTTTTTTATCTGGTTAGAGAAATTCTTCTAATTAGTGTATGCATTGGTCGTGTTTGCAAAGTTGTATTTTAAAGGAGGTTGGAGGTTGGTGGGACCAGCTATGATTGTTCAACTAATATTTCAGATTCAGCAAAATTTATAAGATGAAAAAATCGTAAAGAACAGAGAAATGAGGATTATAACAGTCAGTGAAACAAAAAGAAGAGGACTATACAAATATTTCAGTTAAGTCCTCTACTTGACCTGTCTGCAGTGCAAATAATAAAAATAAAATACAGATAAAAATCCAAAGGATAAAATAAAAGCTAAACCTTAAAACAAAACCTCTTCATTTTTTTTTCACTGGCTGTTATTATCGTTGTTTCTCTCTTCTTTACGACTTTTTTTGTCTTGTCTTATTATCCTTGTTTATTATTCTTGTTTTTATCCTTGTTTCTCTCTTCCTTATGACTTTTTTTGTCTTGTCTTATTATCCTTGTTTCTCTCTTCTTTACGACTTTTTTTTGTCTTGTCTTATTGTCCTTGTTTATTATTCTTATTATTATACTTGTTTCTCTCTTCTTTACCACTTTTTTTTTGTCTTGTCTTGATTAGCCAGTGCGGTCTCAGGAATTATTTATAGCTAACTTTACAAAATTTACTGATGATTGGTCCCAAAAATTGTCATCACTCAAATAACTTTTCCTTATGTCTTTGATTTCGGGATTTGCTTCGATTACGATTTCAAGAACTAATTTGACTTTAAATTAAATAAAAATTAATAAATTTAAATCTTCGATAAAATTAATGTTTCGGGGTTAGTTCAGTGCCCTTATTTTTGATATTTTGTAAAATAAAATTAAACATCATAGGTACGCTCTTTCATTCTAGGCATGACAAAACTTTAAAACATATTAAAAATTAACTGATAAATTGAACGATTGTTGTTAAAGCAATAGCGGTGACTTAATTAAAACTGTTGTGTAATTGTGTTTTTTTCTGCTCTCATCATATCGGACAATTGATCGTTAAACTTGGGAAAGGGCTCACTGCATGGAACGTTAGAAGTTCATGTCCATTTTAAGGGATAAGGGTGAAACTCTAGGCACTAGGGCTCAAAAAAATTCCATTTAAAACAGAGACCTCTTTAATATACTTCAATGAAGAGGTGGAGATATTTACTTTGTTAAAATTGGAGAAAAAACTAAGACAGATAGTCTTGAGTGAGAGGCAAAGCGGGCATAAGCCTTTTTTAGGATTGTATAAAAAATGATGTCATTTCGCTTGTTGATAGATAAGTCTATCATCCATCCATACATCCTAGGGCATAGTCTTAGAACTTTTTTTTTCTTTGAATTAAACTCAAGTTGCCATCGAGCCATGCTAATTGGAGAAAAGGCCAAGACGAAAGTCCGAGCGAGAGGCAAAGTTGACATAAGCCTTTTTCGGGATTGCATAAAAATGATGTAATTTTCACTTGTTGATAGATAGTCTATCATCCATCCATCCTAGGGCCAGATTCTTAGGCCGATTCTCCGTTTAACACCCCTCGTCTCCTACAACTAGACCCCGGCGCCACGCCGATAAGGGAAGACTGGCGGCGGTGGGGCCAAAAACATCTTAACGGTGGCGCGCCGTCGGCGCGATCAATGTTGGCCGCAAACATTAATGTGTTCATCAGTCTTAACCAAATCACAGCTTAAATTTACAACAGATTGAGCCTAAATCGAGCCTATTCATGAGTTCAAAACATTCACGAGTCGTTTGCGGGAAACTCGTTTTCTTCGTTGTTCCTCAAAAGCAGTAGGAATATGGTAGAAACGAAATGGCTGTGGTGTTTCAGAACCCTATCATAATAGTTGAAGTATCTATTAGCTATATATTCTTAACATAAATAATTATCAAAATTAGTAGTGTTTTTTCATCGAGCATTACTGCATACAAAATTTCAAATACCGTATCGCAAAATTCGTTAGTTATCTGGGTAAAAACTTTGAATATAAGTTTGAACTTAGAAGCTTAATTTTTTTTATAATGCCCTTTGCCTATATCTGTTTTGTCACCTTTAAAACAGTTGAAATGGGCGACTTTGATATGGATTGTTTTTTTTTGCTCTTTTGGATTCCTAAAAAGCTTTCCTTGTTTTAAAAACTGGTTTTTGATAACAATTTAACAAAAAAACATTTTGAAGTTTTTTTTGGCTTCTTTATAGAATATATGTCATGTAGGCTAAGGCTAAGCTGCTGCTTTTTTTATTGCTTTTGGCTGCTCTTTTGGATATTATTCATTTTTTCTTTTGGGGATTCATTCCAAATTAGAAACTGATAAATACCTAATATCAGTCAAATTATAAACTGCATCTAAAAGGAATAAATTTATCAAATTGAAAAATACATGATGAACCAGGCACGTACGCAGGAATTTGTTTCGGGGGGGGGGGGTCCTTTAAACCCATTATTCTGTAAGAAAAATCAGAAAATTATGTGAAAATGAAAAAAATCGTGATATTTGGGGGGGGGGGCGGAGGCCCCTCCCCCTCCCCTGGGTACGTCCCTGTGATGAACACTTCACATGAGAACACTTCAATTATAATGAAACAAAAACCACTTAATGGTTTATTCGGTATGAAGAAAAATGAAGTGCCAGCTATTTTCTTAGGTAAAAAAAAGAAAAGCTCATCCATTTTAAATGTAATTAAATGAAATGATGTGCAGACTGAAGTAGCTCCAGGAAGATGTTGAGATTTTGTTCCTAGTTCGTCACTTTTAATCCAAGCAAAATGTTAGGAGACTTACTGTCAGTTATTGAGTTTAAGCTTTGATTTCCAAATGCTCACAAAATTATCAAATTTAAGAAAGTCGCAACAATAAGTCACCTGTGGTCAAAATACTCAAAAAATCCTCATTCATCCCCACCCAGACTCAAAGCTTCTGCTATGGTCGTATCCATGAAAATCTCCAAAGAGTTTCTTTCTATAATAGCTTTCAAGCGTAGTTAGGGGTATTTAGCCTTTTTTGCTTTTCTTCAAAGCTTTGAAAAAAGTGTTATAGTATTTCAAATATTACATTTGTTATATTTGTGTAAATTTTTGGTCAACATTTGTGGAGTGATCGAATTTTATAAACCACTGTAGATACGTAAGGACGTCACAACATCTAGTACCCTGAGGTCATAAGACTGTCAAGGACTCCTCCTTGAATCTCCCAAATTGAAAGCTTTTATTATGACATGGCCTTTTAATGTAATTAAATAAAAAAAACAAGTTTTTTAAACTGAAAGTAAGGTGCGACATTGAAACTTAAAACGAACAGAAATTATTCCGTATATGAAAGGGCTGTCCCCTCACAACGCCTCGCTCTTTATTCCGTATATGAAATGGGCTGTCCCCTCCTCAACGCCTCGCTCTTTACGCTAAAGTTTGACTCTGTCTCACAACTTTATTTTTTAAAACAATAAAAAACTTTAGCGTAAAGAGCTAGGCGTTGAGGAGGGGACAGCCCATTTCATATACGGAATAAAGAGCGAGGCGTTGTGGAGGGACAGCCCCTTTCATATACGGAATAATTTCTGTTCGTTTTAAGTTTCAATGTCGCACCTTACTTTCAGTTTAAAAAACTTGTTTTTTTATTTAATTTCTGATCGTTTTTTAGTTAATGCAGCTTTTATTTGCATAAAAATTTTACTTTTCTTTTGCTAAATGAATGTCTTTACAAATTAACTTACGTAACTAACTTCTATATTCGTATATTTTTCTTCTGGCAAAAATTCAAAGTTGCAGATTTTTGCAGATATGAGCTTGAAACCTATGTAATAGGGTTTTCTGATACGCTGAATCTGACGTTGTGATTTTCATTAAAATTCTTTCACTTGTAGGGGATGTTTCCCCCTCTTTAAAAAATCGAGTAAATTTCCTCAGGCTTGAAACCTTTGAAGAGTAATACTAAACTTAATAAAATTTATATATTTAGAATCAGCATTATAAACACATTCTTTTGATACATTTATTGACATCAAAATTCCGTTTTTAAAAGTTTCGATTACTCTTGAGCCGTATCGCTTGTTTTTTTATTGTTTTTTTTTTATTACGTATATTTTATTACGTATATGAGGGTGTTCTCCCCTTAGTCCATACAACACTCTGTTCTGTAAAAGTAAAAAAAAAAATTTATTAACAAAACACTGAAGCACAAATGCAGTGTAATTAGAATATATAGCTATTTTGAAAGCACTAAAAAAAAAATGTAGCGTAAAGAGCGAGGTATTGACTTGGGGGAAAACCCCCTCACATACGTTATAATTTCTGTTCGTTTTAAGTTCTAATATTCCTTCTTACCTTTCAGTTGAAAAAACTTGGTTTTTTTTATATTTAATTTCTGATCGTTTTTTAAATAATGCTTGGAAATCCGGCGCCCCCTTCATAGAAATGTCCCTTACCCCACAGAAACAGCAGTCATGGCACTCTTCTCCCGCGGCACTCCCTCCTCTCGCCCCCCCGCCCGACCAAATCCGGCCTGACACTGGTTGGCTCCGTCCCCCTCCCCCAGCAAACATGCTGGCACGTCCGGCGCCCCCGTCATGGCGAGTTCCCTGCCCCCATGAACACTTCCGTCATGACCAGATCCTCCAACATAACCCCCGACCCACCCGTCCCTCCCACTAGCAGAAAAAAAACCTCCTGAAAAAGTCTGTATACTTCCGAATAACCAATACTATATGTTAACATTGGGTAAAGTTCATATCTTTTAGCCCTCCCTCTGGGTACTTCGGGGGATTAAGTCATCCCAAAAGACATATTTATCATATTTTCGACCATGCTGAACAAAATGGCTATCTCAAAATTTTGATCGGGTGACTTTGGTAAAAAAATAAGCGTGGGAGGGGGCCTTTTTGCCCTCATTTTTTTTTGGTAAATTAAAATGGGAACTTTAAATTTTATTTTCCTTTCCACTTAGCCATCCAACTTTATTCTTGTACAACTGGGTGGATACTATCACCCCTGGGAAAAAAAAAAAAAAAAAAAACAAACCAAAAAAAAAACAAATAAACACGTGATCTTTCTTCTGGCAAAAAATGCAAAATTCCACATTTTTGTAGATAGGAGCTTGAAACCTCTACAGTAGGGTCCTCTGATACGCTGAATATGATGGTGTGATTTTCATTAAGGTTCTATAACTTTTATGGGGTCTTTCCCCCTTTTTTTGAAAATCAGCCAAATTTTCTCAGGCGCGTAACTTTTGATGGGTAGCTCTAAACTTGATGAAAGTTATATATTTGAAATCAGCATTGAAATCTGATTCTTTTGATATATCTATTGGTATCAAAAACCCGTTTTCTAGAGTTTCGGTTACCATTGAGCCGGGTCGCTCCTTACTTACAGTTCGTTACCACGAACTGTTTGACTTGGGCTCCGGACCAAGGGCCCCACTGTCATTCAAGCGCAACGTTAGGTGGGGATGTCGATATCGCTTTCGTCACACCAATTCGTTTTAGTGTGAATCTGCCTGGTACTTATGAATGAATGTTTTCAAAGTAAACTCGTTTCATCAATAACAAAAACGGATTGGACGTATGTGTCCCTTTCCCTTTGGACGATAAAACTATACAAGTGCTCTATCAAGTATAACTCCCAAAAATCTTGTTAATTTTTGTCAACTTTTCAACTTTTCGGCATCCCTGCTTTCAAAAAAAAAATCAAGGTACTATCACTTAAATATAATAACTCCCTATGCCCCCCCCCCCCCTCTGGATACCATCTTGAAAGGATACCGTCTCTGCTTTAAAAAAAAAAAAATTTAACTTAGTGGCATCACTGCTTTCAAAAAAAATCGAGGTATTATCATTTAAATATGATAGGTCACTACCCCTCCCCCTCTTGATACCACCTTGATAGGGTGCCGTCTCTGCATTAAATTAAAAAAAAATTACTTTTTGGCATCCCTGCTTTCAATAAAAAAAATTCGAGACATTATCGTTTAAATGTAATACCTGCCCCCCGTCTAGATACAATCTTGATAAGATACCGTCTCAGATTTACATTAAAAAAAATAATTTACTTAATGATTTACTAGATCACTATACGGTTCAAACAAACGCGCAAAATGACGTTAAACAGATTAGCGTTCCTTGAAAAAAAAAAATTTATTGTAAGATTAAATTGTTACAAAGACAAAAAAAAAAATTTCGAAATTATTCTGATATACCTTAAATTATTGAAAAACTGAGTCATAGATTCGCCGTGGCATTCAATACGATCCAAAGAATCTAAGGGAGCACACACAAAAGCCAAATTAGGCCAGTAGTCTATGAGAAATCGCAAAATACCCAAGACAATGAACAAGTCCAAATGGGGGGCCCTGGGTCTATCAAAATATTTCAATGGTTTCCCAGGGAATTTGATATCATTTTCTTCCGTCTCCACTTTAAATGAAAAAAATAATTATCTTTTTGGCATCCCTGCTTTCAATAAAAAAACGAGTTATTATTGTTTTAAAATGATAGCCCCCTATCCCCCCCCTATAGGCAATAATTTACAATTTTTTTATAAATTTTATTTTTGGGGTAACTTCCGTTTCAATCGTTAATTCCCCGACCATGTACATAGCTTAGTCTATAGTTAAATTTTGTCTCAATAGAAGGGTGTTTTTTTTTGGGGGGGGGAGGTAAATTTTTAAGAAAGAAGATTGTATTTTCTTTAATCTATCAGACGTTCAACAGTTGTGTATTAAAAATTAAGAAAATCTTGTTTAAAAACAGCAATAGAAAAAAAAATTCCGCAAATTTACAATTCAGCTGTAGAAACAATCTGTCGGCTATCAATTTCAAAATCCAGCTGAAGGCAGTGAAGGCTGAAGCTGTATAGTAGATAATGTGTTCTATAATTCTATTCAACTTGAAAATAAAATTCTTGACTACGAATGATGCAAGAAATAGCAATTGGGAAACTGCATTCGAAATGATTTAAACTCATTTCATAGGAGTGGCACCGTGATTGCGTGATTTTCGGGGATTCGGGGAACCAAGTTTTTTTTTCGGGGTGACGCATAGATTTTCGGGGAAATACCCGAAAATTCGGGAATAGTGCCCTGCTTGATTTCTAATCAGGAAAATTGAAATACTAAACCACTCGAGAAAGAAAAGCTCCGACTTTGTGGTTGACGCGATAAAGAATTGTCGCAAAATTGATTTAAAGTCAGCCGAGCCCCGCCGCCTCTGCGGGCGGCGGTCGACCGGGTTCGTTGGCGACGTTCGGTCGATCCGCCGGCGCGGTGCCGGGGTCTACCTACAACTATCCACATATGATTACATAGAACGTCTTTTGAAAGATGATCGTTTAACGATCATTTAGGGAATGGTCCTAAACGATTAAATAGTGGTCGTCTTTCAAAATCTTTGAGATTACAGCAACAATATTCTGAATAAAATTAAATTAAATACATATTTCCTAAGTGGTGTTTGATTTCACGAAAAAAATGATATTAAGTGTTTTTGAGCCTGTATGCCAATAGTCTATATTTTCAAAAATGGTGTTTGGTTTTTGTCTAAGTTGGTATTTATGAATTTTTAGTTGTGGTGGTTACAAACCTGAGGCTAACATTGCAGTATAAAAGTCTAAAGCCAATCTCAGTTTCCATTGGACAATAATTACGTCAACATTTTTATCTTTTTAAAGCAACTCTTTTCTAATCTATAGTAACTAACATTAAGTTTCGATGCAATTGTCACTACTATTGATATGTACGAACACTATGGTGAACAAAAAATTAAAAAATCATAGCTTTCCACGAAAATTAAAGTTCACATTTAAAACTTAAAATAATTATAACGTAGATTATACAAAATATCAGACTTAGAAGTATTTTAAAATTATTTTTAGTTCAAATTTTTGTATTGGGGATAGAAAAGTGACACTAAAACAAACAGAAATTACAGCAAATAAGGGTATTGAATTTCCCTTGAAGACTAGAATGTAACTAGCGCTTCAATAAAATCATGTATATTTCTTAAATTATAGCTAGTCGAAAACATGACTAGCTATACATTGAATCGTAGATTAAAAGAAGAGATCGGTTAGAACAGTAATAACCTCTTTAAAGATTAAAACTCAATTAACTTTAACAAATGTTATTATTTCGGTAATTTTTTCCCTTGCAAATTGAGTTTTTTTTTCTCTGCTGCTGCCAGTAAAAACGGACCTAGAGTTGAATACTAAATAGATTGTTTTATCGGCTTTGTGGATCCTCTCTTAGATTTCAAATGGTCAAATGACCTGTTGTTTGTTGAAGAAGTGTCTGACACCTACCAAAATTGAATGACAAAGTTGCTTAATGTTATTCTTTTGTAAGGTGTGCCGGTGTTTTTGCATTGCCTTTTATAACCACATTAAATTATCCATTCGTGACGGCTGTTTAAATCTAAAAATGTTTCTAAACATATAGCTTTAGTTTAATGTAGTTTTTTTTCGTCTTCTAGTGGTGACTGTACAACTAACATTTCAGCGTGTCTTTGCAAAAAAAAATTTCGTGATGTTACTCATGTGAATTTTAGGAGGAAACCACTTCTCCTCGTTTCTTCCCTGTGCAGGAACATAGAGGAAAATATACCTGCTGTAATTTCTTATGTGGGAGTTTTTTCATGAAGAGGGCGGGGGGAGGGGGTGATTTTTATTTGCGTAAAAAAATACGAAAGACTAAATATCTTAAACAATTATTGGCAAATGAGTTTGAAGCTGCAACTTTATATTGCTGAATAGGAAAAGGTAAAGGTATCCAACTCAGGAGCTAACATAGAAATTGGGCATATATGTTTTCCAGTTTTGCTAAAGCTAATGAAAACAAAAATTAATTTCTTATTCACTCTTCGTTTTTTTTTTTTTTTTTTTTTTTTTTTTTTTTTTTTTTTAAGGTCAGTTTCTGAAATTTTTATATACGATAGTCTCATTTTACACCAAAAATCTATCACCTTAATATTTTTCTATTCTGTCACAGCCGATGCTGATAAGTTCTTAAACTAAGAAGTATAATTTCATTTGGAGGCATCATCCTAGCTCCAAACCTTAGTTTTTTTTTGTTCGTGATCTGTGTCAAATCGTGAATTTATTTTTGTTAAATTTCATGGTTGAATTTTTCTGTCATCGTTTTCTCTGAATTAAATGACGGTATTCAGTCTTTGGATTTGTTATTAAAATATATCGTCAAAACATGACTAAGACTATTCTTTGAAACATTATGCCCCAAAATAATGCATTGTCAGCATAAACCAGTGCCATACCCATTAGATTAGCGTAATTGATTATGTAATAATAGGTGTATTTTTATCTTAGTTTCGTTTGTCTAATTTGTATACTAAATAAGTTTTTTGGCTTTTTTTGATGTTTTAGGAGATATCCCCATCCCCAATTGCATAGTGGGGCCGGGCCGTTAAGCTTAAGAATCATGCACTTCTGGCAAAAAGCACCAAAATTGGTGGAAATATAGATTAAAGCACGGGGGATCTAATGATGACGGGAAGCACGTCGAGCAGGCGCTCTAAAGCACCTTTACGAGCGCCCAAAGTGCAAAAAAACGCACAAGTTTACCAACATCTCTACAGAATCATCAAAACCTCTGAATATACATTTTAAGATATGGCAATTCCAATGGTGGCTATATAAAAAGCAAAGGATCGCTCTGAAGCGCGCAATAGAGTGCTAAAAAAGTGCGTTAAGCGCAAAATAGGAGCATCTACCCCATGTAATACCAAAACAGGCAAAAACATAGTTTAGAGTGCTAGAAGTCCGAAAATTATAAGCAGCATCTCGAGTCTGCGCGTCAAAGCGCAAATTTGCCCGCTCAAAAAGTGCAAAACTCATCTGCTTGTTACAGAAAGTGCAGATTTGGTAGAAATACGGTTTGAAATACCGAGAGTCGAGTGGTGTTGAAAAGAAAGTGAATCTATAAGCCAGAATCCGGTCCTGACATGTCTTAATGCCCGCTTCAAGCGTGAAAATAGAAAAATTTACAAAACATCAGTTTTTCTTAAAACAAGCTATAATTCGGAATGACATCGGACATGCAATACGAAGCGCGATTTAGAGCGTCCAGCAGAGCCCACGATGCTTAATGACACGAAGAGAATGAAGGATTCTGAACACACGTAGAGACCTACATGGCACTTTTTCGGAGATGCACAACCCAAAAAAGCCATTTCCGTTTGCTGCTTTAGCTAACTTGTCTTGATTGTAATAGTTATTGGAACACGGAATACAAAATAAGGCAATAATTATCACATACTATGGCACTTCGCTGAGATATCAGATCACATGTTGAACAACTAAGATTCTAAGTTAGGCTTAAACCTTAAAAGGGACACCAAAATACATAATACATAAAAATTCATTACACTTGACAGGACGCGTAGCAAGAACATAACTCGTTGCAGTCAAGAGAGCTGCTCTTGCAGTTGCAGCGCCCAGAGCATTGCTTTTTGCAACTGCATCGCATAAGCTCTCGACAGGCGACAGAAGCTTGGGGCAGGGTTGACCATCGGGGAGCCCAAAGCCCATTGCTAGTCTTATCTCATCCGTAATCGTTGGGGTTCTTTTCGGGAATAATGGCAAGATGAGAACTGGACCATACCTGGGCTTGAATGTAAGCTCGCCGAATGTGCTGGCTAAGCGCATCCTGGGTTGGCGGAAGTCTATCCATGGATGATCCTTTTTTTTGTTAACAGACACTTCCTCTTCCTCAACTTGTTTACCGACTCTTTCCTGCAAGATCTGTCATAAACAAGCACAATGAAGGCAAAATTGGCATACATTACTTCGCGCTCCTTTGCCCAATTGATGAAGTCCTTCATTTCATCATCATCTGACTCGACTAGTGTGCAAAATGCTCGCCACTTTAACTCCTCGAGCGTGACAATGGTAACTCCGTAGGCATACTGAGAATGGTTGACGTTGCTACCCATTTCTAGTACGTCACATCTCCCTGCCGTGAAAACTCCTGCATCAGTCAATGCTTGTCCCCATCCACTTCCACTCAGCACTTCTCTAATCACTGAATCCATGGCCATTTATACATGTACCACTTCCATCATTACAACCAGCTTTCCCTCTCGATACTTGTCTGGCATCAACCACTGGAGCTCTTTCGCAATCTTGTACAGTGGTTGATCGTTGGCCATGACCAGGGCTTTATTTGGGTTAATATGCTGTAGCAATTCAAAACATATATCCAACTGGTGCCGAATGGTCGCATACGAATGGGCTCGATTTTCTGGACAAAGGCAGACTGACAGATATTCTTCTCTTTGTTGGAAATTGCAGATTTGCATGAAAAGCACCCCATGAACAGAACTGTTTTGGGCCTAGTTCGTCCTCATATAGCGTGTCTCTAGCAAACTTGATCCAAGTTACAGCTTCAAGCTTTATTGCTGAATCTACAAGTCCGTTGTCTGTAGTCGATGACATCGCCAATAGAGGTACCAACATATTCTTTAGAGGAGAAATACACGGCTGAACATCATAATACTGTTTAATGACGTCACACGTTTTCAAACGATCAGATTTGTTCCTTTGGAAGATGGCTAAGGGCTCTTGAGCTTGACCTTCATCCTCACACAGAGATTGAATCATGGAAATGATGTTGCCATGGAACGAGGTCTGAGACATTGTCGAAGTAGAGTTTTGGTCCGCATTGTCTCCAGCGGCTACAGTAAATACAAAATTCTTAAGCTTCACAATTCTTAAGCTTTAAGCTTCAAAATTCTTAAGCTTAACGATACCCTCGCTTTGGTAGCGTTGGCATAGGCTGTCAATGATGTAGTTGTTAATGGTAAGGTACCTGTCGTAAGAGATGCACAGCCCAAGACGATGGAAATCTTCAATGATAGATTTGCTTCTTCCTTCACTGTGTAATTTACAGGGAGATTTTTGGCAATGTTACGGCTAAATCTGAGTGAAATCGTCACTGTAACAGTCATACTTAACTTGCGCTTATTTAGCACTGGTGACTTTATAGGGTGCTATAGAGCAATCGCTCGACTCCCTACCCCATCATCATTGCCGCGCTTTGACACGCATACTCGAGCTGAATTTTGTAATTGCAGGACTTCTAGTACTCTAAACTATGTTTTCGCCAGTTTTTGTATTCCATGAAATTTGCGCTTCCATTTTGCGCTTTACGCGCTTTCATTAGCGCTCTATCGCACGCTTCAGAGCGATCCTTTGCTTTTTGTAAAGCCACCATTGGAATCGCCATATCTTAAAACGTATTTTCAGAAGTGTTGATGCTTTTGTAGCGAGACTGGTAAACTTGCGCTTTTTTTTAGCGCTTTGGGTGCTTTATAGGGCGCTATAGAGCAATCGCTTGACTTCATACCGAACACTATTGGGTTCCCCAAATATTTCATACTATATTTCCACTTTTTCCCGAGTTTCTCAAAACGTTCCATCAGTTTTACGCTTTTTGCGCGCTTTTGAGCGCGCAAATACGCGCTTGGACAGACAAACTTGAGCTGCTTCTTGCAATAGTTGAACTTCTAGTACTCTAAACTATGTTTTTGCCAGTTTTTGTATTCCATGGAATAGGCGCTTCCATTCTGCGCTTTACGCGCTTTTTTAGCGCTCTAATGCGCGCTTCAGAACAATCCTTTGCTTTTTATTTAGCCACCATTGGAATCTCCATATCTTAAAACGTATTGTCAGAAGTTTTGGTGTGTCTGTAGAGAGACTGGTAAACCTACACTTTTTTTTAGCCCTTCGGGTGCTCGTAAAGGTGTTTTCAAGCGTCCACTCGACGTGTTTCCCGTCACCATTGGATTCCCCGTGCTTTGTTCTATATCACCACAAATTTTGGTGTTTTTTTTGCCAGAGGTGCACGTATTCTATTGATATTTTCTGTTTTCCAGCTTCCGTTTTTTTCTAGTATTCCAGCTGAATTTTGTAGTGAGTTGTCTTGATTTTTTTTGTTCTTAGAAGTGAATGGGCCTGTCCCGGGAGGGGAAGGGGTTAAACTCTAAAAAAGCAGGTCGTGTCGGCCTGAGTTTCCGGGCTTCTAAAAGATATTTTGATGTTTAGGAATGTTCTACCTTGTTTGAACCGTAACCATGCAATGATTCTCAATCCGTATGATTGGAAAACCAAAGCTTGCCATAGGCCCCTTCAATATCACCGCCAAAATTTAAGAGCAAAATTAGTCGTGTTGAATCTTGTTTAAACCGGTGTCCCGGAATCCCTCTGCCACCGAAGAATAGGTCTGTTTCACCATGTAGAATTTTCAGTTCGTGGGATTTAAGGACACAGTGTAGACCCATGGCCCTTCTTAAGGCTCTCTTTATATCTTCAATCATAGAGTACCGTCATAATATCTAATCATAAGGATCCACACATGCCACTGTTGGAAAGCTTTGGGCTGTGGTGCTAGACAACGAAACTGTTGAGGCTTAAGGTCGTTGACTATAGCTTGGAAGAAAAAAGCTGGGACAGGAACGATTTTGATTTATTTACCTGTGAATGATCTTCTGAGACTGGTAACTTCTGTTCTGTAGTAGCTTACCGAGGAAGTAAAAGTATGGTGAAGAAGCAGCACTGTACATCATAGTCAAAACCTTGTATGCTGATCTCCTTTTCATGGCCCTTCAACCAGGAAGTTCAATGGAGAGGGTGGCTGGGGGCCGGCCTTCCTATGGTTTTGCACAACCTTCCATTTTACATTCCCCGGATTTCTTCAGGTACCCATTTAGAGTTGGTCGACTCTGACTGAGCTTACAGAGTCACGCCACTGATTTCCGCCTCAAACCAAATAGTGGGCAACACGAGGACTCACCCCCCACCCCCAAAATATGGTACCACTGTTTTCAGTGGTACCAGTGAGGTTGAATTGCTCGGAGGATATTTTCGTTGGGGGATATTTTTTGCGGAAGAAATTCTCCGTGGGAGAAATTCTCCATGGAGGAATTTTATGTGGAAGTAACTTTCCACTGTAGGGAAGGATTTCTGACATGATTTGAAAAACGATAAGAAATTAAATAAAAACAAAGTTTTTCAACTGAAAATAAGGATCAGCATTAAACCTTAAAACGAAAAGAAATAACTATATATGAGTGGGGTTGCCCCCTCCTCAATACCTCGCTCATTGCGCTTGTTTGACCTTTTGTCTCAACTCTTTAAGAACGACTCCTGAAACAGAAGGAACATGTAATTGGAATAAGAACATTTTTTAAAAGTACTGAAAACTTAGTGTGAAGAGCGAGGGACTAAGGAGGATCCAACTCCCCTTATATTCGGAATAATTTCGTTCGTTTCAAGTTTTAATGTTTCTCCTTACTTTCAGTTAAAAAAAAAAAAAATGTTTGTTCTTTTAATTTTAAACAAAGATTGTAAATCTTTACATAAAGCTTGTTTAAACAAGATGCAAAATGCTAAGCTTTCGGCGAAAACTTTTCGTTGAAAGGGAGGGAGAGGGAGCTGGACGGATCTTATACTTACTTTAGTGCAGAAGGTCACTTTTCATATCGAATGATTTCTCTCAAAATTTTCTACAACCGTCCGATCCATTGAATGTGGCAAAAAAAAAAAGAAGATAAACATAATGTTTTTTTTACTCAGCCAATACTACTTCGTTGATTCTGATAATTGCTGAATGATTTTGAGTCGAAAGAGGTGCACTATGTCTATAGGTGCAAAGCTAGGCGTAGGAGGGAGTAGAGGCTTATGGAGGTGACATGGTCCCTTGGTATATACTTTCTGATTTCCGCCAATACCGATCGAATTACCACATTTGACTTTACTTTGAACAAGATATGACATATCCAGCACCTTTGAAATAAGCATTTAACTGGTTTTTATTTTGAACGTCTCTATTGCAATATTACGTCACTTTCGGAAACTTTTAAATCCTCCTAGTTGATCCTCCGTCACCCACTAAATTCGCTACTGTGTCCTCATCTCCCCAAAGTATCAAAATCAAGGTGTTAGGCTTAGAGCCTTCTGACGAAGAAGAAACTCTGACAGTTATGAAGAAACTGAAGAACCGTAAAGCACCAGGAACAGGAATTGACGCAACATCAGTAGAAATATACAAAGCAAACCCAAGGCTTCTTGTACACCACCTCCGAAAACCACTTAAAAGATCTGGGAACAGGAAGCATTTTCAGATGACTTTAAAATTTCAATGATCACCCCTCTGTTCAAGAAAGGGAACAAAGCTGAACGCAAAAGACTACCGAGGAGCATTGCTTATAAGTGTTGCTGCTGAGGTGTTTGCCATGATCCTCTTGAACCGTTTCAGTTTAATCAGGAACAGCACCACACGCCAGGTCAAAACCAAGCAGGGTTTTGACCTGGAGATGGCTGCGTCAACCGACTCATTACGCTCCGACAGATTCTAGAGCACCACGTGAAGCATAACCAGATAAAAATAGCCATCTTTATCGATTTTATAACAGCATCTGACTCAATTGCTCATGATGACAGATAGGCTGTGATCCACGAAGAGATGTCTTTGAGAAGCTGATGCGTCTCATTCGGACATACTATCACCGTGTTTGTGCCTGCGTATAAGAGGATGGATAATTATCCTCGCTCTTTGACATCGATTTTGAGGTTACGCAGTGCT
The DNA here is from genome assembly GCF_049724085.1 of Artemia sp. Qi Xiang Cuo. Lineage (NCBI taxonomy): Eukaryota > Metazoa > Arthropoda > Branchiopoda > Anostraca > Artemiidae > Artemia > Artemia sp. Qi Xiang Cuo. Next base: position 77,756,275 of record NC_142796.1, on the reverse strand, counting down.
GTGTTCTGCCCCCCCCCCCCGTGCTTTTTAATATCGTTATCGTCTGGGTAATCACACATTCCCTCACACATTGGAACAAGGGGTGCAGTGTGCAAGTAAATACCTAGGTCACCACCGCAAAAGGCGGACTTATAGCTGATTTCAGCCTCCGTCGTCACGATTAGAGGTAGGACAAAAATTGACTGGATATTTCCACGCCTCTCACAATCGATCGAGCGGCTTGGCAATCATCCGCCTGTCAAGTCATAGTGCCAGGAAGAGCTGAAGAGCCAGTGTCTTGATACAATTACAAGTAAGTACAAGTATTGCAATATGGACCTACCTTTGATGGAAATCAAAATCCATTTTCGGAATAGATTCCTATTGCGTCTCCATCTACTGTATTCGCCCTATGATTTTAAGAATTTTAATAATAGCTTTTGTAATTTCAATTTCCAAAATAATCTTTGATCGATCATGACCTGAAAGAGGTAAAGCAGGTTTGTGCACAGTGTGACATTTCCAACATTTCCAAAATATTTACTTAATATGTTTTGATTTTATGGGTAAAATAAGCATCACATTTGATTTTATCGCATTGAAAGTTACGCGTTTGATTTTATGCGTAATAAAATATATACTTAATTTGTTTTGATTTTGGGTAATAATGGTTTTATTGGCTCTCTATGAACCCTCATTTTTCTATTCAAATGTACATGTGTGGAGACACATTGCTCCTTCCTGCGTTGATTAGGAAATATGTCTGTAGAGTTTTTGTTTTAAGCGGGCTATTTGCAGCATTAGGGCTAATTTCCACTAGGACCGCAAGGATTGGGAGGGGGGGGGGGGGTTCCCGGGCTCACAAAGTGTCAAAAGGGATCCAATACTAGAACTCTAAATTTGACATCGAATGGGTCTTTCCCAAGCTTCCACTTGCTTCCGTTCTAGATGATGAGGCCTAAAAACAAAGAAAAAATATGCCAGAAACATCGCTCTTTACTAAATCAGCGCTATTACAATGACTATAATCAGTAGTCAATGTAACCAGGTTGATTACTATGTTTATTGTTGGTTTAAGTTTGATACCTAAAATTGTAAGTCCATAAAAGCTATTATTTTATTCTGCTTTTGAAGGAAAGCTACATAATATTGTATTTACCTTAACCCCACTTCTTTTGAATTTGCATGATAAATTGAAATTTTGTCTTAGGTATTACTACCTGAATATCAAAGAGTTAGCCGGAGACCCAAAGACGAGCCTACATTCCATGTGTTTTATGAAATGATTGCTGGCTGTTCAGATGAAATGAAAAAACAGTTTGGATTAGAAAATACAGAAGAGCCATGTGCATTTCTAACTCCTCTTCAAAGGGTAAGTCTTCTTTTTTATCCATCCCTTGATTGTTGATCTGTATTTTTTTTTTATAAGAAATCAGATTTTCGAGAAAATGAAATAATTTTCCTGTTCGTTGAGAAAATAAGCTCTTTTCACCAGATGAAACCTTCATCTGGTGAAGTGTAATCTGAAACCTACAGATTACAGGTGATAATCTTGACACTCAGCTTGAAGTTACTGAGCATTTATATATTAAAAACTGTGTTGTCAATACGCTTTTTTGGTAAAGACCATAAACTTTTCAAAATGTAACTGCAGAAGATCTTTTCCTTTTTCCTGAGGATTGTATACAAAGGGAGCTTTTCTGAAGAGAGAGAGAGAGAGAGAGAGAGAGAGAGAGAGAGAGAGAGAGAGAGAGAGAGAGAGAGAGAGAGAGAGAGAGAGAGAGAGAGAGAGAGAGAGAGAGAGAGAGAGAGAGAGAGAGAGAGAGAGAGAGAGAGAGAGAGAGAGAGAGAGAGAGAGAGAGAGAGAGAGAGAGAGAGAGAGAGAGAGAGAGAGAGAGAGAGAGAGAGAGAGAGAGAGAGAGAAAGAGAAAGAGAAAGAGAAAGATAGAGAGAGAGAGAGACAGACAGACAGAGAGAGAGAGAGAGAGAAATCGGATATGACAGTATTACACATCGGTTGTTGCAAATATCTTGTTTTACACATTATCACTTTAATAATGTTTGACCTTTCTTTTAAAGTTTATGCAAGAATGTATATAGAGTAAATTCAGTGGGAAAGCAAGCCAAGTTGAAAATTAGACAACATTTTGACTAAGATCAAAATATTCCGTCAGAGTTGGTGGTATTCTTATAGTAGAATGCCTTATTTACAGCCAATTTTTCTCTTTTATAGTCCAAATATTAAATGCTATACTCTTTATAGAGCTGGTAGTTTTATTTCACTTAAATTTGATTAAGTACCAAATATCCCTATTTCTTGTTCCCTGATATTCCTTGGTTTTAAATTGATGACCTTTATAGCAAGAAGACAAGTTAAAAGCTGGTGGAAGCTGGGCTCGTGTAGTCTCCGCACTAGAATTGCTAGGAGTAAAGCCAAACGAAGTAAAAGCCATTTGGTCCGTTTTAGCTGCCATATACCATATCGGAGTTGCTGGTGCCATCAAAGGTAAGATTCAAAATTACTATAAAATTTAATTTTGGGAACCACAGATAGATACAGATATTTTATTTATTAAATATAGATAATGCTATAAAATACACCTGCCCACATGCCTAGTGGCATAATTGAGCGCACTAAAAATTACAACAAATTATTAAACACCGTTAACAAATTAAATTAAAAAGAAAAAAAGCCTCTCGCACCACTGCCCAAATACAGACAAGGTAAGTAAAACCAAAGTCAACCTTCAGAGATAAACTTCCCCACCATTCTGCGAAACTGCTGGTAATCAGCGCACTCTCTAATATCCAGGGGAACCAACGAACAATATCGTGAACACTGTTGAAACGCCGTTAATATATTTAATATAAAAAGGTTTGACTTAATAGTATATCAGATTCAACCCTCTGATAGGAGCTGTTCAGATGCTAATCGAGCAATTCTCTAAAACTAAAAGTGAAGAAAGAACATTGAAAGCAGGCACAGTCTTGGTCTTGATTTTAGGACAAAAAATCTATTGGGAAGTCTATCCATGATTATTTTGTATTTGTTTATTTCTTAAAGAATGGTGAATGGGCTGAAGCGTATTTTAGCACGGACCATGTGGCTTTTAAATATTTTTAATATTTGCTAGCCGAATTATTTATTTGTCTTGCTAATTCCAGGACAAATATCTATGAACCTACAAAGCTTTGGTTCAATTAATTGCTTTGGCACTAAAATCTTGAAAAAAAACAACATATCAATCAGTAAACTCAATGATAAGCATATGAAGACTCATATCACTTGTGGATAATAAGAACTTCATACCTGAATTTATAAAGTGTCAATGCGAGTGGAAGAACATTCTGAAAAAGGAATGTAAATACAAAGCGCGATAGTAGGTTTGTACATGGCTTATATAAACCACGAACCATGGCTGAACTGGATCGAATAAGGCCTTTGGAGCGACGAATGACTCACTCTTGTCATTTCTAGAGAAGAATCAGGTCCAAATGGGGTCGTGATCCAATGTCCTAAGAAAGATCAACGGAGAAATCAATTCCCATGAAAAGCAGTTTTTCGGATCTCTTGGTCCCTTCATTATGAAGATAAAGTTGGGTTGACGACGCGGGACCTTCGATCGGGTGAATAGGAACTCCTTCATTTTTATTGGATTAATTTTGGCCATTGAAACTTAGAAGACTTATGAATCCGCAGGATATCATTTGAAGAATCTGGAGAAGAATCAGGTCCAAACGGGGCCGTGATCCAATGCCCTAAGAAAGATCAGCGGAGAAATCAATTTCTATGAAAACCAGTTTTTCGGATCACTTGGTCCCTTCATCATGAAGATAAAGTTGGGTTAACGATTCGGGACCTTCGATCGGGTGAATAGGAACTCCTTCATTTTCATTGGGTTAATGTTGGTCATTGAAACGTAGAAGGCTTATGAATCTGCAGGATATCATTTGAAGAATCAGGAGAAGAATCATGTCCAAACGGGGTCGTGATCCAAAGCCCTAAGAAAGATCAGCGGAGAAATCAATTCCCATGAAAACCAGTTTTTCGGATCTCTTGGTCCCTTCATTATGAAGATAAAGTTGGGTTGACGACGCGGGACCTCCGATCGGGTGAATAGGAACTCCTTCATTTTTATTGGGTTAATTTTGGTCATTGAAACTTAGAAGACTTATGAATCCGCAGGATATCATTTGAAGAATCTGGAGGAGAATCAGGTCCAAACAGGGTCGTGATCCAATGACCTAAGAAAGATCAGCGGAGAAATCAATTTCCATGAAAACCAGTTTTTCGGATCACTTGGTCCCTTCATCATGAAGATAAAGTTGGGTTGACGATGCGGGACCTTCGATCGGGTGAATTGGAACTCCTTCATTTTTATTGCGTTAGTGTTGGTCATTGAAACTTAGAAGGCTTATGAATCTGCAGGATATCACTTGAAGAGATAAATAAACATTTATAAATTTTCCACTCTGAAAGAGCGACATGGGCTGTTGCATTGTCAGAAAATAAATAATGTCAATTAATTATAAATGTCAATTAATTAAAGCCAATCAATCAATTAATTTCAGTTAATTAAAAAATTAATAGTCAGAAAATAATTAATAAAAATAATAATAATGTAGAAGGTTGTCTTTGTTTAGGTTGACCCCCATCTCATCGATAAAAAAGCGATATCTATACTACCCCTCTGAGAAACTCTCCTCACAAAATAGTTACGGGACGTAAGACTCTCAAGAACAACCTTAATAGGACGATAACATAAGAATCTTTCTACCACGTCGTATAACTGATCACATAATTTGTTTAGATTTGAGCTAATATATTATGCCACCATGCCAAACTCTATTGAAGTCTTTGAAAAAGAGTCTAACGACACTAAGCGTAAGACAAATCCTTGATCTAGAAGCTTAATCCACTCCTGATACTAAAACCTAAGACAGTTTAGCATAAATTATCTTTGTCAGAATCCACAAGAGCTGTTAGCAGATTTTCATCGTATTGATAGTTTTACAGTTCCAGTGGAATTGCTCACATTTATGAACATCATCGCGACCATCCCCTTTATGATTGTTATTTGTCTGCAACACCATTGAAGGGATTTTGTATCTGCATGATTACTTAAAGGTGTTTCAAAGAAATAGCACTGGGTAAATAAAGTTTATCTCCCTTTAGATTCTTCTTTGATAACTAGATTCTTTGGGTGCCTGATGAACTAACCCGTTTGAGAAAATTCATGATTTTAAAGATTTTCAGGTGTATAAAACTGGATGGAAGAATAAGCACCTGCACTTCTTGTTCATTACTTGAATTTTCTTTTTTAGATTGGACAGATACAATCCATTCTTTCGAGTAGAAGAGTAGGTTGTGGGCTTTATATTTTAAGTTGTTATTCAGTTTACTTTATGTTTTTTTTTTTCAAGGTTCCTTGGGAAAAGGCATTTTTGTGAAGCCACAAGCTGCACAAAGAGCAGCAACACTTCTTGGTATTTCTATAGATGATCTCACTAATGCAACATTCCAGGTAATTTTTCATCCCATGTCCGTTGTCAATTATATCTTCTTCTCTATTTCTCTCTGTCTGGTAGAGATTAGATCGTCTTATCATTGAACTTTTTAGTCTGATTGTTGAGTTATGCCGTCTTCGAATTTTCTCAGTGTGGATATTTTAGGGGATTAAATAAAAAAACAAGTTTTCTTAACTGAAAGTAAGGAACGACGTTAAAACTTAAAACGAACAGAAATTATTCCGTATATGAAAGGGGCTGTCCCCTCCTCAACGCCATGCTCGTTAAGCTAAAGTTTTTTATTTTTTAAAAAAAAATATGAGTTGTGAGAAAGTAAAACTTTAGCGTAAAGAGCGCGGCGTTGAGGAGGGGACCGCCCCTTTCATATACAGATTGATTTCTGTTCGTTTTAAGTTTTAATGTCGCTCCTTACTTACAGTTAAAAAAAAAATGTTTTTTTTATTCAATGTTTGAACGTTTTTGAATTAACGCAGCTTTCGATATTGGGTCATCATACCAGAATCCTTAAGAACAAAATCTCATATTAATTTACTTTTAATTGGTTAAATAGTTTTCTCGAAACTTGTTTAATTTTATTTACTAACGTTTTTATTAGTAATAAATATACGTAACTTACGAATTAACTTACGTAAAGAACTTCTCCCCTGTTTTTTTCCTGGCCGTAGAGACTTATGGGGGAGTTTATATTGAAGTGTATTTTGTTAAGTTTATTGATTGAATAAATTGATTGATTGATGATTGATTGAACTTCTATATTCATATATTTTTAATACGTATATTAGGGGGCTCACCCCCTATTCAATACCTAGCTCTTTAAGCTAAAGTTCGAATTTTTGTTCCAATTCTTTAAAAATGACCCCTTAATCACAAAGGCCGTTATTTAGAATAAATAGCTATAACCCCCGACCCACCCACCCCCCTACTACCAGAAGAAATCCCCCCTGAAAACGTCTGTATACTTCCTAATAACCAATACTATATGTTAACATTGGGTAAAGTTCATAACTTTCAGCCCTCCCCCCGGGGCTTCGGGGGATTAAGTCATCCTAAAGGACATACTTATCATATTTTCAACCATGCTGAACAAAATGGCTATCTCAAAATTTTTATCAGGTGACTTTGGGAAAAATATGTGCGTGGGAGGGGGCCTACTTGCCCTCCATTTTTTTGGTCACTTAAAAAGGGTACTATAACTTGTAATTTCCGTTCCAATGAGCCCTCCCACGATATTCTAGGACCACTGGGTCGATACGATCACCCCTGGAAAAAAAAAAAAATAATAAAAAAAAAAATAAACACGCATCCGTGATCTTTCTTCTGGCAAAAAATGCAAAATTCCGCATTTTTGTTGATAGGAGCTTGAAACCTCTACAGTAGGGTTCTCTGATACGCTGAATATGATGGTGTGGTATTCATTAAGGTTCTATATTTTTTAGGGGGTCTTTCCCCCTTTTTTCGAAAATCAGCCAAATTTTCTCAGGCGCGTAACTTTTGATGGGTAGGACTAAACTCGATGAAAATTATATATTTGAATTCAGCATTCAAATTTGATTCTTTTGATGTATCTATTGCTATCAAAAACCCGTTTTCTAGAGTTTCGGTTACCATTGAGCCGGGTCGCTCCTTACTTACAGTTCGTTAACACGAACTGTTTGATAAATGAATTGAATTGAAAATCAAGTATTTTGTAGTAGGCATCAAAAATAAAAAGACAAGACAGATAGTCCGAGTAATTGAGAGGCAAAAATGTTTAAATGGCACCGGTAAATGGTGGGAGTAAGTATGGAAGAGGAGAACCGTCAAGAATGGAACCTGAAAACTACACTTCTTTCACTCAAGGCTTTATTTTTTACAATTTTATTCTTACAATTAGTCTGATTTTTTTTAACCATCTTAATTTGCTGTGATTTGTGTTTTCCTGTTTGAATTTATATAGTATATTTTGTGCAAGTTTGATTCTGTGGGCCAAATTTTGTGTAAATTTAATTCTCTAGGATGTATATGTTTCCAAAATTTTACTTATTGGTGTGGAGTTTATTAGGATATTCTAGTAAGCATTCTAGTTAAAAATATATGTGGACATTTATTCTAAGTAGATTTTGATCTTCTAGGCCTTAGGAAACTAGCTTCGGGATTTTAATTTCTTTGCTATTCTCTTTTACTCTAAACTTTTTTAAATCTTAAGTGAAGTTTCAAAGATTTATTTCTTTTACTTCTACCATATTATGTCGCAGTGACTAGCTACACAATTTCAACAAAGAAAAAAAGCACGGTTAAGGAGGTAATACAAACCGATTTGTTTTTTCAGACTCAACTTGAAAATGAGGCTTTTGTGATCGCTTAGACGCAGAAATATCAGTGACAGAATTCATTTTGCTTTTTTGCTTCTGCTAAAAGACAAATAATGAAAAACTGCTCTGACTTAATATGTTGCACAATATCAACTATGCGAGCAATGCACGTACCAGCTTCAGTATATCTTCCCCCAAAGGTTCAAAATTCGATCCGAATGCCGATGTAAAATTTGATATTTTGCTATTAAAAAATTAATAAACAGGAAAACACAAAGCACAAATTACAGCAAATTTAGCCAAAAGAGATAATGAAAAATTGCTCTGACTTAATATATTGCGCACAATCAACTATGCGAGCAATGCATGCAGTAGCTTCAGTATGTTGTCCCCTCAAAGATTGAAATTTTTTTCTGAATGCCAATATAAAACTTAATACGTTGCTAATTTGTTATAAATATAATGTTAAAACTAATTTATAGATTCTTTTAAGATGCTCTTATACTTCTGCGGCCACTGCTACATGCAGCAGCTTAAAAGAAGAATTCACTCACATAAGAAACTTGTGTTGCATTTTTTTCTTATGCCAATTATCGCATGTTCTAGTCTGGAGTAAACGTCTAAACATTGTCACCAGTTTTGATTAGTTCTGCTGCTTATATTTGTTTATATTTTTAACAAAATTTTTTGGCATAAAAATGTAGGCCAACGTAACCCCAAAAACGACTAAAAAAAATCATTCGTTGGTGTAGTATCTACACCAGTAGCAAGTTCATAAATATTACATATTCCTACTGTTTCTCTTTGCCCAAAATGAGAAACGACAGAACAGGAGTATCGTCAAGAATGGAACCTGAAAACTACACTGCTTTCACTCAAGGCTTTATTCTTTACAATTTTACAATTTTATTCTTTATAATTTTTCACATCATATTCGTTGTAGTTCTTCAAATATTCTCCGATTATTTTTTCAATTTTACAATTTTATTCTTTACTATTTTTCACATTATATTCTTTGTACTTCTTCAAATATTCTCCAGTTATTTTTTCAATTTTACAATTTTATTGTGTACAATTTTTCACGTCACATTCGTTGTACTTCTTCAAAGATTCTCTGATTATTTTTTCAATTTTACAATTTCATTCTTTACAATTTTTCACATCATATTCGTTGAGCTTCTTCAGATTTTCTCCGATTATTTTTGCTGTAGTTCTAGTTATAAAAAGTCAAACGGATTAATTAAAGTTATATCACCTAAAAATATGTCTAGCTAAGCTGGAACCGCAAACGATTTTTAAATTTAGAACAAAGTAAAAAAAAATAAATATGTAAATTAAGGTTTTAGGCTATACTGTCCTCAACACTGAGTTGAACAAACATTGTCCACATTTTCATGTTTAAGCGTCAGATTAGACACGGAGTTGTACATGTGTCCAGAATTTACTGTAAAGCTGAAAATGGAACAATACATATTGCTTGAAAAAAAATTCAGCTTAAATTCTGCTAGCCTGATTAACTTGCCAGGGTCTTTCCAAACTAACCTAGGAAAGACCTAAAACTAGCCTGTACTTTGAGTTAAAGCAATTCTTGAAAACAAAAGAATCCCGAGTGATTATTGCATGCGTAGAAGCTTCAGTTGTAATCAAAATGAAATGCACATTAATAATCTCAATTATCCGGTATCATTTGAAAGTTTCGCTTTTTACGGAAGTCGCCGGACGCCTCAATAAAAAAAGGCGCTGTTTTTTTATTTTTTTTTTTTTATTTTCCCTATGTTAAATTGTCCAGGACACAATTCTTAACGATTTCCCATACTCTTAGGGTGGCATCTAGAAATAAAAGCTATAACGAACAGGTTTTAATGTAGGAAATATCTCTCCTGAAGCTAGTCCTTTTCGAATGTATTTCTTCTTTTTTCTAGGTCAGTTCGACAAATAGCCTTTCTCCATATCGGTCCTCTCCCTCTACTGAGAGGACTTCAGCTTTGGAAAAAAAATTAGAACCCTTTGAATGTCTTGAAGGACTAGCACATGGTCTCTACTTAGAGGTTCTTACGGTTCTAGTTGCCTTAATAAACAGGTAGGCCTAGCTAGTTCTTATCGTTCTTTTTTCTTTTTTGAAATATTTGCAACATGAAACAAGCCACTTGAGAAGATTGAAAGTATAATGTGAAGTGTCTTCCAATCTTTTCTTTTTTTTTTTTTTTTTTTTTTTTTTTTTCTTTTTTTTTTTTTTTTTTTTTTTTTACCATATCTGTCCTGCTTTGATCTGAATTGGAATCATTACTTTGAAATGAATTGCAACCCTTGTTATATATAATAACGTATGTTATAGTATCAAATGAGCGATAGATCATATGAAAACAAAAGGAATGTGAAGAGAGTGGAGAAAGCATTAAAATTTGAGCTAAGGAGGTGTGAAGTGGAGGCCATGGATAAAAATGCCGAGGATCTGGAAGATGCAGCTAGACGGAGCGATAAGGAAAGAATTAAAGAGAGATGGGCAGAATATTTTGGGAATTTGCTAAACCGAAATAGAGTTGCAGGTGAAGATATAGAGGAAAATGAAAATGTTTGTTATACCTTGGATGTGAGGGAAGATTTGTTTTGCGAGGAAGAATTAACGACAGTACTAAATGAATTAAAAAAAATAAAGCTCCAGGTGCTGATTGGGTAGTAAATGAGTTTCTCAAATATGGTGGCTCTGAGGGTAGAAATAAGTTACTGAAGACTATGAATATGATTTTTGAAAAAGGGGAAGTACCTAACGATTTTAGGAAAACCTTAGTTAAGCCACTTTATAAGAAAGGTGATAAAAGTGAGTGTGGTAATTATAGGGGCATTAGTCTGGTCTCTGTAGGTAGAAAATTACTTAGTAATATGATACTTTTTAGACTGAGAGATGCTGTAGAAAAAGCTTTAAGAGAAGAATAGTTCGGTTTCAGAGAAGGTGGAGGATGCGTCGACCAAATTTTCACTCTTAGGTTAATAATTTAGAAGTGCCTGAGTTGTCAAACCCCTTTGGTTCTCAGTTTTATAGATTATGAGCGAGCATTCGATTTTCTGTTGATAGAAGAGCTATAGCAAAGGTTTTATCCTTGTATGATATACCAGACAAATACATTAAAGTGATTAGTGCTATGTACGAGAACGACACGACTGTAGCTAATGCAAAAAATGAGTTCAGCATCTGATTTTTTATTGAATCAGGTGTTAAGCAGGAACTTGTTTTATCTCCATCTATATGGGTCATTTTGATAGCTTTTGTATTAAGGAGCACAGGAAAGGCAATGACAGACTACGGAATCAAATGGGGAGGAAAAATTTTCGTGGACTTAGATTATGCTGGTGATTTAAGCATCCTAGATGAAAATATGGGCAAAATGAACGAGCTTTAATAGTTTTTGTGAGTTCGGAGTGCTAGAATAGGTTTTAAAATTATATGTTAAGAAGACTAAGTCGCTTAGGCTAGGAATAAGTGAAGATGAAAAGATGACGTTGGGTGATGAAAAGATTGATCAATTGGGCAGCTTCACTTACCTTGGTAGTATTATTAGTAAAGATGGTGGGAGCAGTGAAGATGTTAAAAGTAGAATAGTCAAAGCTCCGGGTGTTTTTTCACAATTAAAAAAGTTTGGAAGAATAGGATGATAAGTCTGCAAACCAAGATTAGAATTTTAGAAGCTACAGTGATGACAGTAGTCAAATATGGCTCTGAAGCATGGGCGCTTCGAAAAGCGGATGAAGATTTGCTAGATGTATTGCAGAGAAATTGCTTAAGGATTGTTCTGGGTACCGGGATGACTGACAGAATTTCAAATAATAGGCTGTGCGGAAAATGTGGTTCAATACCGCTCTCTAGGGCTATAATGAAAGAAAGGTTGAGATGGCTAGGGCACGTTGTGCGGATGAAGGAAGACAGATTGCCGAAGATTGTTCTTTTCGACCAACCGTCTAGGGCTAAATGGAAAGCAGGTCATCCTCGTATGGGGTGTGAGGACGTCATTAAGAAATATTTAAAGGAAATGGGAACTTCGTGGGAGGGTGTAAAAAGGGAGGCCTTGGATAGATTGGGATGGAGGTAGCTGTGTCGGCCTCAGGCGGCTTGGTGCTGCGGTGAGTTGTTAGTAGTAGTAGTAGTAGTAGTATAGCGCGTGGAAACTGTTTGAAAACGTGCAGGCATTGATTATCCCCAGCATAACATTAATGTTCTATATATATATTTTATTGCATGAAGTACTATCTCGCGAATTTTTTATTGTTTTTTATGTTAAACTTTTCTGATTAGTCAGTGTTTATGTGATTACCTAGTACCTTTCCACACAAACTTTCTTTGATATTTTAAAGAAATTACTTGAACTAAGTGAATAAATTTCTCAGATTTTTTTGGAATATGTATTTGAGTCGATCCCTGAAAGTTTCATTCCTGGCTCTACTACTTTCCTGTAAATATCAGAAAGTGTTTGTTCGTAAACCGATTTTTTACATTATGTCTTGTTAGGTAAATCTGTCAAATATGTGTATTAGACAAGTCTAGAATAGGTCAAACGTAAGAGCTTTAGCTTCTTCCTTTTTTTTCTTATGAATCAACCTTTTAACTTTCCAGCAATTATCTTGCTTTAGTTCAATTGGCCAACATGTCGTATCCTAGAAATTCATTTTGATTATCCCTGGATGATGTTTATATATTTCTCGCTCTTTGTCATGCTCTTGCATTTGACTCTTTTGAATTTTTTTTTTTTTTGCTCACGCAAATTTTGTGCTAATGCATCAAAAATAAAAAAGAATTAGAGTATTATGGCGTCATGTCTATCCCAGTTGATTCATTAGTTTGATGGGAAGTTTTCCATTTTTAGCAAAAGAGTTAATATTATCGGAGATTTTGGGATGATTTTCGACATTTTTCTAATTCTTGCAGTAAACAAAAATGAATATTTAATCCAGCTCATTTTTTTTTACTATTAAACAAAAAACAACATACATAATAACATAATACTCTTCCGGGCTGCCCAAGAGTCTGACTCAAGGCTGTCCAAAGGGTCAAGTACACATTAAAAAACAAATATACCCTCATCCAAAATTGATTTTCAATCCAAATTTTACTTATCAACGTATAAACTAACAGTAGAGTCCCCTAATTTTCTTTTGAATATACAGCTGGCGTACTGAATCACTTGGTCATTTTATGTACAGCACTCGAATCGCTCTATCCTGAAGTATCCTTACGTGGTCAACCAAAATCCAAAATTGATTTTCAATCCAAATTTTAGTTATCAACGTATAAACTAACAGTAGAGTCCCCTAATTTTCTTTTGAATATACAGCTGGCTTACTGAATCACGTGGTCATTTCCTGTACAGCACTCGAATCGCTCTATCCTGAAGTATCCTTACGTGGTCGACCACAGATACGAATGTTCCAAGCCACACTAAAGATCAGCAGAGAATATAGGGATGAATCATTTAGAAATACAATATTCTGAGAAATTAGTATATAATGACTCGGTTTTCTCAGGATGCCTACGCTCCGTGGAAGTTCTCAGGATACATTTTCAACACGTTTCTTAAAGCTAAAGGTTTCATCGAGGAATATTCCTAGTTATTCACTGATTTACAACGTTTTATTTCTCCTTCAGAATAAGTGATACTCTTGATTCAAGAATAATAGTTGGGTGTATGCGAATATATGACAAGGTTGCTCTTTGTTTGATTTATTTGTAATTTGTTAACCCTAATCCGGGTTGATATTTCATCGAGATATTGTTCGCATTTCTGAACCAACAGAGTTTCGGTTTTAGTCAGACACAAAAGCGATGTCTCGTCTGCAAATGGAAACTGCAAATAGAAACTGTGAGCTCGGTATCCCCATAAAATAAATCACGGATTTTATGTATGGATCCAATGATCAATTTACAAATGTTGTTAACAAAAATCAAAGATAACAGTCGTCCAAGGACCGATCCTTATGAAACACTGCAAGTGACTGGTAGCGTAGACGACATTGATCCATTAACGTGAGCATACGTTGTCGATTTGCAAGAAATCCATGTAGAAATGCTAGTGCAGGTCCTCTGACACATGTGCAAAAGAATTTCATGATTAACACTGGCGAAGTTAGATCTAAAAATATTGCAGCCAGCTTATATCCTCGGTCTAATACGGAATTTATCACGCTTGTCAAATATATTATGGCTTACCCAGCCGTGTGGCCGTATTTGAATTTAAAACTGTGTAGGGCTAAATATATTATTACCCTTGAAATATCAATTTAATCTGTTTACATAACATTGTTCTAAAATACGTGACATAATAAGAATCACCGAAATTGGCCTGTAATTTCCTAATTTTTCCAGCATCTCCACTTTTATACACCGGTATCACTTTAGCTTCCTTAAATAAGCGGGGAAGTCCCTTCTTTCAATAATAAATTTATTAGTGGAGCAAATATTTTTTTTAATAATTCCCAGAGAGATTATATCACTCCCTGTAGCAGTACCTTTCATATTGTATTTGATATTTTTTATTTCTTTTTCATTTGCTTGAATTATATTAGTGTTACATTCGATGCATCTAACAGTGTATTCTAATCCAATGCTAGCTAGCATTTAATGATATCATCAAATTGTTCACGATGCCCTTGGTTTTCTTGCAATATGTCGTGCAATAAGCTTTAACCAGTGGTATTTTGGGTATATAGCTGTAAGTTGAATATTTTTGTTTCCGACGTAAAATGTGTCATGTTTTTTTTTTACAACCTTCATGGTGGAAATTCTAAATTTGAAAACTGAGTTTTTTTCACAAACTGGTGAAATGAAAAACTCATGAATGAAAATGAAATGAAAAACAAAAACTATCATGGGTTAAGTCGATGTTTAGGTATGCATTAACTATCTTGGCGTCTTTATTTTCAGCCAATCATAATCTGCCTCGTCTTTATAAACAGTCCTAATTGTTCCAGAGTCATTATACCTAGATATGTATGTCTAGTTAAGCGCACACGAGATCGGGGCTTCATCAAAATATTTAAGAAAGCCACTCATCTCTTCATAATTACTGGTCAAAGAAAAATGCAGAATTAGGCGTCTCGTAACGTAACAGTACTTTTTTTCATATGGTATGTTGGATAAACTATAATGCTTTGACAAAAGGTATGTATGAAAGAACATTTGTCTATTGGGGGGGGGGGGGGGTAAAGAAATTAGAAAAAAATAAATATTGGAAAAAATATATAAAAATTTTAGGGAAAATTGTAAAGTTATACCTACGTTTCTGCTGCAGAAGCTGTCTATAATTTTCAGTTATCTTATGAGTTTATTTATTCTAGATCTATATCTTCATCTGCCAATTGTATATCTTCTTTGTTGCTTTTCGATTCACCCGGTTTCCAGAATGGTGCTACTTGTCGATCACCCTCTTTTTCTGGTGCTACTTTTACTGACCTGCAACATAACTACCTGCAAGAACGTCTTCAACAATTATTCTATGATGTCACAATCGGTTCCACTAAAGATAAATACGCACAAGTAAGACTACCTTTGAATATCTTAATTTATATAATTGGTAAGTGTCAGGAACACCTAGCCAATCACGTTAGGCTATACAAAGGGAGTTTATATATATATATATATATATATATATATATATATATATATATATATATATATATATATATATATATATATATATATATATATATATATATATATATATATATATATATATAAAAATATATATATATATATATATATATATATATATATATATATATATATAATATATATATATATATATATATATATATATATATATATATATATATATATATATATATATATATATATATATATATATATTGATGTTATTCCAGCAAATAATTAATTTGAAAAAAACATGGAATATTTTTGTTGCTTATAGGGATTTAAGAGATTATAGAGATCGTATACAGTCAGTAGGTTTCAATGTTCAATCTGGTTTAACTAACAAAAAGGGAAATAAATTAGATTATAATACATTTCTCTTTGACAAAACGTACGTTGAACCCTTTAAACACAAAGTATTGTTCACTTAACATGTAGTACGACTTCTACTTCACTTCACGCTCCTCCTCAATATATAAATTAAGTTAAGCTTAATGATAGCATTTCCTCCTTCCTCCCCCCACTTACAACTGCCTCATCTTTTTAAACTAAACTAAAAAATTAATCAATATTCCAAAAAAACTTCATATAATTTAGATTGTTTAACTTTTTCGTCTTCAACTAATTATTCCTTTAAATTATTTTTGAAAGACGCAAAGGAGCATATATTTTGAATAACCAAGTAAGCGACTACTATCTGCGTAATATTTGCTGTACTATTGATCGGATTGCCTACTCTCCAAATGAGAATAGCTATAAGCTATAATTATTGGCTAATAAATGTAGCCTAAAATCTCTAGGAAAGCTTCAAAATTGGGACTATTCTGAATAGCGAGTACCACGTCTTGATATAACTAAGTTAAAACGCCCTCTGACTATTTTAGTAGGCAGTTGGGTCGGAGCAGAGATGTGCATATGCAGGTATAATCAGGCATAAATTACAGCTGGAGGTGAAACCTCCTTAAACCCCGACGTGTTACCTTCTCGGTATCCTCTCTGCCGAGGAATGCCAAAGTTAAAACTGAGAGTTCAGCAACCCTGAATTACGTCAAGTCGTAATCGTGGTACCATCTACCACCCTGGTGAGAAAATAAGCTAAAAAGCACACAATAGATACTAAGCAAACAACTTTTTATTTTCCTCACAATCTGCTGTAAAAATGAAAATTAAATTACGCACTGGTTTATCCTTATATGCAAATTGCATGGGGCAAGTGACCAATCGGGAGAATATAATCGGGGGAAAGGAATATATTACTTGAAGTTCAATCTGTTAACTATCGTGTTTGAACGCCTGGGGAGATGTGACTCCTAACTTTGTTACGTCAACAGTCTGTTACGTCATCATAATATGTCATCATCATAATACGTCCCATCAATATACGTCATCATCATATAAATTAACGAAAAGGAAAGGGACTCTTATCTGATTAATAATTCTGTGTCCTACAACATTCAACATGCCCCCACTATGATCAATGGCCACCACCACGTTCTCCTTGGTACAAACAAAAAAAGAAATGAAATAAGAGCAAAGACACCGAAGTTCAAAATTTACTACTGTTCTTTGAATGATCATGTTACTTTATGTCTCACTTTAGTTACTTATGTATTAAGCAAACACTTCTACCTCTGCTCTGTTTGGCTAGAGTTGAAATTTTGTTATGATTATTTGAATTAATAAAGATTTACCTTACCTTTTCTTTCTGGCATCTTGTTCCTTTGGATATCTTCTTCAAAATTTGCGTTTTGCTGGGGTTTATGGATATAGGTGTTATCTTGTTGAAGATCAACCACCATCCAAAGGTTTTCTGTATTGGGCATCTCAAATAATCGGAATAATCGGGCTCGTGTAGCACAGTTAATAAACAAGTTTCTTCGCCCTCTCGAATTTGTGTTTGAGTGAATGAGGATTTGGTGCAGGGGAAGGTACCAGGTCTTCTTAGGGATTAGCTCCACTAACTTCTTAACCTCCATCAGTAAAAACAGCTCTAAACCAGGATCAAAAATAAGCTTACCCCATGACGCAGTTTAAACGTAGTATTGGCTACCAAACATTTCGGGAAAAAATGTGGGAAAGGGACACTGGTTAGGATTGTGGAGGAATAAAGAATTAATCCTTGCTAGGCCTATAACCGAGGGATAGGAGAATAAGGATCAGTTATAGATACCAACTGAGGGTGAGCATTGAGTAAATAGCTACATAATACAGGTATAGGTATTAACTAGTTATGAGGGGAGAGATTCCTGCAAGGATCGCAGTTGAGAAAGGCTAGGCCTTGGGAAGGAAATCCTAATTGGGCATAAATGACGACTACCAGTGGCCTGCTGAGTGGTCTCATTTACTACCGAGTCCAAAAGTGATTCATCCTTGCCACTTTTCGAGGCCAAGCGCCCTAGTAAGTTGACAGGGCAGACCTTCAACCGCCTCCACCCATATTTTTAATACCACCCGACATCTCGAATTTCTGTCTCTCAACCTCTTGGAAGAGATCCCAGTACCTCTTCTTTACAACCCAAAATTTCGAGCCTATCATTTTCTGTCATAGATAAAATGGAAAACCACGAATTAAAGAAACATTTCATTCCGAGCTGTCTCTGCTGAGTGTTTCAATTTCGAATCTTTGAGGGAAATGGTAAACTGATGTATCCTTTTCTGAAGGGACAGCATCAATAGCGGTTTCAGGCCTCATAATCAGGGGTGGGGGCAAGGTATACTACGGGTATACCTTTTATTTAGAATAAAAGGAATTTAATATCATATCAGAAAAATTAGGGGTGGTAGCTGTCTCCCTCTGCCCGGGTCTTGAACTACCACTGGATAGCGTGCTGTGCGCCTCATTTCTACGATTTGAGGGTTGTAACCACTCACTAGTAACAAAAAACTATTAAAGGCTATGAACGAAAAAGAATACTGAAAAATTAATCGTCTGTGGAAAAGTCAGAAGTTTATTTTCATCAGTGGCATACCAAGGAGACCATAAACAAAGGCCTGTAACCTTCTATTAAGGGATGTCTTTTTGGTATTCATTTTTTCATTAAATTAACTTGTTTCTTGTGGTGAAATTGGTTCTGCCTCTTAGCTACATCAACCAGAATTGATTCTAGATAAATTTTATTGTACTCCAACCCTGAGTTAAGTTAACCAGAGATGGTGTGATCATTCCCCCTTCAGAAATGTTTAATTTGTAGAACAATTCAAACAATTAAAATAAGGGGAAATACCACGAGTCATATTATTACAACCAGTTTTGCTGATATATTTTACATAGACTGCGAACCAATATATATATATATATATATATATATATATATATATATATATATATATATATATATATATATATATATATATATATATATATATATATATATATATATATATATATATATATACATATATATATATCATGTATTTTTTTACTGTATAAAAAAAAACTTGTGTTTAATTTTTGTTCCAAGTTAGTTAATTTGGAAGGTAAAGTTTGCAATAAAACCTATGGAAAAGCCACCAGGTGTGTGTTGGTCTAGTGAAGGAATATACGGCTCGTCACTGGGAAATCTTGGGTTCGACTCCTTCGCCATGTGCGATTTTTTCTTGCAATTACCTTTAATTGGATTCTTTGAAAAATCAGCATTTTCACTATTATTGATTTCACTTCAACGTTTTATAAAAGTGTATAAAATTGCGTTTTAATCTTTTAATTTTTCAATTAAACTAAATTTATTTGTTCTGTTTTTGTAAGTATTTTCTCTTAGCAGGATTTTATTTGGTAACGTTAAAACTGTATGGGTTTTATAGTAACTGCAATTCTAAAACAACGAAAGATGCACTAAGAACTGAAGAAAAACATTTTTTGGAAAGCCAAAAAGTTGAAAATGCAGTGAAACGACAAGGGAAAAAAAGTTAAAGAATTGTTTTTTTCAAATTTTACTTTAGATGTAGGTGTAGACTAGAAGAAGAAATGAAAGCTGTTTCCCTTTGCTTTTTATAAATTTTTATGGAAGATTATAAGAACTGTAGTCATGACAAAAAAAATTGCTTAGAATGTTTATTATTTCCTATTTAAGGTTTCATAAATTAACCGAGCACCGAGGAAGAGGCCAGGGAATTTTATGTCGAAGTATTATTTTTGTCCATTTTCCCATTTATCGAGGAGGGGGGGGGTCTTTTGACTATATCCAAGGGTAGTATTCTCTTCAGTGTCCTCTGTCTGAGTGCATGTCTTCTAATATCTAATTCATCCCTTGTTTGATTTCAGCAAAATGTATTTCTCTTTGCAGTTTTTTTTTAAACTAGCTTCAAATGTTTATGTTGGCCCTGAGTGACATCTTTCTTGATTTAGGCTTTTATTCAGCACCCTTCGTCTCGTATAAATTTGTTTTCTAGCAATACATTGACAAATTAAAATTTTACTATCAGATTAATGCTTAAAGAAAGAAAAACGAGCAAAAATGGGGTTTTTATAGGCCAAATATTCATTTGGCCTATAAAAACCCCATTTTTGCTCGTTTTTCTTTCTTTATGTGATGTCAGGCCAATGTGGTTTAAGAAATTATCTTTGATTAATGCTTTTTATTTTCTTTTAGGAAAACATTGAGTTCCCATCAGAGATTGAACACGATGATGTTGCAACATCAGTCTCTCAGTTATTAGATCTCAAGCCTCCTAATGCGTTAGCGAGATCATCATTCCAGAATCTAAGGGATGCTGGAAAGCGCGGCTTGCTATGGATGCTCGATGAAGAAAGTCTGGTTACAAACGTGTCTGATGAAGAGCTTGTAAAACGGATCCTAGATCAGTTCTCAGATAAAGGTTAGAAGCTGTAATGAGTAATCATCACTCAGAGGGGATATGATGCCTTTCAGTATTTGTAATATGCTTAGTATGAACTACTCAGTTTTTCTTTCTTACTTTGAAGATTCAATGTGCGTCAAGTAAAAGAAAGTTTTGTCCGTTCGAAGACAAACCTGTAAAAAGAAGTTGTTGTTATCAGTCTCTAAAGTTAATTGGTGACTTCTTTCGTATTGTAAGGCCTGTGAAACGACAGTACAAAAAAAGTTATAAATAAATCGTAATTTAAATTGTATTATGAGGACAAGAGAAAAAATATTTTATCCCCTCCTCCAACCGTAAAATTAAAAAAAAAAATCTTTGGCTGAAAGTATAAACTCAGTCGCTTAACCATGAGACAAAAGAGGATACACCCTCTTGTGGTTATTTGAAACCAATTCGAAGCTGATTTAAGAGTAGCCCGTAAAAATGTTGGCTTCAGCTATCCTTTGTGGAACCCTAGGTGATACTAGATGTTACTGACACCTGTCAGTTATGTAAATTAAGACTGGCCAAGTTCATATACAATTTTGTACACAAATTGAAGATTTTATCATAATAAAAAAAAAAAAAAAGTAAACGAAATAGTGTATAAAAAGAAGAAAAGTGTACAAAGGGGGAAGCAGACTATGACAGGATCGTGTTACTGAAATTAAACTTATGTATTAACGAGTTCCATAGCAACACGCATGGAACTGAGCCGGATTCCTTCCCTTGTGCCATACATTTTTGAATATTTTGAGTTTTATATAGAGTTTTTTTTTTTTTGATTTTTTTATAGGCTCTGCGAGAAAAGTGGAGTGCAGTAGAATAAAATCCTTCTGACTTTTGTTCCTCGGAAAAAGTTGAAGCTCTTGTTATGTTGTTCTTTGAGCGATGTTTTGAATTGTCTGAAAAGAATAAGTAGAACACATCTCAATAGCGAAAAGAAAGAAAAATATAAATCATAGTTGAAGATATCATGTCTATTGTAATTTTTTAAGCAATAATTATTCAAAGTATTAATGATAAGCTGGCGTTGGCAATGTGTCTCTTTTGGAAAATTGAAACAAAAAAGAAAGCTGTAACATGCCTTAGCAGCATGAAGAATGAAAAAAAAAAGTCCTTCGTTTTTTAAACATGTTTATTTATTTTCTAGTGTATGGAAAGGCTCTTGAAAAGGGGACTAGTAGTAATCAGTTTATCATTCGTCATCTGCGTGGAACGAATCCAGTTGTATATACCGCCTCAGGCTGGCTTAAACTTTGCAGAGAGAACCCTATTATAGGAAATGTCTCTTCTCTTCTCCAAGAGTCTATCAGGTGGGTCCTTTTCTTTCATTTTTCTTCCTTCTTTTTTCTCAGTGTAATTCATGGTGTGTATTAAAGGGACCACTTGATCTTCATTTACAGTTTTTTTTTTCACTCTAGTACTTATATATTTACCTTGAAAACAAGCATTTACAGTTTTTTTTCGAGGAGGGGGGGGGATAAAGAAACGGATTATAGTTGATAATTTGAATAACAAGTGCCCAAAAATACAGGAAATTTTAAGATGTCCTGAGGGCAGGGTCGTATCCAAAAAATTTTCGGGCGGGGGGGGGGGGGGTCAACACCTTTTTTTGTTTTTTTTACGGAATTTTTTTTTTAAACACATCGAAAAATGTGTTTATATTCATTTTTGTTAAGTGTTTCCGAGTTGGGCAAACATTTTCTTTTTTGGGTAGGGGGTCAACCCCCCCCCCCACACCCCGTGGATACGACCTTACCGGGGGGGGTCCACTTTGCATACGTCCCTGCTTCGTGCTTTAGAGGGTTGCTGAGAGATATCGAATATATTTTACATCTACCCTCCAGGGTATTCGCGGTCTGATTATATTAAGCTTATATCCAGCATTGCGACGGATGGTACAACTGCGCCGTATTTATCGCATTTTCGTTCGACCTTTTAAATCTGTACAGCTTTTTCTTTATAGCAAAATTTAGTACAATTTTGCAGAACTAATGTATAACGTAACTCTTTTATCTCTATATAATATTGCCAGATCCAAAAGGTGATCTCTATACCTTTATACATTCTACAGATCAAAATCAGATTTTAAAGGAACAATGAAAAGATAAAAAACTTAACAAAATGAGAGAAAAATTATACCTCAGGCCCCACAAAATACTCTATGGCCTGTATCTATAGGGGGAACAACTATACAACTAAATGAAAACTGTCGCCAACCATTCAAAATCAGCTGAAATCAAGCCATGAGAGGTGCTGCGCACAAACCAAACATAACCAAAAGAAAAAAAAATAATGATTAAAAAAAATAATAAAGGTCGTATCTGACGTTTTTAAACTTCTGGAATAATTTCCCGGATAGCCTGCAACCGTTTGCTATGCTACACTCAAAGAGAAGATCAGCAGGGCGATTTGTTGTGCTGGATCATCCAGAAAATCCCTTGCCTCGATTTATTGCTTAGTATATTAATCGCGTGCTACTTACTCCGTCGGTGCATCTATTGTTTTATCGGGAAGATATACCGGCAAAACAAAACGTGGTATTATAATTATGCTAAATTTATGCAATACGTGCCTAAGTGCCATAGGAATTTCCGATTTGAAAATTTGAACTCATAGATCCATACCACTATGATTCAGAACTTGTGTAAACTCAATGGTTAAACCTAATGAGTCGGCCTTTTCACCAACTTTAACTTGAGTGCCTTTTAATATTTTTATGTGAGTTTTTTCTTTCTTTTATTTTTATTTTCTATATTATAGATAAATAAAAAGGTGAAAGAAAACGGAAGTGTCATATTTCTTATATTTCTTAGTTGTCACTTTAAAGTACCTATCTTGCTAGTACCTATCTTACTACCCGTTACATATTGTTGTTTTTTGTTAATCCCTTGCTTTGTTTTTTTCTTTCTACTGAAACTTCTTTAATTTGAGTGGAAACCGCAGTGCCATCTATCGAATTCTAAATTAAGGAACTAGAGCATGTTTATAAAAATACATTTTTCGAGCTGAATGTATACAATACAAATTTCAAAAGGTAAGGATATGATTTTCTTCGGCTTTATTGTCTTGAATTGGGTTCATTAAACCTTCCTTACAAAAGAATTGAAAAAAGAACTCATTAAGGTTTTACTTGCCCAATCGTACTTAGATCTTCAAGCTCTTCAATCGTACTAAGAGCTAAAACGAATATTTAATACATTATTACCTGTTTTTTTTTTTTGCTTGCTTTAGCAGCCAATCAATTCTTTCTTTTTGTAGGTACTTAAGCCTTCTGTTTATTAAAGTGTTCTTATTGATTTTCCAGATCTGTATTAAAATTATGTCCTTTTCTCAGCCCGGACTGTGACATCTCTGACGAACCTTTATTGATGACCTGGTGTCATTTTTTTTTATACTTCACTTACATTCTCATTAATTTTAATATTTTCTTGTATGGAATCTTTATTATTATTAGTGTATATATTCATGGGTGCCCATAAGGGGGGGGGGGGGCAAGGGAAGGCGCCAGTCCCCCCTCCTGGCTGAATGATGGTGTCATATATTTGTATTTATTAAAAAACCTTTTTCCACAGAATAAGTTTTTCAAAGAAGAGTAAAGAGCTCTATTAAGCCAAAAATGGGCAGAAATAAAGTCAATAATTCTCCAAGCGTAAAACTACCACAAATCTTTATCAACAATTAAATGAAACTCAAAACGAACATAAATTATAATAAATAACCTAGTCAAACTCAAAACGAGCAAAAATTAACACTACTAGAGCTGACAACCCCTATGCCTTCTCAAGACCAGAACATAACTTAGGCTTTACTAAAAAAAAAAAAAAAAAAAAAAAAAAAAAAAAAAAAAAAAAAATCTGGATTGTCAGTTTAATATACCTATACTGATATTTATTCCTTAAAATAAAAAAAGGGTAAAAAAAAGTGAGTAAAAAACAAGTCTTTTACTTATTTAAGTAAAAAAAGTGAAAACATTTAAACATATTTTGTTTTCAGTAAAGCGCAAATTATGTTCTGGTCTTGAGAAGGCATGGGTGTCATAAGCCCTACTAATGTTAGTTTTTGCTCGTTTCGAGTTTGACTCCGCTATTTATTCTAATTTCTGTTTATTTTGAGTTTCATTTATTTATTGATATGAAATTCAAAAATTCCGTTGTATGAAACTCCGCAAAAAATTTGTGGTAGTTTTACGCTTGGGTGATTACTTGACTTCATTTCTGGCTTCTTTTTGGCTTATTGGAGCTCTTTAGTTTTCTTTGAAAAACTTGTTTTTTGGAAAAAGTTTTTTTAGATGAATTTCTGTCCGTTTTTTATTGACGGTCATTTTCATGAAAAAAATTTTGTATATTTTTCATTTTTTTTTTCTATAAGAATCTATAGTTTGGCATAATTGTGGGGGTTTGACATGCCCAATATCCCTAAAGAAATAGTTGCTGGACCGTTCTACTATGGTGAGCAAAATAGTTGTCTTAAAATTTTGACTAGATGTGTTTGGGAAATAAATTGGCTTGAGAGACGGGCTGATTGCCCTCCAATCTCTTTCTAGTCTTAGAAAGGACCCTAAAACTTTTAATTTTGAATCTAATTAGCTTCTTTAAATGTTTCAATGGTATTTCTAGCTATTATAGGGGGGTGCTGCCTATGATATTGCTTATATGCCTTTTTGAAAACCTGCATGTATAAAGTTTTTTTGTTTAATTGGAACGCCCCCTAAACAATTCCTAGAAGTTTCGCCTTAAACTCTTGGTGTCATTAGTTACTTGTTTTGTGAAAAAAAGTTTTTTTAGATGAATTTCTGTTCGTTTTTTTTGACAAAGTCATTTTCATGAATTTTTTTTTATATCTTTTTGTTTTGTTTTTCTATAAGAATCTATAGATTGGCATAATTGTGATTTCTGGTTTGATATGCCCAATATCCCTAAAGATATAGTTGCTGGACCGTTCTACTATGTTGAACAAAATAGATGTCTCAAAATGTTGACTAGATGTGTTTGGGAAATAAATCGGCTTGAGAGATGGGCTGATTGCCCTCCAATCTCTTTTTACTCTTAGAAAGGACCCTAGAATTTTTAATTTTGAATCGAATTAGCTTCTTTAAATGTTTCAATGATATTTCTAGCTATGATAGAGTGGTGCTGTCTATGATATTGCTTATATGCCTTTTTGAAAACCTGCATGTATACAGTTTTTTCGTTTGATTGGAACGCCCCCTAAACACTTCCTAGAAGTTTCACCTTAATACTCTTGGTGTCTTTAGTTACAGTAACTGTAGTTGTAGTACTAAAAGTATAGACATAGTGCCTTCTGGGTACTTCAAAATCCCCCACAACTTACTCTTAAAGATCTAACTTAATGATATAAGTTGTTCTTTTGAGATATTGCTTTGTCACCTTTTTGAAAGTCCACATGCTCGTAGTTTGTTTTGATTTATTTCAACGTCTGCCTAAATATTTCTTATATTTGTTTACTGAAGACGTTATTGGCTACAAAATGGCTATCTCACAATTTCGATCAAATATGTTTAGGGAAAATAGTATATCAGGGGGGGGGGCCATTTTCTCTCCATCAAGCTTGACTCTTAAAACGGAACTAGAACTATGCATGTAAAATCAAATGAGCCTCCTCTAAAGTTCTCAAGACCACCTCTTCCTAAAAACCTTACATCCCACGAGGGCGAAATTGTAAACCCTTACCCCCATGCTCTGGGGGGTTTTGTCATCCCCAAAGACCATGTTATGAGATCTTTGGGCTATTTTTTAACAAAAGGCTATCTTAATATTTCTATCGGATGCATTTGGGGAAAATATGACGTGGGGTTGGGGTATAGCTGCCCTCCGATAAATTTGAAAAATGGCACTTCAACTCCCAATTTCCAATTCAATGAGCCCCCTCTGAAGTTTATACGACCACTGTTTCCATAAAAGCTTTAAATGCCCTCGAGGCATACCTTACAACCCTTGACCTGAGGACTTTAGGGGGTTCTCATCCTGAGAGACATAATTCCTGGACTTTTATACTACGTCAAACAAAATAACTATCTCGAAATTTTGACTGGAAGTGTTTGGGGAAATGATGGGCGTGGGGGGGATGGTTGCCCTCCAATTACTTTTGACTATTAAGGAGGGCACTAGCCCTCTCAATTACCAACCGATTGAGCCCTGTTCAAAGTTTCTACGACAACAAATGACCATCTTAAAATTTATGTGAGATACGTTTCGGTAAAATGCAATGTGTGTGTGTGGGGGGGGGGGGGGGTGTTTGCCTTCTGATCACTTTGACTCTTAAAAAAACACTATAATTAACACCATAACTTAAAAAAGCACTATAACTGTTTGCACTCCATGAGCTCTTTTTGAAGTTCCTGTGACATTTCTTTTTATAAGAAGTGCCCTGGTCTGAAAGACAAAACAATATATTGGGCCCACATCGCTCTTGACGTAGGCAGCGCTATCGCGCTGCTTATGATATTTTGTTTTGAGATTTCAATTAAAGCCCCCCTCTTAAAATTCAGCCTATGGGCGCCCATGTATATATTGCTTTAACATATACGTTTTGACATCTGACATGTTTTCGGTATATCAGACTTTTCAATCAATTTAGATATTATAATACTAAAGCCCATTCTGAATGAGTGAAACTGAATAAGCGAAATAAGTCAGTTCTAAGGAGCTGTATTGTAAATTATATAGGCTAGGTAGAAACATCGACTGTTCAATTCAAGTTGTTGTTTTTTTTTTTTTTTTTTTTTTTTTTTTTTTTTTTTTTTTTTTCGTAGAAGGTTCATAATATTAGTAATATATATTTTTTTTTTTATATGTTTGTGCATCCATTTTTTCGCTTTCTCTTGTAGATTTTTTTGTCTTATTTGTGAAAAAAATTTAAAACTTCTCTTTTTGTATATTTTCTACTATATATATATATATATATATATATATATATATATATATATATATATATATATATATATATATATATATATATATATATATATATATTATATATATTTATATATATATATATATATATATATATATATATATATATATATATATATAATATATATATATATATATATATATATATATATATATATATATATATATATATATATATATATATATATATATATATATATATATATATATATATATATATATATATATACACACATATATATATATATATATATATATATATATATATATATATATATATATATATATATATATATATATATATATATATATATATATATATATATATATATATATATATATATATAATGGCAGCCGCCATTGTGAGGGGTCGTCTTTTGAAAATAACAGAATGGATTATTGACTCTATTTTGAGGCATTATCTCCCGAATTATCTCCCTTTTCCCCGTAAATAGACATAAGCCTCAATTCCCAGAGGATTTGAATTATCATTGCGACGCTGTCAATAATTGACTGCGAATGCAGTGTTGCCGTTACAACATCGTCGGTGGTATATTTTTCGGTGTATCCAAATTTGAGACGAAAAAGCCCAAAACAAAAATGGGTCATTTTCCTGCTAAACAGGCAGAAGCGGAACGATTGCCCGTTGCAAGAGCCGGTTTAACCGCCGGCAGGGGCCATCTTCAAACTGCGGGGCTTAGGTGAACGGGAATCGTTGCTTCCCCTGCTCTGTAAGATTTTCAGAAAAAAACAGAAAAGCCCAAATCAAAAATTTTGATAAATATTTTTGCCAATTTTCTAATCTTCCCGAATAAGCAAGAAGAAGAGGAAAGGTTACTTGTTGCAAGTGCCGTCGTACCTGCGGGGAGTGGAGTCTCTCTTAAATTGCAGGGAATAGGTAGCGAGGACCTACGCTTCCCTTGATTATCCGTTCTTAACATGGCACAGACGTCTCTATACCTCAAACCAATCCCGAACTTTCTTCAGTCAAACCGAAAGTTGGATCTAACGGTGCTGTCGAAAATAACATATGACTTCTTTGATTTAGCAGCATTACGCAACGCTAAACTCGAACTCCTTCAACTAGCATTCCCTGAAAGAGTAGCTATAGCCACAAGAAGCCGCACAAAAGACTCAGCAACATCAGAAATATTAGATTTGCTAGCTGAATGTGATAAGAATAATATCCCACTTCCAACTTTCGTAATCACTCTCCCATCTCAAGCTGCACAGGTCTCTGAGACCAACCTCTCTATACTGCTAGGCAAAATTCGGGATTCGAATAGTTCAGTGTCCACGATAAAGCAGCATCCGACGGTTGTTAAATGGACAATTTGCCAGATGTAGGAGCTACAGCCCTAGCGAACAACAAGCCTCCAACTTGTACTGTAATTATAGAATACGCTCCGTCAATGGATCCTCTAACTAGACTACAAACACTTAGTCAACTTCAGTCCAAAGATGGGATTCAGGAGGTCAGGCAATTAAGAAACAAAATCTTATGGCATAATAAGAAGAATTTCTATAGAAGTAGATGCTAGCAAAGTTGTCAAATATAATCCAGGCCTCTTCGAGAAAGCTTTCCGTTTTGGACGAAGTAAAACAATCAGACTGACTTTCAAAAATAGACAGACCATGAGCTTTGTAATGTCTAACGTAATCAAGCTTGGATACAACTTTTTCCAGGTAGATCAGTACATGAAGGCCCCTCGAAGATGTTTCAGATGCCAAAGCTTCGGTCATCTAAAAACAGTCCCAGATGCTCAAGATGTTCAGGACCACACTCTAGTAACAAAGATACACCGTGTAACCGAGACCTTAAATACACTTCTTGCAACGGACCTCATGTCTGCTTCAGCCCCAGGTACCTTAAATTGAGAGAGAGTCTGAGAAACAAAAATAATCAACGAATAGATCTCTAAAAGTTTTTAGTCTGAATATCAATGGTTGTCGCAACAAAGAAAAAGACATAGATGATCTCCTTCAAACTTATGACGTGCTATCTATCTCGGAGCATATGCTCTCTGGGATGAATTTAAACTTCCTGAACAGATCCCGGTCCCGTGATGGCTTTTTAGAGCCGGCGAGATCTACGGCAGGATGTCCGTCCGAAGGCTTGGCAATATACACCAGAAAGGAATTTTGGCTAAGCCGACTATTAGAAGCAGTAGTCTGTTGTGCGTCTCTGTTGAGGGAATTGAGCTCATACACAAATACATGGCAACTAGCTGCAATAACGTTGTCTTTTCGACAAATTTCTCAAAAGCAGTAGACGCCCTAAGACACCATTTATCTTTTTAATCTCTATGGGTGTAAGTGGCAAATTGCCGGAAACCTCAACTGTGACCTATATAAGGGCCATATTATATCTGATATCTTTATGAATTGCCTCTTCTCCACTTTTAAGATTTGGCCGAAGTCCCTGGATTTTACGTGCATCCACACTAGTGGTCATACCTCCAATAATGACCACGTACTTTCGTGCACATCCATTTTTAGTCTTCCAGTTACAGTTTGCACTGACAATCCGATTAGTGACCATTCTGGACTTTCGTTTCAGATACAACCAACACAGAGCACTATTTACGCCTCTTCCAGAAAGTGGGTCTACAAGCAGAATTGGGAGACATGCAATATTCCCCTCTACGTCGCCACTGTTGCTTCGGTCCTAAGTTGTATCAAAGCTCCGTTTCATCTATTCTGCTCTGGTCCTTCCAATGTCTCAGCCACGGTTAGTTTTGCCTGTTATTATCTTCAAGTAACCCATGATCTGAAAGTTGCTGAAGCCGAAGCAGTTCCTGCAAGACGAGCCAAAATTGGGACATAAAAACCGATGTGGTCTGAATCCACTGAACTCAAGTCGGCCAAAAGACATGCAAAAACCTGGCTGAACATTTGAATTGCTTGTGGTAGACCGCTGCGCGGGACTGTATTCGAGCTGAAACGGAGCACAAAAAGCAAATATAAAGCTGAAATGAAGAGGTACCGAATTATTGGGCAACAGTTCGCTGGAAATAAAAAATCGTGGCTAGCCTAATCAGACCAGACGATCGTCCATCTAGTAATTCTTTAATACTACATGACTAGCACCCTGACTAAGCTTCGATGTATGGAGATGAAAATCATACTATAGCAACACAATATAAAACGGAAGTTTCGAGCTGGCTCGCATGTTTCTCATGGCTGCACAGTTCCTTTTTCCCTTGAGAAGATAAAGTTAGCTGTCTGAAGAATAATTTCCGAAGCAAAGAATGGGATGGACAGTGACGGTGATGGTCTTTCAATAAAACATCTCAATCACTTACCTGAATGCTTCTATTTTCATCTTCAGCTTATCTTCCAAATGTGCATTACCAGGGGTTTTGTTCTGAACTCTTTCGTAAAAGGGGTCATTTCTTCTTTCACCAAAAAAGGAAAAGATCCAAACTAATTCAAACCTTATAGACCCATAACCGTCTCGTACATCTTGAGCAAAGTGTTTGAAAATGTTATCTTCTCTGAGCTTGATGCTCGACACTTTGGGGACAATCAGTTTGGATTCCAGAGAGGTCTTGTGTGCCCGGAGGCTCACCGCCTTCTAGTTAACGTACTGATGGACTCAGAAAGTAAAAAGTCACCTCTGTATAGGTGCACCATTGATATATCGAAGGCGTTCGATAGCGTCAATCACATGCAAGCAATGAATGCTCTACTGCACAATGGAGTAAATTTGAGCATAGTGAGTGCTCTGAAATTTTGGTATGAAAATTTGACTGTGTTGGCCAAGTGGAAAGGTACAATTTATGATCCTGCAAAAATCAGAAGAGATGTGAGGCAAGGCAGTGTTCTTAGTCCTTTTATTTTCAAATATGCAATCTCTAAGATCCTGGACTGTATCTTGCCCTCTCTCCAAATACATGGCACTGACCTATCTTACTTGGCATACGCTGACGACGTCCTTCTGCTCAGTAGATCCAAAGCAGACTTACAAGAGAACCTTAATCGACTCCTAAGTGACTTAAAATCTATTGGGCTTTCTATCACTATTGATAAGTGTGAATTTTTGTCCTTTAATGCACTGCAAAATGATTCTGTCACTCTCGGAAATCATGTTGTCCATATGGTATCAGAGCTGAGATATCTTGGTATTATGATTGCGGAAACAATCATTAAAACTAGACAAGTCATTGTTAAGCAAACAACTAAAGCTATTAAATGTGCTTTTGCGTCTGTAGTGCCAAATCGCGGACGCTACTCCAGGAAATCTCTTGCCACGATTTATAGTTCAGTGTGCTTACCACACATAACCTACCTTGCCGTTGCATCCCACATGCTGTCTGTGAGAGAAACTCAAAACGTACAAAGTTGCTACTATAAATTTGCAAATTTTTTACAGTACATACCAAAGCGTTATAGGAATTCCCGCCTTGAAAAATATGGTCGTAAAGAGCCATCCAAACAATGGTCTAGAATTCGAAATAATTCAGTGCTAAAAGTAAATTTAGATAGACGGCGTTTCTCACCAAAAATGACTTGAAGACTATGAACTGCACTAAGCGTTGTACCTTCATCATTTTTTAAGCTGGTTTCTTTTTCTTTTCTTTTTTCTTTTTACATGATTTTATTATAATCAATTTATGCATCTGATGGGCGGATAAATGTTATTATAGTTATTATATATATATATATATATATATATATATATATATATATATATATATATATATATATATATATATATATATATATATATATATATATATATATATATATATATATATATATATATATATATATATATGTATATATATATCTGTGTGTGTGTGTGCATTTCTGTTGGTGCATGTTTATAATTGCCTTGTAAATATAGAAAAGCTTGAATGTTTTAATAAATTTAAATCTTTATTTTTCAGGGAGGAAATATCTTATCTATTTAGCACATATCGTGGGGCTACTTCTGTAAGTCTTTCTGGATCTGTTGCTGGATTAGAAGGTCATCAGTCACTGAGAAGAGTAACAAGCATGCGACGAACTTTTAATTCTGGTACTGCTGGTATCAAAAGAAAATCTGTACCTATCCAAGTCAAGTACCAAGTTGTAAGTTTTTTTTGCTCCAAATATGAGCAGCATAATTCTTTGGTGGTCGGGGTCTTCAAGGCAGGACAGTTATATGGAGGTCATAGGAATTCTGGGAAAGCCACAGAACTAAGGAATCTTTCTGGTCTCCCCTCCCTTATCCCTTCTTAGGAAGACAAACAATACTTACGAAGTGAACAAATTTGTATGTTTTAAATCAGCATGGCTTATTTTGGCATAAAACAGAAGAACAAATGCTTAAAACTTCTTGTATCATCCCCGTCATTGAAAAAGCTTCTATGGGAAGATTTTATACCTTTTGGCTATTCATTGTTGGGGCTATTAAAGTTATCTAGATATAAGTTAACAGTAATAAAGTTATGTACGTAAGAATCAAAAATTTACATTACTATTAGTAAGAATCAATTTTCTTTTCCCATTGTTTGCTGCCTAGTTGTATATTATATTATAATCCTTTTGCAATTGCTGATGATGTTGACTAAATTAGAACAAATTTGATTATCTAGGTGCAAATGATTAATGGATAAAGTAGTTTGGTTAGGCAAACGATAGATATATCCCAAATTTAAAATATGCCTGATCAAAATTTAGACAGTAATAAATAACGAGTAATATCACGCTTTTTATGTCTTGGTAATGGTTGTTGATACACAATTGTGCACGGAGGAATGGAAGGTCGTGGCTGTCCCTTCCAGACTAATCCCAAGGAATACCTTATGAAGTTATGGTGATAAGGCATAAAATTTTTTCCCATATCAGGTATACGGCGCAACTACCAGACTGATCTGTGCCATCTCAACACATATGTCCAACCCCTGTGAGAGGATGTGATAGGTCCAGCAAATTAAGGGTACGACCAGATCCTCTTCCTTGATGCCTTTGGTGCCTCTTGTGGCCAAGGTATAAACTGAGGTCTAACGTAATCTTAGAGACCTCTTCGAAGGGAACAACCTCCCCTCTCGATCCTCCTCTTTTGAAATTTTATTTCATGTAATTTTATTTTATTATGATTTTATTTTATTTATTTATTAATTAATTTTATTTTACATTATTGTAAGTGGCTATCTTTGTGAATGTTGGCTATCTTATACTTAAGGGCTACTGAATTCTCACGCATGCTTTATCCTGCCAATATTTAAAAAAAAAAGAGTTTTTGTGTGCAAATAAAGAGCGAATAGAATTTTTAAAAAAATGAAAATTATAATAAGAAATTAAAGGGACATTCGACCATTTAACGAACCACTAAGTTTCTTAGAAAATAACTCCCGCTTAGTTAAACTGCAATGTAATAAAATATAGACTCAAGACTAGGGTCATGAAGTAAAATAATCCTCTTACTTCCTCAGTAGATGTTAGAATATATTCTATTAGACTTGAAGAGGAGGCAAGGTGGGACCAGCTTCCCTTAAATGGATGGCTATTTTTCTTGGTTTGAGATTTGATCGCGTGTTGGCTGGAATATGATTACAATAAAAGTAATATGTTTTAGTTTTAACATAAAAGTAGTATAAATTTATTATCAACTATTTTACTTCAAAATATTAAAATATTTTCTTTCCTCCATTATTACAGGTGGAAATGAAATAATCGAGAATAAGGACAAACGACATTTCATTCTGTACACTTTTTAGGATTATAATAATACTCGTTTTCTTAAAGTTGTGGGATTTAGACTTCACAACTAATTTTGTTTCTTTCTTATTTTCCTTTTTTTTTCTTGAGCCGTATACGTTGTTTCTTCTGCATATATGTGAAAAATTATACATTGTAGCAGTGTTTTATTTTTAGGATGCCATAATTGAAACGTTGAGAAAATCACGGCCAAAGTTTGTGTACTGTTTCCTTCCCCACCACAATGCCGGTATATCGATTGAAGCGCCGAAAGTTGGAGAAGAATGTGTCAATTTGCCTCTTCTAAGATCTCAGGTTTGTACTTCCTGAGAATTTATCAGTGTTGTTTGTGGTTTCAGTGCCCATCACAGGGGGTAAATGAATTGATTGACTAAGGAAAAAACTATTGAAAAATATAGGGAGTAATTGATCAAGAATATTTGTGAAATTAAGATCAAAACTTTTGACAGAGGTGGCACTGCAGGTGTGGATAGAGGGCAAATATTTTATTTTCCTTAAATGTTATCTAAAATTGGTTACAAAATTTTATTCAATAGTCTTGTATTTTTCAGTAGTTTTTTTCAATGGTTTGTCGTGAAACTATTATTTTCCAACCCTTCGTATAAATTCTCATTGTCTGAATCGGGGAATCAGTAATAACAAAGATGAGGGGAATCACTGATAGTCGAGATGCAGTTGTTCTGTTCAATAACAGTTTCAGGAATGGGTCCAAAATAAGTCCAGGGAAGCTTTTTTCCTGCCTTCACTGCTTACCTGCGTGTCCAGCTTTAAGAATTGTTTCAATATATCCATACCTCCTTGCTTAAAAAGAAAAGAAAATCAAGTTTGGCTTTAGAATCAATCTCTAGGCCTGATGATCACCCATAGACGTGTTAATTTATGATAGACGGTGTATTGATGTGTTTTATTTTAAAAAAAAGGAAAAAAGAGTGAGCCATAGGATTGTCTTGTTACGAAAACAAAAAAAAATATTAAGGCAACAAAAACCCTAGATGTTACTCTCCCTTATGCTTGCCACATTAAAAAATAAAAAAGGAAGTAAAAGTCGAGACAATACTTCTGATAACAATATAAAAAAGTGAGGTTTTAGCGTCTTTTCTTTCGTACCACCACCAAAGGTTTCCTAAGGTTTCTTTCCTGTCGTTTCGATACGTTTATGATAAATTCTCTTGATAATATTGACCCAGTCGGATTAATGTTAGTAAATTTGGTTATCTAGCTTTTAGTTCTGGTAGCTGCGATATAGCTATTAGCCATTTGAATGGCAGTTATACTCACTAAATCTAATAGCAATAATGATGGTGTCGCCAATATCCATAGATGCCCTGGTGGATGTTTGCCCGCTGGTGTCTTGAAATTTTTTTTTTTTTTTTTTTTATCTAATATTCTATATATTAAGGTAATAAATATATGGTGCTACGACGTCAAGGTCTTCGATATTGGAGAAGCAAACCGTATAGGACCTGTCTTAACAGAGTTATTCAAGCTTTACAGATCTCCCTTTTCTCTCTCTCTCTCTCTCTCTCTCTCTCTCTCTCTCTCTCTCTCTCTCTCTCTCTCTCTCTCTCTCTCTCTCTTTCTTTCTCCTCCCCTCTCACTCCATCTCCTCCCCTCTCCATCTCCCTCTCTATCTCTCTCTCTTTTTTCTTGTCTAAGATATTACTATATTTCGCGGTACGACCAGGAAAATCCAACTCATTTTCTAAAAGATAACCTCCCTATGAAAAATTGAAAAAGTGAAGCTCTGTAGAAAAAAAACAGTATTTTTAAAGCAATATAGTTGGTGAAGTGGTTAGTTAGGTATGATAATAATGAAGAAATAAAAAAGTAAGGTGAAAACATTTATAGATAATGACTTTTTACTAACCTTTATTACGTTTCCCTTTTTTACAGTTTTTTTTACAGTTTTTTTTTACAGTTTTTTTTTACGTTTCCCTTTTTTTTACAGTTTTTATAACAGTTTTTTTTATTCACTACAATAGATGCCAAGGCCGTATCCAGGGGTGGTTACCTGGTTTGAACCCCCCCCCCGAAATTTTTGACCGAGTCGAAAATTAGTAAAACCTTAGTAAAAATTAGTAAAATTAGTCGAAAACCGAGTCGAAAATTAGTACCCCCCCCCCCCCCGAACAAAAATTCTGGATCCGCTCTTGATAAATGCAGCTAACATGAGCATTTCAGGACACAAAACAAGGATTAAAGAACAAATAAATAGTAACACAAAAATATTAAAGCAGCATGTGCTTCAAGGTCAGTAAATTAAAATGAGTCATAAATAAAATTAACATAAAATTTAAATATGTCAATAGTCAATTTTCAAGGTTAAAATAAAGACTGCTTATACAGAATGTATTTTAAATGGTTGGTACATTCAAAAGCACTCGCAGACAAAAACCTGAAATAAACTGCATCAAATATTACATATTATTCAAGGCAATATTGTTAAAATACCGAGTAAAATAAGGGACAAATGATTTGCAGTATCCCTCGGTACTAGAGGCTGGGTAAATCATTAACTGTGGACAATTCTTATTTATTTTTCGGAGTCTAGTGACTGGTCCTTCAGTAGGGGGGCCCTCAAGCTTGGATAGTAGACCACGATGAGTTGAGGAATTCAAACAATTTAGTCCAAATCGATATGTCAACTCATGTCTACGACTATCAAGTGAATTCAAGTTGAGTTGTTTTAGTGAATCATCATATGTAAAGTAGTTGTGTCCAAGTATAATTTTTATAGCTCTTTTTTGTACCATCTCAAGTCTATCTGATTGATCTTTGGTCAAACCCGGATACCAAGCTGGACATGGATACTAAAGAGAAGGTCTAACGTAGCTGTAGTATACAGACTTTAAAACCTCGGTTGACATGCCAAATCTCTTCAGGTTGGAAAATGAATGTAAAAGTTTGGCGCCCTTTTTTAGCCAGATAGTCAACGTGCGAGTTCCATCTTAAATCTTTGTCCAAAAGTATTCGAAGTATTTTAACAGTTTTTTTGTAGGCAGTTGGGAATTGAGAGAAGAGTGGTTGTCGACCTCCAGGAAGGAAAATGTCATATAAGAGCTTTTAGTTTGCCTTTTAGATCATTAAAAATTTTCGTCAAACCAGACTGTTCGGTAGTCGGAGGGCTTAGTCGTAGTGATAAGACAGTTGCATCATCAGCAAATTTAAAACGCTCACGAATCGTCGCTGAAATACGGTTAAAGACAATAAGAAAAGAAAGTGGGCCAAATTTGGTCCCTTGTGACGAACCGTAAAAAATATCTAAAAATCCGGAGGGAGTTTGAAACACTGAGATCTTTTAATGGTAAAGGGCTCTGGTAAAGGATGAAGGAAATGGTAAAGAGTGAATAGATGTAAAGGGCTCTGAGATCTTCAGTTGTAAGGGACTGCTAAAAAGTCATAAAGATTGTTTGGTTAAGATTGCTCGAAAGTCCAAAAGATTGTGTTAGAAATAACTACAACCAGAAAATAAAATCAACTTCTCCCATTTGAAAAGCTGAAAATTGGTATGACAATTTTGACGGAATTGCCAAAGTGAAAACATAACTTTAGTATGTTTTTTTTTTATGGATAACTCAAATGTTAGATAAAGTTACCCATCTGGAATCGACCTAAATTTAAGATTATTAATTTATTTTTTATGTCTTGAAATTGCTTAAAAACCGCTTTCATCCGTGAAAAAAAGAGATAGCTGCTCATGACCAATAAAATCGCGCCTATTTGGTGTTGAAGCTGGGGTCACATGGTGTGCATGGGTAAAATTTGCCTCCCCCGCGGTTTGTGGTGCTGGGTCCCTCCCGGCATCAGAAGGCGTGGATAGCAAAAGGCTACTGTAGGACGATGTCTCGAGAAGAATGCTTCACTTTTCAGGTAGTCAATGGAAAATCTTTGGTCTGCAGCACTCGAGAGGCTATCCTGGAGAGACACCGTTGTCGTCTTATGCGCCAGCCAACGTGGGAAGACCTAAGTCTTAGTAATTATTTTTTATGGAGCCAATGTTACTCTGTACTAGATGTTTCGGACGCACTACTTACTATTTCTTTCTTAGGTCCGCGGCTCTCAAGTTCTTGCGGCTCTTCGTCTCCATCGACTTGGATTTCCTGAATCCATACTGATTGAAGAATTCTGCCGACGTTTTTCATTTAAGTCAGAGAGCCAAAAGCTGCCTGGAAATGAAGTTAGTAGTACAGTTGAAGTGTGCAAAGGCATCCTACTCCAACTTGATATTGAACGATCAGCATATCAAATAGGACTTAGTCAGGTGAGCAACATTGCGCTTCTTATTTTTATATTAGGCTGGTAAGATAAGATTCATTTTTGGAGGAAAAAAATAGCTTCTTCTCTGAAACTCTCAATAAGGAAAAGTAAATGGAAAGTTCGCCTTGATAATTCGGTGTAAGCAAAGTAAGGGAATAAAAAAGAAATACAGCCCTACTGAAAAAAGTACTTTTCAAC
Organism: Artemia sp. Qi Xiang Cuo; assembly: GCF_049724085.1. Taxonomy (NCBI): domain Eukaryota; kingdom Metazoa; phylum Arthropoda; class Branchiopoda; order Anostraca; family Artemiidae; genus Artemia; species Artemia sp. Qi Xiang Cuo. The sequence continues at coordinate 77,717,921 of NC_142796.1, read as the reverse complement.
TTATCCTTCACGAGCACTAAAAAAATAAATAGAACCCAAATATCCTGGTAAATGGTTTTAAAAAGAAAACGAAGGTAAAATCTGATTGAACTGTTTCTAGTTGAAGATATCCTTTTATTTTTGCTCGTTTTATTTATTTATGAGACATTACTAGTATACTGATTAGAAAAGGTTGCTGTATCCCTTAGAAGGCAAAAACAACGCTAAATTATCGTGCCAAGATAGATAGTCTGAGTGAAAGCCAAAGCTGGTATAACCCTTTTTCCGAATTGTATAAAATTTATGTCATTTCACTTGATGATATATAGTCTATCATCTTTCCATCCTAGGACAGAACTAAGGTTGAAAGGCATGGAGAAAGAGTAGTCCAAATAATCTGTCAGTTCTATGAGCTATTTGAAGGCAATCGGAGACCCCAAATAAAATGTTTATTGAGATTTATGACTGACAATATGCACAGGACTTGCAGACTATTGGGCAACTGAGATTGTTCATATTATATGAACTTTGCCTACTGAGGAAGCCCACTGGAATTGCAATGGGGATGACCGAGATTTCGGGCTGACTTATGACGGACAATGTCCACTGAGCTTGTATGCAAAACGCGGGACTGTATTCGCTTGGGCTTGGACTCACAGGCGAACAAGCGACCTAAGCCTTACAGGGCTCGCCCACCTAGAGTCTCAGGCGAGTGACTCAATTTATAAGCTCAGACAGTTACGCTAACACAAAATTAATTAAAAATTGCTTGACGCCACAAAGGGTGCCACTATGACAACTATTCTTATTTCCTACCAAGTTTGACTTGGAACCAGAGAGTTTTTTTTTTGTCTGGCAGATATCTGATGTTATTACGTTATTGTAAACCGAAGATTGGCAGAATCAATACAAGATACTCCAGGATGAGAATTTGAGAGAAACTTCCAGGAACAGCTGAACACTAAACAGGAGAGTTTAAAATTTGTCAGTATAGAAGATGGGTGGAATAATTTAGGAAAATAATTTGTGAAGTTGCTGATGGTATCTTAGGGAAGAAAATTAGGAACGCAGCTAGGAATATTAATGAAATTGCTTTGTGTTTTATTGAGAGGAAAACGGACTTGTACAACAATTATCTGATTGATAGATCGTATGAAAATAAGAGGAAGGAAAATAATATGGAGAAAGAATTAAAATATGAACTAAGGGGGCGTGAAGGGGAGGTTATGGATAAAATTGCGGAGGATCTGGAAGATGCAGCTAGATGGCATAATAGTAAAATATTGTACCGGCATGTTAATAAATTGAGAGGGAGAAGTCAATCCGGACTGGTCCCAGTTAAAAATAGGAACAGGGTCACAGTTAGTGATAAGAAAAGAGTTAAAGAGAGATGGGTGGATTATTTTGAGAATGTGCTAAACCAAGATAGAGCTACAGGAAAGGACATAGAGGAAAATGAAAAAGTTTGTGACACCTTGGATGTGAAGGAAGATTTATTTGGTGAGGAAGAAGTAGTAGCAGTACTAAAAGGATAAAAAATAAGAAAGCCGATAAGAGTGAGCGTGGTAATTATAGAGGTAGTAGCCTGGTTTCTGTAGGTAACAAATTACTTAGCATGATGATAGTTTTTAGACTTCAGAGATGTTTTTTACAAAGTTTTAAGAGAAGAACAGTGCGGTTTTAGAAAGAGCAGATGATGTGTAGACCAAATTTCCCTTCCTAGAATAATAATTGAGAAGTCCCTGAGTCATCAAACATCTATAGTGCTTAGTTTTATAGATTATGAGCAAGTGTTTAATTCAGCTGATAGAAGAGCTTTAGTGAAGATCTTTTCCTTGTACGGTATACCTGACAAAATACATTAAAGTGGTCAGTACGAAAATAATACTACTGTGGTTAAGGTAGAAAATGAGGTTAGCTGCTAATTTCGTATTAAATTAGGAGCTAAGCAGGGTTACGTTCTATTCCTATTTAAATGAATCATTTTGATAGACTTTGTCCTAAGGAGCACTGCAAAGCCAATGGGAGAACACGGAATGCAATGGAGAAGTAAAACTCTACTGAACTTACATTATGCTGGGGATTTAAGCATTCTAGATGAAAGTATGAGCAAAATGAATGAACCTTTAGAGGTTTTGTGTGTCTAGGGCGCTAGAATTGGTTTGAAAATTAATATTTAGAAGACTATGTCGTTGATTCTAGTAATAAAGGAAGATGAAAAGGTGACGTTGGACAGCTTTACTTACCTTGGTAGTATTTTTAGTACAAACAATGGGACAGTGAAGATGTTAAAAGTAGAATAAACAAGGTCAAGTGTGTTTTTTCACAATTGAATAAGTTTGGAAGAATAGGAAAATAAGTCTACGAGCCAAGATTAGAATATTGGAAGCTAAAGTGATGACAGTGGGCCATATATGGTTCTGGAGCAAGGGCGATCTGAAAAAACGGTGGAAGATTTACTAGATGTTTTCCAGAGAAATTGCCTACGGATTGTTTTGAGTTCCCGTCTGACTGATTGTATTTCAAGCAATAGGGTGTACGATAAATGTTGTTTAATCCCGCTTTCTAGGGCTCTAATGAGACAAAGGTCGAAGTGACTAGGGCACGTTCTGCGGATGAAGTATGACAGATTGCCAAAGATTGTCCTTTTGGCCAACCGTCTGGGGCTAAACGGAAAGCAGGTCGTCTTCAGTTGGGGTGGGAGGATGTCGAAAGGAAAGATTTAAGGGAAATGGGGACTTCCTGGGAGGGTGTAAAGAGGGAGGCTTTGAATGAGGCGCGTGCGTAGCTGTGTTGGCCTTAGGTGGCTTGTTGCTGCGGTGAGTTGTTAGTAGTAGTAGTATTAGTAAATGTCTGATGACATCCAGATGATCCGATCTGCTACCACTACTAAATATCACTGTAGCACCAAGCCGCCTGATGCCAACGCTGCTATGCACGCTCCTTCTGAATCCCAGTCTGTTTAAAGGCTCCCTCTTTACAGCTTCCCACTTGGTTGCACTTATTCCTAGTATTAACCATTTAGATTTCTTTAGATTAATTTTTCAAACCTATTATGACACCCTGAACTCTCAAAACCTCTAAAAATTCATTCATTTTGCTAACATTTTAATCTAGAATGCTTAAATATTCAGCATAATCTAAGTATAGGAGAGTTTTAATTCCCCAATTGAATCATTGTCCTCTTCAGTTACATGTCTATATGGCACAAATTTAGGAATCGCTCCTCACTCTATAACACAAGGGGTCGGATCAAGTACTGATACAGGTTGGCTTTCAAAGGACAAGTTTCTAGGAAATCCTTCTTCTTACCTATGAATTGAATTGCACCTGGATTTTTCTCACTCTACTTATTGGTCCAAGCTTTAAATGCGCACGAAACTTCAGAAATTCACAACTTTGTACACGTAAATCCCTTACACAAAAATCGGAATTTAGGATTTCCATAATGACCTTCCTGGAATTATTTCCTAGATATCCGGAAGAGATGTAGTGCTTTTGACCTGAAGTCACGACGACAGCATTCTATGTGTTACATGAATCTTACATTATATAATTCCTAAGAAGTCTTATGTTTGGAGCTAAGTCTGTTGTTTTGTTTTACACTATTTAGTAGGCTAGAAAATTTTTAAATTTCTTTTTTGTTCCTCTTTTTTTGTTCTTTTCTCTGGTGCCTGGGTCCTTTGTTTCTTCAGTTTCCCCATCCGGAATTCTCTTAAGTTGAGGTTCTTAACAACACGAGTGGGTTAAAATATCAGGATCTTTCCGCCAAAAAAAACGTTTTTTTTTTATATCATAGGCCCCCCCCAACTTGTCAAATTGTTTTCTAGTTCCTCCCCTCTTTGGAAAAAAAATGTTGACTTGCCTTGTTCGTAACATTTTAGCGACAATAAAGTCCTCGGTGACTATTATTCTATGATAATCCACCTTGAATGCATACCCTTCCTGGTTGATCTCCAGATGACAATAATTTAGGTGCTCCCCTTCCTTTTCTTCTATAGGGGTTGCACTTCGTCTGGACTCCCAAGGACACAACTAGGATTTAGTTGTCATGAAGAAAAGAATTTAGGACCCTAGAGTTCAGGAGAACTGCTAAAAAATGGCAAAAAAATAAAGTTCGGACGTCGAATACTAAATAATTATTTTACAAGTCAATTCGGCTAAGTCTGTATGGAAATGAATTAAATCACATTCTCATATTCATTCACAAAAGCAAACTAAAAAAACAAAAAATAAACATTCTTTTACTTAATTATAGGAGGGGGATTAGGCTCACCTCTAGCTATAGTTTATCAGGCACCAATGGTTCAGTTAGGTAACATTTCGACAGGTCCTTTGCCATGTCATCAAGCTTGTTTTGAATTTAAATTATTTTTTGGATCTGCATATATTTTGGCATTGAATATAAGTTCTAACAAGCTTGACATAGGTGTGAAAGGACCGTAGAGTAGTCCACATACCTTTATAGAAATTCTGGAACTAGAATTGACGCGGTAAAGGACCAGTCAGAATATAGCTTAAATGAGCAGTTGATGACAGACGATCTATGGCCACAGGGGAACCGAACCGGTTTGTCTAATTAGGTCCAACATCAGGCTGGCATAAGAAATTAACTTGGAATCGTTGCCATTAGATGAAAGTATCTATATATTTCTTGATCAATTTTTCTCTGTTTCCTGAAAATTCGTGTTTTCGCCTACCTTACTATCTCAGCCTCAGTGAACAGATTGATATTTATACAATTGACAATGGACGCCAAATATTTTCTGAACAGATTTTCAGCATAGATCTTGCCAAAACACGGCTCATCCGAGACTATGTGGTTTAATTTTTCCTTTTTGTAATCTATAATAATGCATTTTTATAATTGTCATTCTGTAACTAATTAGTGCGGTTTGATGGCTCTTTGTAATACATTTCACCTGTGGTAAGTTTATTCTCATTATCATCTAACTGCGGTAGGTAAACAAGGATTCTTCGCTCGAATGCAAAATGACTAGCAGCTATGAGCAAGATACCGTAAAAATAAAAACTCAGTTTTTATTAGCGTTACCAGACAAGTACGCGTGAATGTATCGGTGCTTCCTTTGCCTCCCCTCCAATATATTGAATTTTTTCTGTTGTTCCTTGGCAAAAAACTTGTCCAACTTAAAGGGAGGGGTACCTAAAGCCTCAAAAATTGTATTTTCAGGCCCGAATTTCCAAACTTTTTAAATTGGGACCTCAGGTAAATATGAAGGAGGGTAAAATTTAACCCCATAATCTCCTTTCGTTTGGAGGAATATACATGGACTAAACGTACAATATGGGAGATGAAGGGTAGAAAGATTCCCTCTTATTTTGGCAGCGGTAGTTTAGCGGCAACCGTTAATTTTAGAATTTTGGAGAATTGTGAAAAAAAATGTTTGCTTAATTTTAAAGTGGGGGCTTAAAAGGTGCAACAGTCCCCCTCGTATTTCGAACATTTGTTTTAATTTTGAAAATAGGTACTACATTATTGTACAAAAGTTAAACTTTAGATTTTTAAATAATTTTGGGTTGAGGGCACACATATGATGGGGTTGCAACCACCCTAGACTCCCCGCTTTTTGCTCAGTAGTTTGACTTTTCTCCTTTGCTTCAAGAACAAACACTATAAAACAACCACAATCTCGTGAAAACTTGATTTTCTTCTTTTTTTAATGTTTAAAAAGTGTTAATGTCCGTTAAAGTTCTATAGTGTTTTATATTCAGATTCAACGGCCCTTGTGTTTGAGCAGCTGTTCTTAAAGAATTAAGACAACAAGTCAAAATTTAGCATAAAGAGGGGTGGTTTAGGAGGGGCCAGCCCCATCATATACGGATTATATTCTGTTAATTTTAAGTTTTAATTTTCTCTTTACTTTCATTTGAGAAAACTTTTTTTCTACTTAATTCGAAAAACAAATCGATATAAATACACTTAATTTTTAACGTCCAAATGCTCAGCCCCTCGAAATTAGGAAGTGCCCCGATGAAAGAGGTGCCATGCGACCTTCTAAATCGCGTTTTTAGTTCACTCAGAACCTGATAGTAACCATTTACTATCCAACATTTTCTGCAAAAAACTTTTTTCGATTTTGTGTGGTCTTAACGGATTTGTAGTCACCAAATAATTCCCTCCTCGACCTTCTTTTTTTGAAAGATTTGAATCGTTATTTTTATTTTTATTTTTTCTGGGCAAAATTCAGTTGAAATAATGACTTAAAACTTACAAACAGCTGAAAATTTAAATTCATTGATATCTAGTACACACTGCAAAACTTTTTATTCATTTTATAGTTAAAACCATTTTTCTCGTTGGCTGAAATAGTGCATAAATATAAGAGAAAGGGTCATCAGAAAATGTATAATACGAGCATACGAAAAAGAAAGAATTTATGTTGAGACGCCGATTTTATAGTGTCCAAATTTTTCGACATCCCAAATTTTATTTAAAGACAAAAACAGTTAATGTTAAAAGAATTCTTTGTTTCCTCAGTGTAAATAATGTATGCAAGTTGAACATTAGCTTTGATAATTTATAAAGGGTCAATTTAAATGATAAATGTGTTTAACTAAAAACATTTTATTAATTTACAAAAAAATAATGTATTTCGAAATTTGTACCTAGCTGTTCAACAAAAGTTTTTGCAAAACGCTGCTGATCTGGTCTTATTTATGGAAGAGTTAAAACTGGCATAGTACAGTTTTCCTTTTAACGATGAAGATTATACCACTCACTACTCTTTCTTTCTCCTTTTTTAGAATTAAGGTCGGTATGAAAGTCTCATAGTCTCGTATTGTGGCACACTTTTCTCTTGTTGTTTTATGTGGTTTTCATTGTTTTTATTAAGTAGACCAAATAGTGACTAAGTCAGTGGTATGTATTTATTAATTCTTTTTTAAGCATAATAAAGCGAAAGTGTAGTTACTATAAACGCTTTCATAAATCTCTTTGAGTTAAACTTTCGATGTAAATTCAAAAAACATGGTTTTTCTCACGCTAGAAATTACTGTTTGTAATTAAGACGAATTTTTTGCATTTATACAAACTGATTTTTAACTGCGTGTAAAAACTTTAACCACAAAATTGCCATGTTGTGCGATTCGCTTAGAGATATGTTCCATTTGAACGGAGAAAATCTCAGTTAGATTTTGGGGCTTATTCGGTGAAGGAATTATTTTTGGATGATAATCTTTATTGTTTCTTGTGATTGTGCATGTTGTTGACCTATTGATGAAATCGAATGAATTTATTGAGTGAAGTTGTGTGCTTAACTTTGGAATTTTGCTTGACAAAATTATTCATGAACAAACTTAAGAGAGCTTGTAATGGTGTCGGATTTGTTCTTAAGCTTCATCTATTTCTTAAGCTAAAAAACTTATAAGGTTGAGAAATAGTCTGATTTGGTATCATCATTAATAGTTAGCGGAATGAGGCCTATTCACAGGAGCTATTCGGTCACTAATTCAAAATCAGACAAATCTCGCCTACAGAATAATATAGAAGTTGAAAATCCTAAGCAGGAAGCACAGCGTTCAAAATTGATTGAACTAATCTCTCGATTTAATGGTAATGGTGTAAAACGGAATTCTGAAGTTGAAAAATATACTTATATAAATGATGAAAATCTTAGTGTCCTCTTCAACAAGCCATCTGGATCTGTCAAAAGGCTATTCTCCAAACGTGTGACTGATGAAATTGAGTCAGTTTTGAAATATGATTCAGCAAGAAAACTTCCGGACGTGGCGAAAGACTGCTTTCTTCGACCATCTATTGGTGTTCCTATTGCTTTTAAAGATGAACCCATTTATGATATCCCCAAAAGATGGGATCCTAATGCTGATTTGTTAAAAGTTGAAGATGCTTCATTTGATATTGATGGGGTTCAAAGTTTTGCAAAAGAGTTGTTACACAAAAACGTGGCTTGTGAAACTGCCACTACAAGTGAAGCAAAAATCATGGATAAAGTTGAGCTCCACAGCCAACTTAGTCACAGTGCGAAGTGTAAAACCATAAAAAATGACGGTAATTTTAGAAGGTGCAATGCTGAAATAGAAGTGGTATATAAGACGCCTAAAATTAGAGGCTTTAGCACATTTCAAGAATCCCTCTCCACTAAAAAGATAAATACCAGCTCTCCCAATACTATTTTAGTCAAATCTAATGTCCTATCTACAGAAACAGTTCAGAAAGACACTGAGCCAAGTAATGACAGAAAGAACGTTATAGACAAAAATGAAATATTTTCATTTTTACGGCCCAAAATTGATGAATCAAATAAAAAGCCATATTGTAAAAGCGATATAACCAAAGAAATATCTGGAGAAAAGCTTTACGATATTTTACCAGGTTGTCGTATAGATTTTTCTGACTTTCCAAAATTCCCCACGTCTGTAACCTCTTCACAGGTTTGCAGTTTAGATAGTGTATCATGTATAAATGATAAAAGCTTGACTCTCTCATCATCAGATATGAAAGCTGATGACCAAGTCATTGAGAAGCTACAGAATGTGATTAAAAAGTTTCATTGTGCAAAGAAGGAAAGTGTACCAAGTTCCTTTGAAGATGAAATAAGGTATAAATCACACGACAACATATCACCTTTTAATTCCATCGAGAAAAATGAAGGAATGGGCATTAAAAGAAGAAATTCCATCCACAATCTTAATGAAACAGGCTATGCTGACAAATCCCAAGGTTCCGAGCATGAGGAACGTTCACAAACAAAGAATGCGAAACAAGTGACTGCGCTGGCGTCTTCAAAGAAGAATTTCTTTGATGAAGAAGCAGAATTAAAGGCAAATAGACACCCGTTTCATCAAAATCTTTATGAAACAGAAAACTCTGATATGTTAAAGCGCTCTGGGCATGTAGAGAACGCCCAAAAACAGTCTAATCTAAGAAAAGCAACTAAAACTTTTAAGAAGAATTCATCAGATGGCGAGATAGAATTAGGGCTGAGTAGTGTTTCATCTAATTTAACACGGTTAAATTTGCTTTTGGACGACTGGGAACGCAAAGTATTAACCAAAATGAATGATAAGAATACAGATATTGGCAACTGTCTTTCATATCAAATGGTATATTCTCCGTATAATGCTAAAAATATAACAAGTTCTTTTGAGAAAAATTCACCCAATGCTACGAATACTTTATCCGATATTCCCTGGATGCTAACTAAAGTTGGGAAACCCGTTGATTCCAAGCAGAATCTTAATATGGGTAAATATCCGGCCAACGAACTGTGTGACTTGAAGTCATGTGATATTCAGAAACCTGTTAAACCGCAAGACGAAATTGCTCATGTAACTAATCTCAGTAGTGTTCGTGAATTTTGGAATTCACGCGATAGCGGAACTTGTAACGGTGGGAAATACGGGTTAAGAAGAACAAAGTCTTTGTCTAACTCAAATAAAGGAGATTCATCTCCATCGGGGCCAGATGTAGTACATGGATTTAAAGAAAAACTCTATCAAGCTTCATTAGCTTCAAGTATCGGTAATGATCTTTCAAAATTAGACAGTTTAACGAACAAAAGTAAAAATATGCTACAACTTGATTCAGGAAAAGATCAAATGCCTAAAAACTCCAAAGTAAATAGTGTTGTCGATTCCAACACTAAACAAGCACACAAAAAGCGTGTTGTGGTTAGAAGTGACTCATTTAAAGTTCATGAATTGAAACGGTTTTGGGAAGATGCGAAAAGGCATAACTTAGTACCCTTAAATAATGAAAACGATGAAATGTGTTCATTCAAATCTGATTGTAGCTGTGGTGAATTCGTATCTGCTTTAAATAGTCATCTAGTTGGTGGAGTAGAAGGGACATTTCCAGCTAACTCTCAAAGTTTTTCTCATTCAAGAAGTAATAGCTGTGACAAAATTAGTTTTGGATCCAACACGGTTATTTTGTCTGACGGGGATAGTAAAGAAGGCCCAAATTATGATAGTAATTCTCGCATTTGCAAGAAGATTAGTGTTTCCAGTGGTACGTCAGGATATTCAAGTGGACATGACTTGACTGAATCGTTTGGTCCAGATCTTTCTGAAATTGAAAAGCAGTTCGATCAGATTGAAAGTAATGATTTATCGATTGACTTGGATAATTTTGAAACGGCTTGTCGCTTTGCTCGGGAGGCAGTACCGCCGCTTCCACTCCGTGCTGCAACTCGAACCAAAGTACCAGAGAGACCAAATCACCCAAAACCAAAAATAAATATTGCGGAACAAAATAGGGAGTCGGAATTGCCGCCTGTGAAGTTTATATCCTCCATTAGTAAATCCCCGTTATTTGACCTAAAAGGGAGCTCGAGCTTACAAAGTTTGGCTTCTCCTACCACAACCCCAGCTATTTCTGGTGATTTTAGCACTACGGAGCCTATGTTCCTACCTCAAAAAGATGATGTATTCTTTAAGGCTGTGAGCCAAGAAAACCAAGTTTCAATCAGTAAAGTTAAATCTGCATATTGCAGTACTGACAAAGATATTTGCAGGGATAAACAAGAGGTAATAGTAATAATTTCTGTTATTCCTTTATGTATAGCTTTACGTACTAAAGAATTTTCGGGGGGGGGCAATATTTTCTATCGAAACTCTAAAGCATATCGCAATTTACAGTGGATTAAGGAATGTTCATATGTATGTGTAGCTAAATCCTCATGCCTTAATACACATATCTGATCAAAACTGTATATAAGATTGAAAATGTTGCCCAACCTGCTTGTGACTGCCATTCTTAAGCAAGTGGTGAACATGGCAACAAAACAGCTTTCTGATTGGCTGAATTTTCCAATTATAGACGCAGAACTCTAGGTTAGAAATTTAGATGCTAGTCCTGAAGTATCCTTAGCCAAGCATAGAATTGATTGTGGAGCACAAGCTCCTGGCATCTAGACTGCTAGTCTTGGATGCATTTTGGCGCCTGCCTATGGATCAAACTGGGTCTTCGGCAAACGAGGCGCTTATTTATTTTTCGAATTCAGCGAGAAAACACAAAATTGAGTTGCACATAGTTAGTAAGTTCTTTTGGCTGCGATTATGATTGATTCACTTTTACATCCCTCAAGTTTATCAGGCGAATAATTTTGTCGAGTGTTTCTCCCTCAATTATTGGGTTAATCTTTTCTTGTATATTTTATTTGATTCAAATATGCACTTTTTAATAAGCGAATTTTTATGAGAAAGAAGTGAAAAAAGAAGAGTTCTATGCATGTTGTTTTACTTTTAAGCAGTCGAGTTTATAATTCGTCAAATGTTTCCTAAAACAAACTTAATATTTGAAAACAGTGAAATCTTTGACGTAAAAAAAAATTCAATATTTGAATTCCTTGGTGCAAGGCTGTTTTAAGTATGTGAGTCGCCATAGGGGTACCACTTAAGCCGACTCAATAAAAAAAAAATATCAAGAGACATATTGTTCAGAAATAGCGGATGAGAGGAAATCACTTACAACAAGAATCCATTAAATTAAAGTCTTTAATTAGCTTCTTTGTTTTATGAGAAAACAGTGACATTGGTTTTTAACTATTTAAAAGGATTCCTCTAAAAATAAATTCTGGAGATATTTAAATGCGAAAAAGAGAAATTAGGAGAGTAAATAGACAGAGACAAACAGTTGTGAATATGTATCCAGGGGTGGATCCAGGATTTTTTTTTTAGGGGGGGGGGGCAAAATAGGTTGATCTGATAAAAAAATTGTGGGGGGGGGGGTAAAATAGGTTGGTCCGATAAACTTGCGTTAGGAGCAAGATTAATTAACTTGAGTTAATTAAGTAAATTACACTACTTTAGACTATGCTAGGGGGGCGTGCCCCCCTGGATCCGCTACTGTATGTATCGCTTGAACATACTACTGGAAAAAATATGACAAAGCAAAAAAAAAAAAATTATAAAAATAAATTATTTTGGCTGATTGCAATATCAAAAACTACTAGTGATTAACTCGAGTAACTCGGCCCAACTCTCATGAGACTATCAACACATACGCACTTTACACATGGGTTAGATGGAACGTTCTACCGTTGTACAGTGGTAATAGCAAAGAATTACTTGCAGTGTTGGAGATAGACTCAAAGGAAATGCATATATATTTTGCCGTCAAATTAATGATATATTATTAAATAAAATAATATTTATTAATTTCGTGTTATTTATTGAAGTTGAAAACGGCAAAGGTTTTAAATTTTACTCGCAAGTTCATCTTAGGGTTTGGAAGGTACACGTGTCACTCAGAATTATACATCAAACGCTGCCTTAAATTGCTTGGGATAACTTTGCTAAATCACGGACTACATCCATTGCCCGTACAATTAAATTGAGTCTAAACAATAGCTAATCTTCCGATAGAAAGAGATTAGATTTCACCCACGATGCATAATCGCCTATCCTTCCCAATTTCAGACAAACAGGACCAGCGGAAATGACTCCGTTTGTTGATAATTCAATTGAAAGAAAACCTCTGTTATCGTCAAAGATTGGTGGATTATTAAGTAAAAAATTGAGATAAATAACCTTTTGGGATATAGAGTGATCGAACCGATATAAATAATCCCTCGGAGTCAAGCACGAAGAACTAACACAGTAACAATTTCACTTTTGGAATGATTTATTTATATAAATCATTATAAATACTATTTATATATATATATATATATATATATATATATATATATATATATATATATATATATATATATATATATATATATATATTATCATTACTATATACTTTCCTTCCGTTTTAATTCTCGATTTCAAGTCTTCACTTCTTTCCAGATATTTTTCCGTGCTGGCACTCTGTCCAAGCTTGAATCTCAGCGAGATGATCATATTACTACTAAGATCACACGACTGCAAGCCTGGTCCAGGGCTTACTTAGCGAGAAAGCGTCTTGAAAGACGAAAGGTAATACTCCACCTTAATCCTACAATGTATATCCTTGGCTTGCCAAATAACTGTTCCTATGTTTACTTGTTCTGCATAATCTCCTGCTTGCCAAATACTGCGAAAAAACTAATTATTTATTTAATTCTCAGTCGCCTGCATTAATTCTCAGTACCTCCCTTTTTCTGGAGTTATTCAAAATACATGTTGTCCAACAGGAGCTTAGCTCTAGCATTTTATTGGGGGGGGGGGGGGGCAAGAGGGGCTCACATCCGGAGAGTCAAGGGGCTTGGGCTATGTAGCAATTTTTTCTCTCCAAATTATTTGGGGGGGGGGAGGTAATTGCCCCCCCCAAACGATGCCACTGTTGTACAAAAATGACACCGATTATTTTCATTTTTCTAATCTATTGACATAAATTGGGCATTTGAAAATCCTACCTTCACAAAGAGTATTCAGCCTAAAGACAATCTATCTATTGACATAAATTGGGCATTTGAAAATCCTACCTTCACAAAGAGTATTCAGCCTAAAGACATAAATATTACCATCTATTACATTTGTATCTATTTTTTAGCTTAGACAATATAAAGAATTAAAACCTTTCAGCTCTAGGTAAAGGATCTAGGCCAAAAAGTCGTAAAAATAGATTGCAAGGAATAACCAAGAATAACGGGCTTTTTCAGTTTAATTTTAGAAGAAACGTGGACATGGTACATCTTACAGAAATCAAAATCATGCTAGGGCTGATCATTTGCATAAGTGATTAATTCTGTAAGAAAGAATATTCAAGTACAAGGACCGTTGAATTTGAGTGAGTAGTATTTATTAAGAACTTTGAGATTTTCGCGCAAAGAGAGAGGTGAAGAGAAAAAATGGTGATAAAAAGGCAAACTTTTGCCTGAAGGGCGAGGGTTGAGGTAGGGGTAGCTCCCCTCACAAAGAATAATTTCTGTCCATTTTTTAGTTTAAATGTTGGTCCTTATATTCAGTTGAAATAACTTGTTTTTTTTTATAAATCACCAGGACTGACTTTTTAACCCTGATGATCTGATTATAGAGATGCGTCAGAGGGGCATCTTCAACGTGAAATCGAGATACAATTTAAGTATTTTTAATGACACTTAGGAGATGTATGATGAATCTATACTATTTGTAAGAATCTTTATATGGATAATTTGGGTCTTTCTTTTTGGAAAAAATTACAGAAGCCTCTTAAAAAGTTTACTGTATTTAGATAGTTTGTTGAACAAAATTCAGTATAAAGTAAGCCAAGGCCCGCCAATACAATTTTATTCAGTTAGACAAAATGTTAGCACAATAAATCCTTAAGCTTTGTAATTTATTGCTAAAGAAATCAAAGCATCTCACAAAAAGATTACTTTGAAAAGAAATATGGAATCACTCCAGCTTTGTAGCTGGGAGATAGAATAAGGGAGTCCAAAACGCTGTAGAGGGTTTTAATCGACGAGGCTCTTTAAAACAATATATTAAGAGTTGGACAGGTCTATATCAAGATTGACTTATTTCAAAGCCAAAAACAAGATGGCTTTAGTTTCTTAATAGGCCAGACCGGTGGTCAAAATAGGCCTTTTCAACAGGAAGGCAGAAGAAAGGAATCCAAAACCGCTACAGAAAGTTATAACGGATGAGGTAGCATGTTTTTAGGTAGCATGTTGAAAAGCCAAAACATTATGAGTGATGGAATGGCAAGGAAATGGGTGAGAGCATTTAAAGAGACCAAATCTTTATTAAAGAGACTCTTCATTAAAGACCGAAGTACGTCCACTCCGCTCTTCATCATGCACATTTGTGCGGCCATCTTTAAATGCTCTCACCCATTTCCTTACCATTCCATCACTCATAATGTTTTGTCCGTAAACTTGACAGATCTCACGACGAATATCGATCGGTTTTACGCCTTTAGCACTAAGAAATCGAATAACAGCCCGTACTTCAGATTCGGCGGGACTCACGATTGTCGGAGGCATCTTAAACACTCAGTAAACAACGTATACAATGAAGAATCAGACTGTAATGGCGTCAGTGCGTAGACAAGAGATGTAGATAACCAGCGCGCGTGCACAGAACGCCAACCGTAGCGCTGCGGCGGCGGAATCGCAAAACGGTACTTACTTAAAAAACATGCCAAAAACAATATATTCGCACTTGGACAGGTCTATATTAAAACATAATGATTTTAGGACCAAAAGTAGATAAATTTGGATCTTAAATGACCTGACCGAATGCAGCTTAGAAGCTAAACATCACAAGCATTGGTTATCGGAGTATCTCGAAAAATGAATGCATCTTGGAAGGGATCGGAGAACACTAGCCAGAATATGCTTAGAGATACATGGAGAGAAAGAACGCTGCCTTGTCGGACGCAATTTTTGATTGCTATTAGCTCAGATGGCAACTGATACAGACATTTGCGTCGTGCAAAGTAATTTTGAAAAAAAAAACAAAAAAACTTGGTATAACAATAAAAGAAACGTTATTCTTTTTTAGAACTGTTTTTTTTAGACCCGGTATCCTTCATTATACGTCTTAGGTTAATAAACGTTTTGTGCAGAATCAATCCCATTTATAAATTGAAACTGAAACGAACTGGAATTAACTGGTTTTTTTTTACAATCTCAGTGAGCAGAACATACTCCAAAATTTAACTTAAAAAACACCGACAGTATTGGTCAATAGCTATACAAATATTATGGATCTTTGTCACGTTTTAGAACAAACGTAACGTTGCCCACTAGAAATCTGGGTTGAGAAGCTGAATGCAGGGGGTGAATTGTACTTGTCCTTTCCCTATTTTGCGCCCCCCTGGAGTTTGCAAAATACTTTTTTGTTGTATTTTAATCAATTTTGCCCCCCCCCCCCCATAGATTTTCCTGAATTGACGCCAAATTTTGAATATAGTTCGAATGAGTTGGAACTAACGACAAGAAAATTTAAAATGCCTTTTTCGTTTTTTTTAAATGAAAAATGACTTTTTTAGGATTTTTTTTTCTCAAGTTGAAAAACACGACAAACTTACCCCCTATAGATATTGAAAAATACATTCCCAGAACTCGGGTCAGACACGAATAAGCTGTTCATATTTTACTTCTGTCTGTTTTAATCATGCCTACATACATGAGTAGATGGGGGAGTTATCTATTTGTCTTAAGAACGCTGACACTAGTTAAAAACTCGAGAGTTCTTTTTGTTTCCATCCACTTCCTTGAAACAATCTTTCTAGACTTGGTTATGTGTGGTTCAGAAATTGAAGTCACAGAGAAGTTTCTCGGTGGGGAATGATTTGAAATCTAGACTGTATTATTAAGCCCACATTTTTATGTTATTTTATGGGGTCTATGATTCAATCTTAGAAAGGTAGTTCCTCCATCAGTCGATGGCTTCAACCATAATAGCTGGTTTGCAGCTATGGTATATTCTGTTATTATTAGTTTTACTGGATATACTGCCTATACTAACGATTTAATTTTTATGGACTCTATATGTATATATGTTTTCTGGGCAGCGGGGAATGCGCCCTCGCGTGCTAGTATAACGTTCTAAAGTTGTGCCCCTGAGACTTAGAAGCTATTCAAATATCATCCCAATAGTCTTAAGCTAATTAGCTATATCCGAAATTTTGTTTGATGACCTTCCGACCCTGTTCGGACTAGAATTGTTTCGGGATCAAAATGGGAAAAATCTACACTTTTGCTGAGGTTTGTCTCTGTTGCTACTTTTGAAGGGTACTGCACCTTAAAATTATCACTTGAATGTGTCCTCTTGTAGTGATTTACGAACACTGGTTCATTGCAACCCCAGAAAAAGAACAGACACACATCCTCGATCGCCCTTCTCGGTCGAAATATTGGAAAATAATTTTACGATTATTGTTTTCACGTTCCCCAAGAGTTCTTCTGACAAATCCTGAATGAAGGAGTTTAGCGAGCGTCCCCGCTTTTTTTGCTTCTTCATATTTGTTTGAAGGACCTCTTATTGAAAATTATAAAAATCGGCCTTTAAAATTCTCGTTGAGAATTCACTCCCACACGGAAACATACATCCACCCACAGAAAGGTCCATCATCTCTGATAGTTGATGCATAACTGTATACCGTTGTACATGAATCAATGAAGCCTCAAATATTTGCTTGATCGCTCTTCTTTTTTCTTACTTCTGGCTATAAACCCGTTGTTTTCCAAGATTTTTTTCATTATTCTCAATCTCTTTGACTAATTAAAATGGGTGATGAAGATATTTGATATCGCTTTTTGATATCGCTCAAACCTGATACCCCCTCTGGATACGGCCTTGACGGTTACTGCTGCTGACAATTCATTACAGTGCCAAGCCGTGTTATGCTTCATTCGTAATCTAACACTTTATGGTACCGAACTGTAGTAAGGAGCGACGCGGCTCAATAGTAACCGAAACTCTAAAAAGCCAATTTTTTTTGAAAAGCCAATTCTTTTAATGTATTGCACTAAAATTTCTGTTTTTTGATTTTCGTTTAGTATTTGAACGTGTCGCTCTTTATTTACAGTTCGTTACTACGAATTGTTTGATTTCATTATTTATTGTTGAATTTTATGTACGCACCTTCTTGTATTTAAAGTTATTATTGTTGTGTTTCATTCTATCTATAATGCCTAGCTGTGGTTTGATTAAATTTGGCACTATTTTGCAGGGCCTGTATTTTGCTCACTAAACTGGTTTAATTTTAAGATTCAAAAAACAGTAATTCAAGTTCTTGTTATAATTTACATGTTCTCGTTTGACTTCAGCTTTTTTCTAATAATGAAATCCCTAATAGAAAAAAAAATTATTGAAGTAATTATATTTCATTTTGGTCAAGCTCTTACAGATAATGGGGGAAGTAAAGCTGAACTTATAATAATAAGAATAATGATTTATTTGTGACCCTCTATGTATACAAAATCACTGTAGAGGAGTGTAGGAAAGAAAATAAAGACAAAGAAGAACGCGTTGTATAGAAAAAAACTTACAACTTTTAATAGCATAAAGATTTAAGGTCACCTAAACTTCACCTAAGATTACCTTAAATTCACCTAAATTGCATTAAAGAAGACTGCAGAAAATAAACAATTTAGTTTCGTCGAGATTATTACTACAAGACAGATCATTCATTTTTTGGGAAACATTGGAAACACCGTTCTGTTGGGAAATATGATTATTACGAGTTCAAACAAGGATACTAAGAAAATACTTGCAAAACTGGAAAAAACAACAATCGTATTTGAGAAAGTGGAGAAAAATTTTCCCAAAGGGTTGAAAAAAGAATATATGTGGTGAGACAGACCCGTTATAAAAATGTCAAGTGTGAGGCTTAAATCCAAGACTGTGACTTGGTTTCTTACCTATCTCGCACTCTGCCAACTGAGCTAAATATATGACCTGTTTTTGTGTCGCATATGAAATTGATGAAAGGGGAAGAGTGCATTGATATATTGTGTTTTAGGTAGAGGACACAGCAGTACGTTGCGTTCAGCGCAATGTTCGAAAACTGCTTGGAGTCCGTGAATGGCCTTGGTGGCGTCTCTTAATCAAACTTTCTCCTCTTTTGAATGTTCACCGGACAGAAGAGGAGCTTCGTTCTGCTACGGTAAGATTGCATCCCATGATATAACCTAATCATCTAACAAAAAGCAGTGGTTTCTCGCTATACCTATTAAGGATTATCTCTAAGAAAGGCACGCTTTTTTAGTTAGTGCACATCCATAAGATCTCTAAGGTTGTTATCCCTTTAAAGCCATATGTTAATTCCGTCAGGTCAAGTTCAACAGCCGTACAGAACCTATGTTTAGTCCAGATCGGATACTCATGATGTCCCTGGCCCATGATTTTTGCGGGGCTAAGAAAGCAAAAAGAGTATAGAAAGTAAGTATGGCGGCACAAGACCCTTAAGGTCCAAACCGGCGGTGCTGATCTCCGTTTCGTGGCCCTTCAGCCAGGAAGTGCAATAGGTGGGTGGGGGCCAGTCATCCTGTGTTTTCGCACACCCTTCCTGCTTCCCTTCCCCCGATTCCTCCAGGTATCTATTTAGAGCTGGGTCAACTCTGGCTGAGCTTACAGAGTCAAACCACTGACCCCCTTCCCAAACCAAAGAACCGGCCACGCCAGGAGTCATCCCTGGCCCACGAGTTTTGTGGGGATAAGAAAGCAAAATAAGCCCAAGAACTGTGTCCTTTTTTATTTATTTTTTCATTTTCTGCTTTTGTTAAGAGCTTTATTTTGTGTTTTTTCCTGCTTGTGAAAGCGCGGATGGTCTCTGTGTTATGTATTGTAACAAAATTATTATCATAACTATACCCACTGATACTTAAAGGCCTGATCCTCAAGGAAGGGGAGGGGAAATTATTAATAGAAGAGAGACAGGGGACATCCTCCCGCTCAATTTTTCCTTGCCCTAGATTTTGAAAAATAGCTTTTTTGCGTGTTCTTTTAAAAATTCCTTTTTTGGTATTCTCATTTAAAAAATTAGTAAAAACAAGAAAATAGCTACCCTCCTAAATTTTGGAAACATTGTGTCCCCCTCCCCCTAGAGGTGGACACAAAAGATGTGTTATTTTCAATGGTATGAATAAGTGGAATATGCTACTGCGCCTATTTTTGGCTTACTCACGACCCTGTTGAAATTGGTGTATAAGACTTCAACCAAATGCAACAAAATTTATTAAAGGCATTTACATGTTCCCCTTTTTGTATTCTATGTATTTAGAAACAGAAGAAATCTCATCAGATATTAGGTATTTTTATTAGTTGCAACCCCCATTGTTAGGGGTATGTCCATTATAAACGTTTTTTGTTTGCATGGCAAAACTATTTAAAATTGATTGGGCAGTCTTGCTATAAACTGTACAGCTTGGATAAGAAAAGGTAAAAAAAAGGTAAAGGATACGGCACTAGACCCTTAAAGTCTAAACCGGCAGTGCTGATTTCAATCTCAAGACCCTTCAGCCAGGAAGTGCAATGGGGGATGAGGGCCAGCCATCCTGTGCTTTCGCATACCCTTCCCGTTTACCTTCCATAGATTTCTCGAGGTACCCATTTAGAGGTGGGTCGACTCTGGCTGAGCTTACAGAGTCACGCCACTGACCCTCATCCTAAACAAAATAATTGGACACACTACGATTCAAACCCTCGCCCTCTTGGACAAAGGATCCTTATTCAGCGAAACTAAGAAAACCAGAAGTTGACTTCTAGTTTCTGGAAATCTTGAAAAAAAAAATTAACTTCTCTCATTTTGAGCTGAAGATAGAGATATTCAGTTCTAATTAAACCTACTTCAATAGAAAGCGTGAAGTTTGTTTTTTCGATGAAACGGATCAGAATTTTCTTTTTAAAGTTCAGGAAAGTCAAAAAGATTTGGCATACCTCCTTAGAAGTGCTGAAAATTAGCTGAAAGGAAATATCATTTGTGTAATTTGTCAGCTTTGGGAATTTCCCGTGGACGCTACCCGCTTTAATCGAAAACCTTGCCAATACAGGGGACGTTTTATTTATGCTTTAGGTACATTGAATAGACAGCACTTTGCATAACAATTATCAAAAGATTATATCTTTATTTATCTCAAACTAGCCTTTTCGTTAGCTTTTCGAACTGATGATAAATCCAAGATCTCTTATCAACATTTACCTAATTGTAAGCAAATATCATTTAAGAAATTTGGCAGCTTTGGGAGTTCTCTGTGGTACTGGAAGAGTTAGCCAATGGTCCCTTTGTCTTAGAGATAGTTAGCCGACGCTGAGGCTTGCAAATAGTTTTTAGTGTGTCGCATCGCCTTAAATTGCAGAATTAAAGTTTACTTATTGTCAAACAGCAATGGGATGCTCAATACATTATTTGGTATTGAAACCTAAAGTCAAGTAAAAAGTAAAAACAAAGCTACATTCATTAGTCAATAGCTGCATTTTTTGCGCTTAGAAAATCCTTAGGTTAAGCACTTGGAAAATTTTAGCGAAAAAAGAGGGGCGGGGGGAAGGTAGCTTCTCTTGTATATTATATACTTCCTATTCGTTTAAATTTAGTGTAAAGAGCAAGGTATTTAGGATGGAATAATTTATGTTCGTTTTAGGTTTTAATGTTACTCCTTACTTTCGGTTGAAAAATTGTTTGTTCTTTTTATTTAGCTTCTGATCGTTTCCCATTTCTGGGAAATCCTGCTCCCCCTCCATGGACAATTCCCTCTCCCCAAGAAAAAATCCTCCATAGAGAGTTCCTCCCTCGCAAAATCTAACCCTCCCCCCGGACAACTCCATCCTCGCTGAAAATTCTCATTAGAAAATTTCCTGCGGGCCCGGAAAATTTCGGTATATCTGTATTTGTTGGTAGATTGTGAGAGCTGACTTAAAAAAAAAGACAAAACATGAAACAGCTCCAAATCACATGAAGTGTTACGAGAAATTGGTTGAAGCAGGAAAAAATTGACTGTAGGAACGACATATGACCATTCAAATCAAAGGACTGTTGCGCAAGAAAAGGAAAGGTGGGGCACCTTTTAAGACACAAGAAAAGTTGCTTACTATTACGCAATTTTTAGCACAGCACAAAGTTGCCTCTAGAGGGACCCTCGAAGCAGTTTACAAACTAGACAACGGAGACTACTTAGGTCTTGTGGAACTCATATCAGTTTTATCTGATGATCTGAACACATTTCAAGAGTTTTAATGAATGAAAAACGAAGATTTATACCGTATCTCGGGAAAACCATCCAAAACGAGCTTCTTTCCTTAATGGGAAATAAAGTACGGAGGACTAATTTAAACAGAGCCAAAAAAGGCATAGAACTTTGCATTAGTTCTAGACTTCACTCCAGATTTAGGTAGAAAAGAAATTTTTTTATAATCGTGCGAAGTGTCCATGAAAAAAGTGATAAAACAGTAGAAATATGTGAAAATTTCGTTGGCTTTGTTGAAATCACAGACGCCACTGGCAAAGGCATCTGTGAAACCGTTTTTAAGGCCTTAGAAGAACTATGGCCTTGACATTTAAAATTGTAGAGGCCAAGGCTACGACAACGAGGCCACCATGAAGGTTAAACATTTTAGGTTACAGAAATGAATTATTAAATAAAATAAAAGAGCTTTTTTCGTCCCTTGTGACTACCGCATCTTATACTTCAGGGCTTGTGATGCAGGTTTGTGAAGTCTTCAGTTCCAAAAGTAACCCAACCAACGCTGAAGCTTGCTCCCAGAGAGTCTTTCGACGTCTGAAGAACCTTTAACTGGGCCTACTTTGCCATTGAAAAAGCTCTATATAACACTGTTGGAGCCACGAATCGACTCACTGAAAACAGTGAGATATCAGATTGTCGAAGTTCACCTGGCTCTCTGCGATCTTTAGGATGATCTTTTGTTTAAAATTGGAATTAGGAGCAAAGCAAATTCTTTGGCCACAACGCTTGAAGATCAAAGTTTTTTAGTTTCTCTAATAACGTGGCATGACGTCCTCTTTCAAATTAACGTGGCCAGTAAGATGCTAGAATCGACTTTCCTAAAATTGTAGACACGTTGATATCCAAGTCAGTGTTTTTAGTTGAGATAAGTTTTATTTTCAACTAATAATATCATACTTAACTGGCACTTACCACATTTTATAAATAACATTATCAACAAACGTATAAATGGTAAGAGCATATGACGTTTTATTAAGCATCTATTGTGGCTTGAGCAGCGTCACACAATCTTTCATCATAAACCAAACTCATTCACTCTTCCTACCCTTTTCATACCATTAAATACAATTTAACTCTCCCGGAAAAAAAAATTAATAATAATAAAAAAGTAAATAAAAAAATAACGAACAACAATCAAAAATATTTAATTCCCACCCAACAAAAACTTTTTTAATCTAATTTTAAACTGAAACTGGTTTTCTGACTCCAGAAACTGACATTCTAACGAAACTTGACTTTCGTTAGAATGGATTTTTATCTAAATCAGCAAGGCCGTATCCAGGGGGGGGGGGGTTACCCGGTTTGACCCCCCCCCCCCGAAATTTTTGACCGAGTCGAAAATAAGTTGAAAATTAGTAAAACCTAGGTAAAAATCGGTAAAATTAGTCGAAAACTGAGTCAAAAATTAGTAAACCCCCCCCCCCCGAAATAAAATCCTGGATCCGCCCTTTTAAATCAATGAAAGCGAAAACTTTAGCTGAAGATCTGAAAATTTAAGTGAAATTCAAAACCACAAGACTCGGGAAAAAGAAAAAAACATTTTGACTGTGAGGATAGAGACGAATATCTTACTGATCCACAAGAAAAATTTGAAGTTGTTTTTTTCTTACCAATAGTCGATACTGCTTACTCAGTTGTGGAAGAAAGGTTTGAGCAGACTTCAAAATTTGAATTTCTCTTCAAGCTCGAAAAACTGCCCGACCGACAAAGACTTCTAGAGCTAATGTAGAGCTAATGATTCTAGAGCTAATGTAAAATGGGAATGATCAAGGTGACATTAGAGGGGATGAATTCTTCGACGAGATTTTGTTTTTCCAGAAGCTTTCATTAGTGGATTTAGCATAAAATTGGTTTAAACTACAAGAAAGAATATTAAACCTATCAAGTCAATCAATAATAGAATAAATTGAGACTTGAAGTTAATGTTCTAAGTGGTGCAAAAGCGCACAAAACACGGTTTTTAGACCTTCAATTTCAATTTTATGCCCCAGAACCTCCGCCGTAGGGGCATAAAGTGCGAGTCTTGCGAACTTGTAACTTTCACCTTAGACCGGCCTTGAAATTAAAGATAATGTATTAAAAACTAGCTAACCATAAAAACCTGGATAATAAATTACAAAATACAACACACCAGTATAATCTAATTGATTGAATAAGGGAAAATGGAAAGATAAATGCAGGAAATAAGGAAAAATATTTCCTGGTGACTTATTTAAATAGGTCATAGTGACCTATTTGAATAAAATGTTGTATTAACAGAATGGACTGTAGGTTATAAAATATTTCAAAACAATTATAAGTTATGTGGATCTTCAGCTATCTGACGAAATCTTTCTAATGAAATTTTCCTATTTGTGGTCCTGTTTAGAAAACAAAAAAGGTAGTTCTTTCTTTTTTGACCAAATTTTGTAAGGGTATTCAAAATAATGGATTGTTAACGATGTCAAAAAAAAAAAGAAAAAAAAAAAAGAAAGATCAGCTGCAAACCGATACAATACAACAGACGTGCTCTGACAAAACTCTATTCTACTTTGCATGACCGTTATGTCTTTTATGTTTCAGGCCTCGTCCTCGTCCCTATTTTTATGAAAGATAATTTAGATAGAATACAAGCAAATTATTTCATCTTTTGCAAATTCTTGTTTATCTTCCACCTTGGACAAAACTGATTTCTTGTGAGTAATTTGGGCGTTTTATTTGGGCATTTAGCAAAATATTTTTTTGGTATATTTTTAGGTATATTATTTTTTTCCTGTTTTTTTTTTTTTTTTTTTTTTTTTTGTAGTCTGTTTTGTGCCTGTTATTTATAAATAAATAAATTAACTAATGACAGTCTCATTCCAACCCTAAATTGATAAACGTCTTAACGTTACTCCAGTTCAGTGATATGTTAGGAATTGATTTCACTTCTGGATTACTGCAGATGATATGTCGAAAAATTGCTCTTTAGTTAAAAAATTCTCCCCTGCATTCCCCCCCCCTACTTTGTCTCTGTTCATGTGAACTGACATGGTATGATGGTTAACGTTAATTTAGGGAAAAAAAATAAGGGGACTGATTGTAATTTAATTCATTTGCAAGTTGAGAAATTAAAAAGGAACATGCACGAAGCTTTTCAATTTTCGATTTATTTTAGGACGAATTGACGACTATACGCTCACGAGTGGATATTCTCGAAAAAGAGAAAACTGAATTGAAAATGCTGAGCAATAAGCTAGAAATCAAGGTATGGCTATATTTCGAACCTCTCAGAAAAAAAAAATCAATTTTCTAATTAATCATTTGTATTTTGTTTTTATTCTGTCTCGTGTAAACATTTCTTTTCAGGAAAAAAAATGCTTATATTTTAACTATTTATGTGTTCAAGGCTCAATTGCAACCAGGGTAGGTTCTCTTCTTTTCTGTTCTTTTTTTTTTCTTTTACTCAGAAAGGTGACAAAGAAGAATTATTTTCAAACTCCTGACCTGTCGAGATTGATTATCAGACCAGAAAATCGCAGGATGCCAATCTTCCAATAAAAAATTTAAATATGGTTAATATATATATATATATATATATATATAGAAGAATATTCAACGAGAATATTCATTTTTAATTAGAAGAATATTCAACGCACTATTACAAGATTCAAGAACAGTTAGTGAACTTTCTAAGTCAATGGACCGGTAACCTGCTTTGACCTGCAATTTCGAAGAAACTTGTACCACCTTTACTCAACGCAGTATTAAAAAATTCAAGAACAGTTAGTGAACTTTTTAAGTCAATGGACGTGTAACTTGCTTTGACCCGGAAGTGATTATTTTGTTTAGTATAAAAGCAGTTTGTTTCAATTTTGATAAGTTAGTAACTCTACTGATGATGATGACCAACTCTGTCATCGAAATATTTAGAGTGTTTGTTTTATATTTTCGTTTCACTCTCTAATAAGAGGACCTATTCCTATTTGGAATTCTTATTGTTTTCGTCATAGAAAAGGCAGTGTAGTCATGGATAATAATAGTAATATTGTATGCATGGGGATGACGTACAAACTTCAGAATCAACAATATTTCATTTACTATTTGGAGAATAAAATGATAAATCTAGCACTTTTAAATTCAGCATTATTTCCTCTTTAATTAAAACAATATTTAACGCAATATTACAAGATTCAAGAACAATTAGTGAACATTCTAAGTCAATGGACCGGTAACCTGCTTTGAACTGCAATTTCGAAGAAACTTGTACCACCTTTACTCAACGCAGTATTAAAAAATTCAAGAACAGTTAGTGAACTTTTTAAGTCAATGAACCAGTAACTTGCTTTGACCTAGAAGTGATTATTTTGTTTAGCATAAAAGCAGTTAGTTCTAATTTTGATAAGTTAGTAACTCTAGTGATGATGATGACCGACTGTGTCATCGAAATATTTAAAGTCTTTGTTTTATATTTTCGTTTCACTGTCTAATAAAAGGACCTATCCCTATTTGGAATTTTTATTGATTTCGTTATATATATATATATATATATATATATATATATATATATATATATATATATATATATATATATATATATATATATATATATATATATATATATATATATATATATATATATATATATATATATATATTTATATAATGACATGACATGGCATATGACAGTGATATCAAATCACTGTCATAGCCTAGATTACTGAAGAAAAACTACTGAATGTGGATTGACAGTTTAATATAGCCTATATATATTGATATTCACTCCTGAAAGTCATCATGATTTAGCATTTATTAAAGTTAAGAAAAGAGAAAACATTTTAAATGTGCTTTGTTTTCAGTGAAGTGCAAACTATGTTCTGGTCTTTAGAAGGTACGGGGCCCTACTCCCTTAGTTTCTGCTATTTTTTAGTTTTAGTCAAAGTGAGTTTGTTATTTATTATAATTTCTGTTCATTTTGTGTTTCATTTATGTATTGGTGGTAGTTTATGGTAGTTATCTCCAGATGGTAATTTATGGGTTAAATTAAAGCTGAAATTTAGGAAGGGTAACTGCTTTCCGGGAAGTTATCATGTTGGTAGACTCCATGATGAGAATTTGAGAGACGTTCCAAGAACAGTTGAATACTAAATTTGAGAGTTTAAAATTTGACAATATAGAAGATGGATGGAATAATTTTAGGAAAATAACGTATGAAGCTAAGAGCGGAAAGAAATAATAAATAAATAAATACAACCAAAAAAGGGTGAGAAAACGAGGACTTTTGTCAGCCAGTGGTAAAATATGAAGACGAAAAACCAGCAAATATTTCTACTAGGACCTCTGACAAGTCGTCCTCAGTGCTAAAAAAAAAAAAAAAAAAAAAAAAAAAAAAAAAAAAAAAAAAAATCTAACCGTTTAGAGTTCAGTCTACAAGATCTGAATAAACACTGAATGAAAGACCAAAGCCGAAACCAATGAAAAAAAGGATTTTACCGAAGAGATTGTGTAAGGATGTTTTGCCTAGCAATACTTTTTGGTCTTCTGCCATTTCGGTTTTCATTAGATATGTTAATAGGTTCTCTTAAATTTGATTGGGTGCAAATATCAAGAGTCTTTTAGTATTAAATTGGGCTTAATGAAATGTCTCCGGTGTTCCTATTTATAGCCAAATTCCTGTTTATATTTTTTTTTTATCTCAATTACCTCTTTAAAAGATTGCGGTAGGCCATTTACAGTAGATATTAAAGTTGCCTCCACAAAAAGAACAAAATGTGTAGGATTTTCGAAAATATGCTGGGCCAATGCGGAATAAGAGTTGTCATTTTTATTTTTCAATCTCAGGGACTTATTTATTGAAATTTTGTGTTCATGCAAACGTTCACCAAGTTTTTGATGGGTCTTACCAATGTAAAATTTCCCACATGAAGACAGGACTCTGTAGACACCACTACCTAATACATGGTCAGTTTCATCTTTTCCTGAGTTGAAAAAATATTCAACTTTTTGTTCACTTTTGAAAGAAACAGAGAGATTGTGTTTATTTAAAAATTTTCTAAGTTTATCACTAAGTTTTGAAATGTATGGTAGAGTGGTGAAAGTTTTTTTCTCAATTGCTGGAACGACTGAATCAAGGGGGACGGGCTCCCTATTTTCTTGTTTTATCTTATTTTAATACTCTATCTATGATATTTTCAATAATGTTTATTGGGTAGCCATTGCAGAATAGAACATCTTTGATATAATTTAATTCAGAATTTACATGATTTAGTGATTTAGATTAAACTATTTTCTGCTATGAATAGTTTCCACTTAAAACACTCCCTCTGGTTTCGTTTCGTTGATGATATTCTTTCTGTGTGGGAACATGGACAGGACTCTCTTGGAGATTTTTTGGTACATTTAAATTCTTTTGATTCAAACCTCCAGTTCACAATGGAACTAGAAGATTCAGGAAAGCTTTTGTTTCGTAGAGTGAACTCTAAAAGGTTAGATTCTTGTTGGGTTTTTTTCTTTTGTTTTTTTTTTAGCACTGAGGACGACTTGACGGAGGTCCTAGTCGAAATATTTGCTGGTTTTTCGTCTTCATATTTTACCACTGGCTGACAAAATCCTCGTTTTCTCACCCTTTTTTGGTTTTATTTATCATATATTATTTCCTTTCCTCTCTTAGCTTCATACGTCATGTATAGCCAGTGTGGTCTTAGAAAGTATTTAGGAAAATAGTTCGTGAAGTTGCTGATGGTGTGTTAGGGAAGAAAATTAGAAACGCAGCTAGGAATATTAGTAAAAATGCTTTGTGTTTAACAGAGATGAGAAGGGGTATATACAAGAATTATTTGAGTGATAGACCATATGAAAATAAGGGGAATGTTAACCAAAGTGGAGAAAACTCTAAAATATGAATTAAGGAGGTGTGAAGTGGAGGCAATGGATAAAATTGCCGAATATCTGGAAGATACTGTCAGGCGGCATAATAGTAAAATATTGTACTGGCATCTTTATAAATTGAGAGAGAATAGCCAATCTGGACCTGTCCCAGTTAAAAATAGGAAGGGGCCACAATTAATGATAAGGAAAGAGTTAAAGAGAGATGGGCAGAACATTTTGAATTTGTAAACCGTGATAGGGCTACAGGAAAAGATAAAGAAAAGAATGAAAAAGTTTGTGAAATTTTGGATGTGAAGGAATATTTATTTTGTGAGGAAGAAGTAGTGACAGTACTAAAAAGATTGAGAGAGAAAAACTCAATTTTAATTAAAGACCAATGTTCACAAAAAACTATATCAAACAGACCTACCTCGTGAAAATCTATACAGATTTGTTTGTGGCTGGACTCAATATTTTACTCACTTACTACATATATATTGGAAAAAAAAAGAAAAAATGCAATTTTATAAATAAATAAAAAATAAACTTCGTGGGAACCGTGAACCAATACTTACAGAGGCCAGCCCCCCCCACCCATCCCTACTCATCAAGAAATTATTTATCTTATTTTTAAAAGAGGACATGCTCTCAGCCATCCTAGTGTTTTCCGGAAGACTGTTCCAAACCGAAACACCCACATGCCTAAATACAAAACTAGACCTAGGAGTGTGTCGTCTCTCATGTACAGGGACCTTGGAATTCCTTGTATGATAAGAATGGTACCCAGTATTCGATAATAAAACATCACAAAAATGATTAGGTGTTAGTATATTAAAACGCTGATGCGCGTAGATACTGGTCTGATAATCTCTCAACTGCCCAGCATTTAAAATATTAAAATGGCGATAACAATCCATTGTACGTTCAGATTTTTCAAAATCACCCAGCAGGCGCAGTGCTTTATTCTGCACAATTTGTATCCGTTTAAAATTTACAGCAAAATTACTAGCCCACACAAAACAACCGTATACAATGTAAGGATGAATAAGTGAGTTATATAAAATTTTTAAACTGAAACAGGAAAAACATGTTTAAATCTACGAATCAGCCCTAAACCCCGCGCAACTTTCACCGATACAATTTCATTTTGTTTATCCAATTTAAGTTGCAATCAATCTGAAAACCAAAAAGTCTTGTATCAAATATCTGCTTAATCTCCGTACCTTTAAAATTAACTAAACAGAAAACATTATCAATAACTTCAGTACGACTAAAAATCATTTAATTAGTTTTACTCGCGTTCACTGCTAAACAACTAAGACTTATAAAATCATGCAGGTTAAGTAGTATTTTATTTGCTTTTAAAACAAGCTCACTCAAAGCCTTTCCAGCAATCGTCATAGCTGTGTCATCCTCAAAGGATGTTATGGCGGCATCGGGAATATAAAACCTTAATGTGTCGACATAAATTAAATATAAAAGCGGACCTAACACAGAACCTTGCGGTATCCCATATAGTACAGGACGAGGCGAACTGACAGTATCCCCCACTATTACATGCATTGATCTACCATGCAAACACGAACGAAACCAACCAATCCATTTTCCTTGTATCCCTAAATGTGAAATCCTATCTAACAACAGCTCAAAATCAACAGTATCAAAAGCTTTCTTAAAATCAATAAAAACAGTTAAAGGAGTAAAGCCGCTCTTGAATACATTGTTTAAAATATCAAGAAGGTCGAGCATTGCGTGACTAGTAGAATGAGATTTTCGGAATCCAAATTGCTTGTCACATAAAAACCCAAGAGAATTAAAGTAGGAATACAGTTTCTTATGAACAACTTTTTCAAATATTTTTAAGAACAGTGGCAGAATCGATATAGATCTTCAGTTTGACATTTCTCTTTTGTCGCCACCTTTATGCAAAGGTATAATTTATTCTTGTTTCAAAGCATCTGGGAACTGGCCTTTTTCCATAGATTAAATAAAAAAAACAAGTTTTTTAAACTGAAAGTAAGGAGCGACATTAAAACTTAAAACGAACAGAAATTATTCCGTATATGAAAGGGGCTGTCCCCTCCTCAACGCCTCGCTCTTTACGCTAAAGTTTTTTATTGTTTTAAAAAATAAAGTTGTGAGACAGAGTCAAACTTTAGCGTAAAGAGCGAGGCGTTGAGGAGGGGACAGCCCCTTTCATATACGGAATAATTTCTGTTCGTTTTAAGTTTTAATGTCGCTCCTTACTTTCAGTTTAAAAAACTTGTTTTTTTTTATTTAATTTCTGATCGTTTTTTAGTTAATGCAGCTTTTATTTGTATAAAAATTTTACTTTTCTTTTGCTAAATTGATGTCTTTACAAATTAACTTACGTAACTAACTTCTATATTCGTATATTTTTCTTCTGGCAAAAAATACAAAGTTGCAGATTTTTGCAGATATGAGCTTGAAACCTATGTAATAGGGTTTTCTGATACGCTGAATCTGACGGTGTGATTTTCATTAAAATTCTTTCACTTGTAGGGGATGTTTCCCCCTCTTTAAAAAATCGAGTAAATTTTCTCAGGCTCGTAGCCTTTGATGAGTAATACTAAACTTAATAAAATTTATATATTTAGGATCAGCATTATAAACACATTCTTTTGATACATTTATTGACATCAAAATTTCGTTTTTAAAAGTTTCGATTACTATTGAGCCGTATCGCTTGTTTTTTTATTGTTTTTTTATTACGTATATGTTATTACTTATATGAAGGGGTTCTCCCCTTAGTCAATACCACGCTCTTTACGTTAAAATTTAAAAAAAATTTTGATTCAGAAACCCCTGAATCACAAAGGCCGTTTAATTAGAATAGATAGCTCTTTTGAAAGCACTAAAAAAAAACTGTAGCGTAAAGAGCGAGGTACTGACTTGGGGGAGAACCCCCTCACATACGTTATAATTTCTGTTCGTTTTAAGTTCTAATATTCCTTCTTACATTTCAGTTGAAAAAACTTGTTTTTTTTATTTAATTTCTGATCGTTTTTTACATAATTCTTTGAAATCCGCCGCCCCCTTCCTAGAAAGATCACTTTCCCCAAAGAAACATCCTCTCCTGAAATTTTATTCAGAGTAACCCCCTCCTCTATCCCCCCCCCCTCAAGAAATACCCCTTCCTGTAAATGGTTGTATACTTCCCAATCACCAATAAATAATGCTTGCAAGTCCGGCGCCCCCGTCATGGCAATTTCCCTTCCCCCATGAAAACTTCCTTCATGAACAGATCCTCCAACATAACCACCGACCCACCCATACCACCCCCAAACCCAAAAAAAAACAACAGAAAAAATAAGTATACTTACCAAAAAACAAAAATATATGTTAAAATTTGGTAAAGTTAAAAAATTTTATCCCACCCACTGGGTACTTAGGTGGATTAAGTCATCCTAAAAGACATATTTATCATATTTTCGACCATGCTGAACAAAATGGCTATCTCAAAATTTTGATCGGATGACTTTGGGAAAAAAATGAGCGTGGGAGGGGGCCTAGTTGCCCTCCATTTTTTTGGTCACTTAAAAAGAGAACTAGAACTTTTAATTTCCGTTCGAATGAGCCCTCCCACGATATTCTAGGACCACTGGGTCGATACGATCACCCCTGGGGAAAAAAAAACAAACAAACAAACAAATAAACACGCATCCGTGATCTTTCTTCTGGCAAAAAATGCAAAATTCCACATTTTTGTAGATGGGAGGTTGAAACCTCTAAAGTAGGGTTCTCTCATACGCTGAATCTTATGGTGAGATTTTCATTAAGATTATATGACTTTTAGGAGTTCTTTCCCCCTTTTTTGGAAAATCAGGCAAATTTTCTATGGAGCCTAACTGTTGATGGATAGCACTAAACTTATGAAAGTTATATATTTGAAATCAACATTGAAATCTGATTCTTTTGATATATCTATTGGTATCAATAACCCGTTTTCTAGAGTTTCGGTTACCATTGAGCCGGGTCGCTCCTTACTTACAGTTCGTTACCACGAACTGTTTGATAGGTTTACCAAGTATAGAAGACAAGGCAAAAGGTAAGTGGCGACAGCCTTGAAGCCTTAAGGCTAAGACTGTCAATTCTTGCTGAATTCGACTTTATTGTTTTCAGTGCGTCCTCGAGATCAGACTGAGTGCACTTTAAGAATTTCATGGAACGACCTTCCCCACGGACCGTGGTCCGCGGTCATCAACAAACAGCTCGTTTTTATAACCATGGTCAGCAACATCATTTTCAACATCAATTCCAGTATTTGAAAAATGTTTACAAAACTCATCACTAACATCTTTCTTACCTTTAACTTTTTTTTCACCGACTACAAGATCATCCACTGGGTCTATAATGTTATTACCATGTGGTGCCTCATTTAACACTTGGCAACATCCCTTAACGTCACCGTTTTTATCCTGAAACTTCTCTGAATAATAATGTTTCATTGATGACCTTCCGAGGGAGTTCACATTGTTCCGAAGTTTCCTGAATTCTTCAAGGTATTGTTGCGTTGGAGAATCAAGGTACAACCGATAAAGTCTGTTCCGTTCACTAATTTTTTCCAAGATTTAATTCGTCACCCACGGTTTCCTTGGGTCATTTTTCTTCATGCGAGCAACCTTCGCAGGACAACATTTATCATAAATAGGTGACAATATTTTCTAAAAAGTGTCAAACGCCATCGATGCGTTTTTTTTTTCATTCATGACTTCCTCCCAAGAAACTATACTTATCTCTTCTTGAAACTGTTTAAGATTTTCCTGCTTAAGATCCCTCATTGTCGTCTTCTCCATTTTAAAAACCTTTTTTCCAGTGTCCCGAATTACACACGCCAAAGGAAAATGGTCAGAACCTGGACATATGATCACGTCGCAATAACTTTTCGGTATAAGATTCGCCGATAAATAAATATTATCAATAAGAGTAGCCGACTGACTAGTCGGCTACCCTTATATCAATTTTATCACAAAATGAAGTAAGAAGGTTCGACACTTCAGAAAAATTCGACGTGATGTGCCAATTCCACTGGCCAATACATAAATCCATATTTGTCACATTGATTTGACTTGACTTGCTTTATTTACTACTAATTACAAAATAAACTATATACAAGCAACCGCCCGGGGAAGGGCCAAAAAGCCTGATGAAAGATGGGTGCAATCCTCTAATTCTCAACCTCTCAAAATTCTAATTCTCAAAAAAAAAAAAAAAAGACCTGAAAAAAGACCTGAACACTCTCAATTTAAACAATAATACCAAAAACTATGAAGAAAAAAAAATTAAGACATTAATGATGACAATAATAATAAATTACCTCCCCTCTCCCAATAACTTTTTTTTTTATTTTTACTTTAAACGACCCAATGTGTTCAGCTTCCCGAACGCAAACTGGGATATCATTCCAAATAGCAGAAGCCAAATACCGAATCCCGAAACCTGCACGTGTGGTGTCTCGATACTCAACCGTAAAATTTTCCGCCTCTCTAGTCGCATACCTGTGGAGTGAACTATTTACGCGAAAAAAAATTGTAAAAACTGGAGGACATACATCATTCCAACATCTATAGGCAAAAATAGCAGCCTGGTAAATGTGAATCCGACCACTGTTAAGCACTCTTAAATTTTTAAAACATGACGTGGCATCATTCACATCTTCTGTATAAGTCCAAAGACGACGTACCGTTTTATTTTGTAAAATCTGCAGTCTTCTAAAATTTGTATAAAAATTAGTAGACCAATTGATACAATCATAAGAAATATAAGGCGCAACAATACTATGATACAATAATAAAAGAACCGATAAAGGTAAAAAATGCTTCAAACGACGCAAAATTTCCAGACCTCAAGCAACTTTAGCTGCAACAAGATCACTATGGTGCTTCCAAGACAAATTACAATCAAGCTGGAAGCCCAAATAACACACCTCATGCACCTGTGACAAAGGCTTACCATTAAAAAATATCTCTCCATCAACACTCGGAGGCTTACAAACTCTCCTAAAAATCATAAAATTAGTTTTTTAAAATTCACTGACAAAAGGCTGAAACTTGTAAATACATAAAATGACTTTAAAAACCTATTTACTTTCAACAATAGATCATCAATCATTCGACTAGACATAGTTAAAGCAGTATCATCCACGAAAGTTGTGATAAAACACTCCGGTAAGTAAAAACGCATTGAATCAACATACACAAGGTACAGAAGTGGTCCCAAGACAGATCCCTGAGGTACACCACACTTCAATTGATAGGCAGAAGAAAATGCATCATTTAAAACAGCTTGAATAGATCTTCCACTTAAAAAACTATCAAACCATTTCAGATAATTACCACTAACTCCAAGGGACTGTAGATGTTTGAATAAAATTTTAAAATCCACTGTATCAAACGCCCTTCTAAAATCAATAAAAACAGTCAAAGGGATTTCACCAAGTTCAAAGCATCTATTTACAATATCACTGAGAGAATGCACGGCGTCCGACGTCGAGTGACCTTTCCTAAGGCCGAACTGAGTTTCACTTAACATCCCTGTTTTCGTAAGTTAATCATATAGCCTTTTATGCACAATTTTTTCAAATATTTTTGAAAACAGGGGAAGGATTGATATAGGTCTATAATTTTCGATATCTAGCTTAGACCCACTTTTATAGAGGGGGATGACTTTTGCCCTTTTAAGCGCATCGGGGAATACCCCAGTTTCCAGGGAAAGATTGATTATGTGGACGAGACATGGTATGAAATAACACATCACTGATTTAAAAACCTTCAAGTTAATTCCATCTGTCCCTGCTGAATTCGATTTGATTGTTTTCACAACCTTCAGAATTTCATCTCGAGTACACGGTTGAAATTCAATTTCATTTCCAATTCCTCTTTCATCCAAAAATTCGTCCTCCAAGGAATCATTATTAAAATTTACTAACCCTTCCGCCTGCACATTTTGACCAATACTTGAAAACAACTCAGCAAATTTATTAGTAATAATCGTTTCATCACTCACTGCTTCTCCTTGAATCAGCAGCGAATTGGGTGGAGCTTCTTTCTTCTTTCCCAATAGGTCATTTATAACCTTCCAAGTTCCTCTCGTATTATCCTTATTTAAACTCAGTTGGTTAGCAAAATATTCTTTTTTAGCTTTCCTTCTCATTGAGTTCACTTTATTGCGTATTATTTTAAACTCTTCCAATTTCTTGACACACCTACTATTTAAATACTCTACATACACTTGATTTCTTAAATGTGACGCTTCAAGAATTTCTGTAGTTATCCAAGGCTTCCTGGTTTGATCCTTATGCGGTTTCACAAATTTAACTGGGCAAGTCTTGTCATAAATTGGCTGCATGATCCCCATCATGCAATCAAATGCCCCAGAAGCGTCATCTTTTATCTCCAAAATCTTTCTAAGATCAGTGCTGCTCAACTCATCACCAAACCTTTGTAAGTTCTCTTTTTTTAACGATCGAGTCTTCACTTTTTTTTCTTTCATTTCTTTCTATGCAGACACAAAGTACCGATCCGAGAACTGGAAAATGATCAGAACAAGGGTACAGAACCACATCAGCATAACTACGGTCCAGATACTTCGAACCAACAAAAATATTGTCAATGAGAGTAGCTGAATGACTCGTAACCCGTGTTGGAATATTAGCTAGGGGAAAAAGATCATTAGCAACCATCAAATTAAGAAATCAAGATTCACTCCATTCAGTGATAGCAGATCAAAGTTAAAATCACCCATACAAATAAAATCTAAACCTGTCCGAGACACCGCACGCGTAAGTTGATCAAATCCACGCTCAAAATCTTCCCAGCTTGCGCTCGGTGACTTATACACAATACTAATCAAAAATTTACTACTACCCAAATTTAAATCAATACTAAAACTTTCAAACTTACCCTCTATCCAAACATCAATATCATTTCTTACTTGGTATGTCAATGACTTTGAAATCAAACACGCAATTCCCCCTCTGTGAAGTGACGTAAATTTACATTACTATTCATAATATCACCATATCTGCTATGCCTCATCGGCCTAACATTAACTTCAGCGGGATCATTTGCCACGCGAGAAAACAATATGTCATCAATACGAAATGGATTATTTTCAAGTGACTTCAAATGCGAAGGGCTAATGAACGAAGCGATTAACCTTATTTAACTTCACTCACAACAAATGATGATGTGTCCCTGGTTGACAGAGGACAAAACCTATGAATGGAAAACTAATGCTAAACTGTAAAAATAAATGAAAAACCAATGTTACGTAACTAAAATTAATACAAGCAGGAATAAACTTATGAAGATATGCTAACTAATAATATATGCAAAAATGACCGCACCCATCAGAAGATTTTTTTCTAGCGACCAGAGCCTCCGTGGTGAAGAATTGCTAGTTTCACGAACGAAAATTTGACCTTGGTCGGACCAGACACACTTGTTCCCAAATTTATCTCAAGCAGCGTTTAGAATATCGCGCTTCTTGCACGTAAGCTTTTTGCACACAAAGATCCCGCTTTTTGTAAGTTTACGCTTAGCTTTGAAGATAGACCTTGCAATCTCTTTGTTACGGAGTTTCACTATAACTGGCGCTACTCTTTCAGGTCTGCTTGCCGGGCTGTTATTCAGGCTCAGTCTATGTATACTAATAATATCGGAGTCGGCAATATTTACAAGGCCCATTTTTTTGCAGATGACACTCCGCATGGTACTGTTTGTGTCGACCGTAGCGGGCTGATTGACACCATGAAATAGAAGCGAGTCCAGTTTCACCTCTTGTTCGAAATTGTCCAGTTTATTTTCTAAACTAAGAAGTTTTTCTTCAAGTAAATCAATCTGATGCTTGATTCCTTTGAGGGATTTTTCCATAAACAAAAATTTGGGGGTATATTCCACAGTGATTGCATCACAGATCTCAGAGACAATAATTTCCGTCCGAAAGTTACCGCACTCTCGATCGTTTGATTTTTCCTGTACCTTGCGCTGAATATACTTTCTAATGTTTTTTTTTCATTTGAGCGATTTCCTGCTCAGACGCCACCAATTGAGCTCGAAGTCCACTCACATCAGCAGAAGTACTGCTGGAAGGTCTGTCTCATCTATGGCACTTTGATTTTTAGCTTTTTTCAATACATCAAGATGAATTTCTGGAAAAGAACGAAGCTCTTCAAACGCTTTCTTTACTCCTTTCGTGATTTTCTTGGACGGCTCATCTTTGTTACTCTAGTAATCTACGGGTTGGCTCTTTACGATGAGCTGCTGGTCTTATGACCCATAACAGAATACCTGATATTTCGTTGTACCCGTTGCAGTCTTCACCGTCTCAAGAATCCTGATTGACCAGATGGGGTAGCCCGCAAATCGTGCTAAAGCTATGTCACCTGTCTTAAACTGATTGGATGGGGGAACCATCACGAAACTAAGTAAAGGCGCTAGAAAAGGAATTATACGCAAGGGGGTCTTTTTAATTCCCCCCCACTTTCAAATAAACGTCTTCTAAATATCCAAATAAAATAATCTAATTCAAATAAAATAGTCCAAACACACAGTCAGTATAACTAAAAACCGTTTTTTCCACGGATAATTCTCTCAGAACACAAGAGGTGTTCACTGAATGAAAGCATGAACTGAAAAAATAATAAGGCCCTAGTTGCTGATAGTGTGGTAGATGACTTAAATATGGTGGTTATTAGGTTAGAAATAAGTTATTGAAGATTATGAATATGATTTTGGAACAAGGGGAATTACCTAGTGATTTTAGGAAAACTCTAATTAAACCCGTCTATAAATTAAGTGATAAGACTTAGTGTGGTAACTATAGAAGCACTAGCCTGGATTCTGTAGGTAGTAAATTACTTAGTATGATGATACTTTTTTAGACTTAGAGAGGCTGTAGATGAAGTTTCGAGAAAAGAACAGTGTGGTTTTAGGAAGGACAGAGGGTGTGTCGACCAAATTTTCACTCCTAGATTAATAATTGAGAAGTGTCTGAGTCATCAAATACCTTTAGTCACTAGTTATACAGATTATGAGCAAGCGTTCTATTCAGCTGATAGAAGAGCTTTAGCCAATGTCTTATCCTTGTATGAAATACCAGACAAATACATTAAATGTGGAATGTGGAAATGTGGTTAATAGTTGGTTTCGTATTAAATCAGGTGTTAAGCAGGGTTACATTCTATACCCATTCATATGGATCATTTCGATGGACTTTGTCCTAAGGAGCGCAGCAAAGACAATGGGAGAGCACGGAATCAAATGGGGGAAAATAAAATTCTCCTGGGTTTAGATCATGGTGATGATTTAAGCATCGTAGATGAAAGTGTTAGCAAAATGAACAAACTTTTTGGGGTTTTGCGAGTTCAATATATATATATATATATATATATATATATATATATATATATATATATATATATATATATATATATATTCCTTTGAAATTCTGCTGGAAACATTGCAGTCTTGACTGCCTAGTGGCCAGTATGAGTAGTGGATATAACTTCTAGCAAAAAGATAAATCAGGCTATTGTCATTCGACATCACTAAAGCTTTCGATAGAGCGACACAGTAGCGTACGGAAGGAACTTTAGACGTGTCGTGTCCGTGGACGACTGTTAAAACCGATCGAGAACTTCCTTTCTATTCTTTCACTGCGGGCTGCCCTCGGCAGGTTCAATTTCCGCGAATACCCATTAAAAGATGGCGCAACCCAGGGTAGTATCTTGGGGCCTTATAACATAAATGACACGGGAGACAACCTTGCATTCGCTCTGCAGAACTTACGACTACAAAACAACCCACGTAGCCGTCCCAAAACACGAAGACTCAACTCATTACTCCTTATCCCCACAGACGGATCTTTTAAAATTGAAAAGTGGAGCGATGTATGGATGGTCAAATCCAATACGTCAAAATCAAAGGAGCTGCTAATTCTCCCGATCAAAAGCACCATGCATGCACCCCAGCTTCATCTTCACGAATGAAGCTATATAGAGTCGATGGCCTTCGTCTCCTAGGATTCTGCTTCTCTGCAGGGCTCTCTTGAAGAGCTTACCTCGATCGGGGGAGAACCTCCTGCGGAAGATAACTAGGGATCACCTTTCGCTACAAAAACCATCTACCACCCAGCACGCTCGTTCTACTTTGTACATCTAGTATCAGACGTATGCAAGAGCCGCTATTGGCTCCGAAACCGTTGTTGGCACCATTTCAAAAGATCCGGAATAGGACCGATAGAGCAGGTTCAATTGTTACCCATGACTATCTCCAGTCTGTCAGTGAAAAATCTTAAAAAGCCTCGATCGCTGTTTTCTACAAGTACGTAAATTCACCTCCTTCTGCAGAGCTTCCTCGTACTGTGCCCACCCACCGTCCAACCGACAAGACAGATACGAAAGCTCAAAGTTCGGTCCAATTATCTTAAGGTTGAAACATCAAGGACAGAGCACTGGAAGAACCACTTCGTTCCACGTTTCACTTCAACTGTAAAATATCTTCCAGGGACGTTTTCCCTAAGATTCTCTGTTGAATCCTTCAAAAGTAATTTAAAATATCGTGATGGCCCAACGTAAAAGACAGGCGGCAAATACGATACTTAAAAGTACCTGTCACCACTAAATTAGGAATAATGTACCATTGAAGGATTGTTTGTAGTAATAGAAAAGATTTGCTCGTGGGGATAGAGATTTCTCCTATAGCGCCACTTATGGCGATTGAGATTGCGTCGACTAGGCTGGCGCAGCTCTCAAGTAATGAGATAAAATCCAACATGTATATATAACATTTTGGCTTCTTCTTCCTTGAGCTATCTGGAGATCAGATTACTTTGGTAGCATTTACCTTGGAGACTGGTGAACTAGTTACCTATTATCGGACTAGACTCAGACATACAAGAGAAACAAACACATAAAAAAAGACAGTAGATTTATTAGACTTACATGCTTAGTTGTACAGCAATGGGTCACTTCAAAGACAATAAATGGTGACTGAGATTATTTGCGGTACCACTTGTTTTAAATTCAACTACATATTCATATTAAAATCAAAAAACACATTTACCCCACTCCCAAACGCAGTTCTTTTGTCCTGCGCTGTATGGACTGGCTGCCATTGGCTCACGTGGACAAAGGACACGAATCCTCGTCCAATAATTTCTTAAAGATATTTCAGATGATTCAGGAGTTCACACAGTTTTTTGCCTTTTAAACTTCCTTAGAAATGTTATGCATTGCATTTTTTTTGCTACAATTATCTTAGCGAAATTCTAACGACTAGCGCCGTTGTCTGACTGAAGCTAGAAATGGAATTTCTCTTTTTGCTGATTAGGGAGTTTTCATTTTTTGCGACTAGATTTAGCTTAATTATAAGAAATCCGAATTATCTTTAGAAAGGAACTTTATTTTGGTATTTCAACTGCATCACATCTTACTCATGGTACATATCACCCTTCCCATGACATAATGACGCCCAGTCATTAGTAACTGCCCATTATGATTTTTAAAATTTTTCAATTATTTTTATGAATTTATTCTACGCCCCTATCTAAGATTCATCTCCCAGACTAAGATTACTTTTGGTTCTAGGTTAGCTACTATACTAAAGATTTTTTTTTTCTTTTTCTATATATAACACTGATTACTTTTACTTTTCTAATAAGGTTGGGACTATTATACTCTTAAATTAGTTTTTTTTTTTATTTTTCTGTATATATTACGTACTACATACTATATACACGACGTTAAATGAATAACATAATAATATTACACCTAATTCTACTTGTGGTACATACATGAATGATTTATAACATACAATATTTGGTTCAATATATTCACTGATGACATTAAAACACTTTCACTATTGAGATTTTTGCATTGTCAACGCTATTAGGAAGTAACACATCTAGCTTCACATCTATTCATCACCTTTCGTGTCCTTAGTGTACTACACCCTTCTGTTGTAAATTACTGTCATTCACTGCTTTTGTCGTGGCAAAATTTTGAAGCACATACGTTATGGTTTCTTCATGGAACAGTTCGAGTCTAGTTATCTTTACAAGGTACGTTTTCCCTAATAGTTAACTGGGAAAGGACCGTTAAATATCGTTCAAACGGTCAACTGGGAAGTGATTCTTCCCACTATAGGTGTTGGTGTTTTTCTTCTCAGCATATCATTTTTAGGATTTTTGAGGCACGTAGAGAAGGTATTCTTGCGTAAAACTGTTCATTTGTGTCTTTTGAAACGGGTTGTCGTCATATTATAGTGAATCTCTTATTTATTTTTTTCTTTTATATATTTATTGTCTTCAAATTCAAATTCAAACATCCTCAAATATCATTTGACTTCAAATATCGTTTATCTTGTAATCCTCGATGGGGTTTTCAGAATAAAACTTCAAGTTGTTTCTAACTTCAGTTTCAAATATCTTTAAATGTCTTTAAGCATCCTTCAACTTCGAATATCGTTAAATATCGTTTATCTTGTACTTCTCGATGGTGTTCTCAGAGTTAAAGTTCAAATTGTCTTTAATTTCTGCTTCAAATATCTTCAAATGTCTTTAAGTGTAATTTAACTTTAAATATCGTTTAATATCGTTTAGCTTCAAATATCATCACTATACTGTCAAATTATTCTGGGGTCCATAGTGAGTATCAACAGCGATATCTACGTATTTTTATCTTGTACTGGCCGATGGGTTTCTCAGCGTTTATGCGATTATATAGTTCGTTAAAGCACTCGATACTGAGGTTCAAATATAGTGTTAGCTGATACATAATATGGTTCATAGTCGAAGAAACGACGGTCGAAGGTAACTGTTGTTTTCGTAGACGAAGCTGGGATGGAAATTGCCTGAAGTTATGGTGAGTACTCTTCGCTGGTTGAGATATGATGAAAATAGATGCTACTTGGTCGTATCTGTACTGGGCAGCTTATTGTAATACTCAATGACCAAAGTGTCCATTTACTTTCCTGTAATAAAAACAACGCGGCAGAATCACATGTTCTTTGAAGTAAATACACATACAATAATTCACGAATTAATTGGGTTATAATTTCTTAGCTATGAGACAGAATTAAATAAATACACTAATACTAGCACTCACAATGAAAATCTAAAACAGAAATGTCTTCAAATTTGTTTTGATAACGAAACTATAGATATTAAATAAAAATAATTTACCCTACAATATTAAGTTTGAGGTCTACTTTTACAGTATTTTTCATGCCTGCATTGTTTACGCAAGTCCGTGCTGTATAAGAAATGCATGTTGCAGCGTCATAGCCACACGGTTTTACGCAAACGATACTACAATGAGGGAATAAGACATAACAAGGACTAGTGGAGACCTCTATACCCACTAGTTTTCTGATGTCTTCCCTATTTCTAGGCTTAGACGTTCTCATGTGGCTCCGGGTTTAACGGCTGAAATGCAGAGGTGTTCTTCTTTGTTTCCCCGTGTTCTTCTCTTGGATTTCCCTAATTCCGAGTCAACATTGTTGCATCATATTTGCCTTTCGAATAAGGTAATTAGATGCAGGATTTCCAAGCTTGCCTCCGTAGATTCCAGTTAATGCTTGGCAAAGAATGTAAGCATAATGAAGAACTGACATCAATATCTTTTTAGAAGGCTATTGTTTGAGCAAATCCTTCAGCACTAAATAAATAAATATTATATTAAAGTCTTATTAGAATCCTTTAAGCGTGAATAACCTTCACATTAATAGGGAATTCCTTGTGGGTTTTACGTAGTCGCCATTGGACATACACAGGGTTTCAATCCATATATCTTAACTGATCAAATGGTTTTAAAATTTTACGTATTATTATTGGGATATAATTTCACATCCGCCGTGAAATTCTACATATAAACGTACCAATAGGTTGTTTGGTTATAGTTCCCAATAGTTTGCTATTAGTACATATATTACAGGATTAAGAACTACATGGATGAGCAATGTATTTGCCCAACGCAATTATAATAGGCACTAAGATAAAATATTTAATATAATTAGACGCTTCTGTACTGGTAGTTTTTTTTTTTTTGATTTTTTAAATATTACAGATATAATGGTATAGCCTGCTGAATTGCATAGTTTAAAAAATAAACTTCTTTTCAAAATACCAGACGCTCCGAATTAGTCGTGTTTACTTCAGCTAATAAAAACAAATTCGCTCTATCAAAATATACTGAAAACTGGCTGAAATTTGTACGGGTATAATGGGGGTGAAGAAATATAGGTTTCAAGAGGAAATTTCTTTAGTATTCACTGTATCAGAATTGGATAATTTAATATACATGTTGCTCAGATAAATTTCGCATGAACTAAAAAAGGGGAAAACAGGAAAAATTTTTTTACAAAAATAAACGTTTTTCACTAAATGAAGCACAGTCTTTTCAAGTTAAACATAAACCTTAGTCTAACTTAAATAAATTATCAGGTTCTAAATAGTTTATTGAGATAATTAAATTTTAATTAATAACTTATTGAGAAATTATATTTTAATAAATAATTAAAGTAAAAATTGAGTACGAATTGATTATTAGACTAGTTAAATAAGAAATTGACTGATACTTTAAGCAATAAAAATGAACAAAACGGCAAGTAAAAAGGAACATTAAACACTAAAAAACTAAAAATAGAGCAAAACACGATTCAGATCAAGCTCTAGCTATGAATAGTGTCAGATTATCGAATTTTTAAGTCAAGTTAGGCATATTCGATTTATTTTTGATTAAAAAATTTTTTTTTTTCAATATTCACGTGGAAGGCAATTTCAGCAGGGATTCTACATCTTAGAAAACTCTTATGCTCGTTGTAGAGAGGAGATTTCGCCTCGACTTAATCCATGTATAAAACCATTAGTAAAGATATCACCGTCATCACCTTGCAGTCTTCTTATTGGTAGAAATTAAACGATAAGTAAAAAAAATTTTTTTTTTTTTTTGATGACATCAATTTTTGTTTGAACCTGGGTCGATTTTTCATAGGAAATCCGACGAGACCAGAGTCAGTATAGGTAAAGTATAACGTGACTGACTTGCGAAAATATGCCACAAAAATTAGAGCACAAGATATTTCATAGATAAAACAATGGAATTAAAGAACATTTTTGTCACAGAACTATAGAACAGTGATCTC
The DNA here is from genome assembly GCF_049724085.1 of Artemia sp. Qi Xiang Cuo. NCBI lineage: Eukaryota > Metazoa > Arthropoda > Branchiopoda > Anostraca > Artemiidae > Artemia > Artemia sp. Qi Xiang Cuo. The sequence goes on along the minus strand of NC_142796.1, from coordinate 77,673,370 downwards.
TCTGTTATTGTATACTTCATATGTATAAACTAATGAAATTAAAACACTTTTCTCTTCTTTTTTTTTTCTTTCGCCTCGGAGCTATAAGAAATTAAACTCACTGTTTCTCTTTCAAAGCATTCTGATCCAAAAAATGAAAACTTAGCTCACTGAAGTTTCTATTCAACCTTTAAGTATTGTTTTGATTGACCCTGATTGGCATAAAAATACTAATTTTTTATACTTGAAAGACTAAGAAATATCCCTTCCTACGATCGTTTAAAAAAAAATTACAAAAAACAATCATGGGCCTTGAGTTCCTACCCAGGCTTCCCACAAGACTTGGTCCAACACCGTTTGTCGTTCTCAGTCGACCATGAGCTTCCTACCTTTGGTTATTTTCTGTTCCAACCTTTCTATTATCCTTTGAAAGGGCATAGAAATAACACTAACAAAAATAAGACATCTAAAACTTAATCAAATCCTTAGTAACATAGACTAATTTAGTCTAAGGTGCGCGAAGTATAGCAATCAAGGATGCTTGTTGTAACAAAACATTGAACGTAGATTTAATTAAACTGAAGTACTAAGGTATGTCTTATGTCTAGCTACAAAAATAAAACCTACATATGCTCATTCTCTCTCGCTCTTAAATAAATAGAACAACATAAAAAGAAAATTGACATTTTCAAATAAGCAGTTTTTAAGAACAATGGGCAGACTTTTGACGCCCTTTCTTAATTGTGTTGAATGGTATCTGTTTATAAAAAAAGCAATAAGTTAAGTCTGATATTTGCCATCATTACAAATAACCCATAAAATTAATAAGCGCAAATAACGCGGATATTTATCCACTAGGGGACCTAACGTGTGCGAGGGGAGTCGACCCCAGCAATACAAATGACACTCGACCCCAAAAAAAATATATTCATGCATTTTTAATTATTCTTTGTAAACAAGCATGTACACTGGCTTGTTTTACATCTACATGGCTCTAAAGCAGCCATGGTTCAAAATTCAAATTTTCTTGTTCACTCATTTTGCAGAGCTACTTTAGAATTTGAATTTTTTCTAACACCATTATTCACGTGAAGGTCATCTGTGTAGGTAAAGGAGACCCTTTTAAGACCTATCCCTACGCCTCAATTTTCTGTGATTAACGGTTTCTTTCGCCGAATTTCTCGCCTTATGCAGAGTTCCAGTCACAGCTGGGTAACAACTCTTCTTTTTTTGCTTCCTTCGGCGACTTTTGCTAAGCTTTCTAGCATGTGTGCTTATGCCGCTGCCGCCAATGTTCGTAGTGCTAGCTACTGCTGGCACCACTTATTGGGGTGTATGTGCAGGGTCACTAATTTTAAAGGCAAAAAATGACGCAAAAGATTGCTATGCCACTTACTCTAATGACGCAAAAAGATTGTTATGCCACTTACTCGAATGACGCAAAAAGATTGCTATGCCACTTACTCGAATGGGAGAACCCCTTGTCGGCCCTAATGTTAGTGAGATTCCCGCTCTTACCCCAACGGTTCTGCAAATATCGGGTTTGGTACTACCCTATTTACAGTATACCCTGTCCCAGGGTATGGTAACGCGATCGAGTGGTCAAATGGCCACTTTCTAAAGCCAAATGTACCCGCCTTGGGTTACGGCTATAAAATTTCTACTCTCACCTTGGAGGTAATAACCCTCCCTGTCAATATAATAATGACGGTGCCTTGTAGCTGTATTCCTACCCTGCCTGGGTTACGGAAAATACTACACAGTTTGTAGAAAATACCTTACTTGTATTCTTCCAAAAGGGTCACAAATGTAATTAAAGAAACGAAAATAGGTCATTTATCTGAAAGGAAAAGAAACAGGGGTGGAATATAACAGACCCCATTGGCAGACCCACTATTATGCCTAAAATTCTTCTGTTTCTACCAACGTTTCATCGGTCCAGCTAGATTTTGTTTTTCTTTCCGTATTATCTTTTATTTAATTCTTTCAATTCACGGTAAAAATAATTTATTATTTATTAATATACGTCAATAATAAATTGAATTTATTTATAACAATAAAAAAATTAATAGTTATACAATGGCTTATAATTTTTAAAAAATTAATAATATTTTTTTTTTTTTTTTTTTTTTCTAATTTTAAAAATATTAACTTAGGCGTTTCACCAATTTTTATTTTTTAACCAAATCTTTTAGGGGTTAAAAATTTATTTATAAAACCCAAAGTTCAAGCAAAGCTGCTCGAAGTTTTCCTAATTCGAGAGCAGCTAAAAGCGAAGTCCATTTACCTTCCTCCTTTGACAAAGCCATTTCTGTTACAATATACAATATTTCAATATTTTTTTTTTTTGCGTTTATATCAACTTAAAACAAATTTATTATTTTACTTAAACTATTTTGGGGAGGCTATTATCTCCTATGAGATATAATGGGTTTACTATCGTAGCCTAGCGGTTATAGGCCTAATCAATTTATTTATATGTCTGTATCTTTCCAAAAATTAAATTTAAAGCACAAAGTTTAAATAGCCTAACTAGTTCGCAGTTTTCCTCCAATTTCCGACCGCGCCATTTGTAGCGATAAAAGATTTTATTGTGTGGTAATGGGAAGATTCGCTACTGTGGTGATATAAATTTCTCCTATTGCGCCACTTATAGTGATGGAGATTTTTTCAACTAGGCTAGCACCGCTCTCAAGTAATGAGAGAAAATTGAATATGTAGACATACAAATGTGGCTTCCTTCTTGAGCTATCTGGAGATCAGATTCCGAGCATTTACCTTGAGACTGGCGAACTAATACCTATTATCGGCTAGATCAGACATACAAGAGAAATAAACACATATAAAAAGACAATAGATTTATTAAACTTACATGCTTAGTTGTACAGCAACGGTTCACTTCAATGACAATAATGGTGACCGAGATTATTTGCGGTACTAATCGTCTTAAGTCTGACTTCATATTAAAATTAAAAAACACATTTACCCCACTCCCAAACTTAGTTCTTTCGTCCTGCGCTCTAGGGACTGCCTGCCATTGGCTCACGTGCCCCCAGGACGCGAATCCTCGTCCAATAATCTCTTAAAGATTTTTCAGATGATTCAGGAGTTCACACAGTTTTTTGCCTTTTAAACTTCCTTGGAAATTTTATGCATTGCATTTTTTTGGCTACAATTATCTTAGCGAAATTCGAACGACTAGCGCCGTTATCTGACTGAAGCTAGAAATGCAATTTCTCTTTTTGCTGATTAAGGACTTTTCATTTCTGCGACTAGATTTAGCTTAATTATAAGAAATCGGAATTATCTTTAGAAAGGAACTTTATTTTGGTATTTCAAATACATCACATCTTACTCATGGTACAATAAGAACAGAAGAAGAAAAAGGCGGAGAACATGGGAATGAGCAGTTACCATTGGTTAAGATCCGGGCGGCTTAACCATATGGAAGATTTGTCAAAAGTACCAGCAAATCCCGAAAAGTAAAAACTTCACAAAAACATCCATCGATATGAATTCGGTTATTTTTGCCACTAGATGTCATATAATAATATACAATACTCATATGTACTAAGTTTATATTTTTTTTGAAAAGGAGTAGGGCTCATTATGTAGAACTTGGTCAAGCCTTTGTATACTGACAGAACAAGCTGATGGGTTCCATTGAGGACTTTCAAGCCTGTTTATAGTAGAGATGGGTCTTAGTCATGAAAAGCAGCGTATTGCGAGTGGTTCTAGGTTTTCACCAGGTACATAATATACCCCCACAAAGCCTGACATTTATTATTTTTGTTGAAACAACGGGGAGATTAACAGATATACTATTCTACTAAGAAGGTGTAATGCCAGTCTGGCATTGCATGCCAGTCTGACTTTATAAATCCAAGTAAATTAGACAAAAGCTTCTTTTATTTAAATAGTGGCTAAATTATATAGTCAATTTTTTAAATTCAATAAGGAAACAAATATCTGTGGAGTTTGAATTACGAGTCTATTGTGGGGATATATATCAGGTAATCTATAGGCACGTCATTAGGATATACTTAACTTTGATTTGTGCATCTGTATTTTATTTCATTTTTACAGAAATCATTTAATTAGAAAACTACTATTCTAAAAATTGACCAATATCAACTTCTCTACCTTATAACCTATGTGATCCGTTAATAAACCAAATTCTGTTTTTACTTAATTAGACATATTTAAGCAAATATACTACTAGTACTACTACTAACGACTCACTGCAGCACCAATCCGTCGGAGGCCAATACAGCTACACACCTCCTCCTTCATCCTAACATTTTCAAAGCCTCCCTCTTTACATCCTCCCAGGGAGTTCCTATTTCAATTAAATCTTTCCTTGTGACATCCTCCCACCCCAACCGGGAACGACTTGCTTTTCATTTGGCTCTTGACGGCTGGCCGACAAGTACACTCTTTGGCAATCTGTCATTCTTCATCCACAGAACGTACCCTAGCCATCTCAACCATTCTCTCATTATAGCCCTAGAAAGCTGGATTGAACCACACTTTCGTGCAGCCTATTGTTTTAGATATGGTCAGTTAGTCGGGTACCCAAAGCAATCCGTTGGGAATTTCTCTGGAATACATCTAGCAAATCTAAAATATAAATATATATATATATATATATATATATATATATATATATATATATATATATATATATATATATATATATATATATATATATATATATATATATATATATATATATATATATATATATATATATATATATATATATATATATATATATATATATATATATATATATATATATATATATATATATATATATATATATATATATATATATATATATATATATATATATATATATATATATATATATATATATATATATATATATATATATATATATATATATATATATATATATATATATATATATATATATATATATATATATATATATATATATATATATATATATATATATATATATATATGTATATATGTATATATATATATATATATATGTGTGTGTGTGTGTGTGTGTGTGTGTGTGTGTGTGTGTGTGTGTGTGTGTGTGTGTGTGTGTGTGTGTGTGTGTGTGTGTGTGTGTGTGTGTGTGTGTGTGTGTGTGTGTGTGTGTGTGTGTGTGTGTGTGTGTATATATATATATATATATATATATATATATATATATATGTATGTGTGTGTGTGTGTGTGTGTGTGTGTGTGTGTGTGTGTGTGTGTGTGTGTGTATATATATATATATATATATATATATATATATATATATATATATATATATATATATATATATATATATATATATATATATATATATATATATATATATATATATATATATATATATATATATATATATATATATATATATATATATATATATATATATATATATATATATATATATATATATATATATATATACAAAAAAACCAACAAAGAGAAAAATCTCTAAAAAAAAACAAAAAACAAACAACCGAGACTGTGGCCAGTGGAGAGAAAAGAAAAACAACAGAAACAAAACAACGTGGATATTTCGCCTGTATAAAAACAAGGGGTCTACAGCACGAAAGACACAAAAAAAAACAGGATAAAACTAAAAACCAAAAAAACCACCACCAAAAAAAAAAAAAAAAAAAATTTAAACACGGCGCAAAAAGAAACACGTATGGAAAGTATGCTAATATTTATTTAATAAAGTGAGGACACCAGAGAAAATGAGGAAAAATAAAAAAACTGTAAATTACTTTAATTATTCAGTTGCGAAATAATCCTTTTGTTAGCTATTACTGAAGAAAAACGTTTTGGTCTAACAGGTAAAATAGTCCCCTGGTGATTATTTAAAATCTTTACTCCCTTATTGACAATTGATTCACTCTTTAGAAGGTTATTATAAATTGGGTCAATATTTAAATTACCCGTGTCCCTATTTATGGAAAGGTTAGCAAACATATGTTTTTTAATTTCTATGGCTTCCCTGGGCCCATTGGGTGTACCCCTTATCATTAGAAACAGCCAAGGCTTCATCAAATTTTACAAAATGATCTGGTTGAAGCCAAATATGCTCTGCTAAAGCTGAAACGAAAGTTTCTGGAGGCTTGCTTAACTGTAGGGTTTTTTCTATTGAATTTCGGTGTTCAATAAACCTTTCAACAAATTGTTGGTGAGTCCTACCAATATAGAACTTCCCACAAGAACACGGAATTTTATACACCCCACTTACTAACTTTCCCCGATTTAAATCCTTACCAGAACTAAAAAAAACTACTCATTGGCCTCAGCGATTGGAAACATGTATCAATACCAAATTTACGTAAAACCCGTGAAAGTTTCTCCCCCAAACCAGGTACATATGGTAATGAAATGAAGCTTTTTGATACAACTAAAACTAAAGACTGAGAAACCTCAATAACCCTACTACTATGTTTGGCCCGTCTATTTTCAATTATTTTATCAATGAACTTAATTGGATAACTATTACAAAATAAAATATCCCTCAAGTATAACAATTCCGAATCCAGAAATTCCTGGGAACAGATTTTAAAGGCTCTATCCACTAGTGAAATTACAACCCCCCTTTTCACCGACATAGGGTGGCAAGAATGAAAATTTAAATACCTATCATTGTGCGTAGGTTTTCTGTAAATCGAGAAAAGTAAATGGAAATCCCTGTTAATTAATAAAATATCCAGAAAAGGTAATTTATTATTATCCTCAAATTCAACTTTCGTTTTCGTTAGGCTGCACGAAAGTGGTTCAATCCAGCTTTCTAGGGCTATAATGAGAGAATGGTTGAGATGGCTAGGGTACGTTCTGTGGATGAAGAATGACAGATTGCCAAAGAGTGTACTTGTCGGCCAGCCGTCAAGAGCCAAATGAAAAGCAAGTCGTTCCCGGTTGGGGTGGGAGGATGTCACAAGGAAAGATTTAATTGAAATAGGAACTCCCTGGGAGGATGTAAAGAGGGAGGCTTTGAAAATGTTAGGATGAAGGAGGAGGGTGTGTAGCTGTATTGGCCTCCGACGGATTGGTGCTGCAGTGAGTCGTTAGTAGTAGTACTAGTAGTATATTTGCTTAAATATGTCTAATTAAGTAAAAACAGAATTTGGTTTATTAACGGATCACATAGGTTATAAGGTAGAGAAGTTGATATTGGTCAATTTTTAGAATAGTAGTTTTCTAATTAAATGATTTCTGTAAAAATGAAATAAAATACAGATGCACAAATCAAAGTTAAGTATATCCTAATGACGTGCCTATAGATTACCTGATATATATCCCCACAATAGACTCGTAATTCAAACTCCACAGATATTTGTTTCCTTATTGAATTTAAAAAAATTGACTATATAATTTAGCCACTATTTAAATAAAAGAAGCTTTTGTCTAATTTACTTGGATTTATAAAGTCAGACTGGCATGCAATGCCAGACTGGCATTACACCTTCTTAGTAGAATAGTATATCTGTTAATCTCCCCGTTGTTTCAACAAAAATAATATATGTCAGGCTTTGTGGAGGTATACACAGGCGAAATATCCGCGTTGTTTTGTTTCTGTTGTTTTCCTTTTCTCTCCACTGGCCACAGTCTCGTTTGTTTTTGTTTTTTTTTATAGATTTTTATCTTTGTTGGTTTTTTTTAATGGCTGGCCGGTTCGGCTTAAGATCTTTCATTTGTCAAATATATATATATATACATATATATATATATATATATATATATATATATATATATATATATATATATATATATATATATATATATATATGTATTAGGGTGGTCCTTAGGAAATGGGAAAAAAAATTTTTACTCTTTTTTTATGGGGCACGGTCTGAAATGATTCCATTCTGATTATAATTGAATAATAAAGAAACATTGTAGCATTATTTTCAATTTCAGAGGTCCCTACCATAACTATTAGAAATGTGTAAGCAAGCTTTGATTAAAAAAAGCGCAACAATAATGCCGTTCAATTTAAAATAATATCAAACATGCTGAGCTGCTGTACACATAAACAGGAAATAAGCTAATTGGAAGTAGTGTCCAGCAATAGTAATAGTGTCCAGTCACTCTCCAATTGTCAAACTACACAGTTCACATTTTATTTTAAATTTAATCTACCGGCTATGATTTTATGTCGATGGATTCAGCTTAGGGCGAATTGCCTTCCAATCCAGAGCAGGCAAACGGTGTTCGACAGGGGATGGTACATCCTGATGGTCGATATGTGTACGATATGTGTGTCCTCTTTGTAGAGATGAGGATCGAAGATTTGGACCATTTTCTCCGAAAGTGCCCAGTGCTCTCTGGATTTAAGGGAAAATTACTTACATGGGATTGTTTCGCTGCTTCCTGGTATTTTACAAAGTAGTAATCCAACCACAAATATTTCGTATTGGTGCGTACATAAAGAAGGAATTAGAAAGAAGGAAAAGTTTTTACAATTAATTATTATTAGTTAAACAGGTAAATTACATTTATTTTCTCGATAAATTACCATAAGGTATTTTTTGCTGCGTATTATTTTAATGTGTGTTTCGTAATTTGTTCTGTTGTGATTTCTTTTTTATTTTTCATGACTTTTGTGTGTAGATGGCTCTGGGCTTTGGAAATACACGATCTATCTATCTATCTATCTATGGGCTTCATACTGGTCTCATCAATGTCTTTTTGGTTCAATCACTGTAACGCTGTTGGTACTTCCTGACAACCAGCAACAGGAACTGTTTCTGTTCTTCAGATGTTGTGCGCAGTTTGTTATAGTCATCCATGTTATAGTCATCCATCAGTGCAACACCACGTTCGGCAGTGTCATTGATTACCCTCATGCTGTGCACTATATTTTTAACTGCCTGGTAGTCTTTGTCAACTGACCACAAATCAGTGTTCTAGTTAGGAATGATGAAGGTAGTCCGGTAATGCTGAAAAATCTGTTGGTATTCTGCGTGACAAAGTTTTCTAACTTCTTCTCCCCAGTATCAACGGGTCCACTCGTTATTCTCTTCAGTGGTGCTCTAATTCCGACGTTTGCAGAGCCGTAAGCATATGATGTTTGGTGTCATTTGATACGTTGTCGTCAAAGAAGGCGAGGGCCACCAATTCCTCTGATAAGTACCATAGGTGTCTTATAATTTTGTTCATGGCAGTTTTTGCGTCTTGACTCTGATATTTTCTGCAGCTGTAGATGTCCTTGAGAAGTTAGAGGTCACTGCAAGGGGCTACATCGGTGCAGACGATGCCTGGAAACCATTCTTTCACGTAGATGATCACAGTGAATTGACAAATATCAGCAAGAGCCTTTTCTTACCTTTTCGTGAGTTCTACCTTTTCGTGAGCTTGAACTGACTGAACATCCAGATCTTTAGCGCATAGATGGCCTTTGCCATCCACCTGGTCGATGCAGCCCAGCTGGGCTCTTGAACAAGATTCCCTTAGATGGCGTGCCACCAAGGAATGTGATTGCCAAGTCTGCAAGTTCAGGGTAATGATCACGGAGTTGATAGGCTAGTGTCTGCATCTCAGCAAATGCTATGATATCTGTGATTACATGTGAAAGAGCTGTAAACACGCAATCGTCTGATGAAACAGTCTCGAAAGTCTGCTCTGTTAATAAACTGCCAGGTGTTCTTAAACCGGTTGGAAATTGTTATCTCTAGGC